>NC_057720.1:29309948-29334761 GCF_004010195.1 Chiloscyllium plagiosum | reverse complement strand
GGGTGGAAGGTATAGGGGGGATGTCAGGGGTAGGTTCTTTACCCAGAGAGTAGTGGGGTCATGGAATGCGCTGCCTGTGGGAGTGGCAGAGTCAGAATCATTGGTGACCTTTAAGCGGCAATTGTATAGGTACATGGATAGATGCTTAAGCTAGGACAAATGTTCGGCACAACATCGTGGGCCGAAGGGCCTGTTCTGTGTTGTATTGTTCTATGTTCTATGTTCCCGTAGCAGTACAGCTCCAACTCCTACGTCGCTAGCATCAATTGCAACTTTGAAGGGTTTCAAAATGTTTGGTTCTATGTTCTAGGTTCCCGTAGCAGTACAGCTCCAACTCCTACGTCGCTAACATCGATTGCAACTTTGAAGGGTTTCAAAATGTTTGGTGTTGCTAAAACTGGTGCAGTGGTTAATTCTGCTTTTAAATTGTCAAATGCCTCCTGGCACTGTTCTGTCCACTGAAAGTTTGTGTTCTTCTTGAGTAAATCTGGTAGCAGTGCCATAATGCTGCTGAAGTTTGAAACAAACTTCTGGTATAATCCGCTGAGTCCCAAAAATCGAAACACCTCTTTCTTCAAGGTTGGTCATGGAAATCCCTCGATGGCCTTCGTCTTTGTGTTCCTTGGGATCAACCATCCATGACCAATGTTATGTCCCAACACGTCACATCTGGATTCGCAAATTCTCTTTTCTTTAAATTTATTACCAGTTTTGTTTCTCTTAATCATTCAAAGAGCTCTGCCAACAGTACCATGTAACCTTTCCATGACTCACTAAAGATCATTACAATGTCCAGTTAGACTACACAGTTTGTTAACCCAGCTGCAACTCTGTTTGAGAGTCTTTGGAATGTGGCCGGTGCGTTCTCTATTCCAAGGGCATCATAGAGTCATAGAGTCATAGAGATGTACAGCATAGAAATGGACCCTCCGGTCCAACTCATCCATGCCGACCAGATATCCCAGCCCAATCTAGTCACACCAACCAGCACCCAGCCCATATCCCTCCAAACCCTTCCGATTCATATATCCGTCCAGATGCCTTTTAAATGTTGCAACTGTACTAGCCTCCACCACTTCCTCTGGCAGCTCATTCCATACATGTACCACCCTCTGCATGAAAAAAGTGACCTCTTAGGTCTCTTTTAAATCTCTCCCCTCTCATCCTAAACCTATGCCCTCTAGTTGTGGATTCCCCCACCCCAGGAAAGAGACTTTGTCTATTTATCCTATCCATGCCCCTCATAATTTTGTAAACCTCTATAAGGTCACCCCTCAACCTCCGACGCTCCAGGGAAAGCAGCCCCAGCCTATTCAGCCTCTCCCTGTAGCTCAAATCCTCCAACCCCGGCAATATGTTTATAAATCTTTTCTGAACCTTTTCAAGTTTCACAACATCTTTCCACTTCAATGTGTACATTTGAATCTACTGATTAGTAAAGTACTAGCTAATCACAGTGGCTCAACAGAGGAACTTTGAATGAAGATACCTCCAAAATTTCAGTATCCTGTACTAAACTATCAAACTAGTTTATGTAGAAATAACTAGAACTTGTTCTGGGTGCTTTTTTAGCATGTATTTCTCACAGTATCTCATAACTTGGCAACCTTATATTTGACCCTGAGATGTGCTCCTGATCAACATAACTATCAAGGCAGCCTACTTTACTTACTCTTTTCCAAGACCAAAAGTGGGGGACATGGTGGAATTGTGGTAATATCACTGGAATAGTAATCCAGAGGGTGAGACTAATGCTCTGTGGGCATAGATTTAATCTCACCATAGCAGTTGGGGGAATTTCAGTTCAATTAATTAAATCCGGCGTTGAGAGCTGTTGTGACAGTGGTAGTATCCTGGGTTCAAAAAGGCCTGGGTTCAAGTTCTACTTGCTATATGAGTATGGAATGACATTTCTGAACAGGTTGATTAAAAAATATCTAAATCTAGAATTGAAAGCAACTCTTAATAATGGTGATCAAGAAACTAGCACTGACTGATGTAAAAACCCATCTGTTCACTAATATCCTATAGAGGGGAAACCTGCAATTTCTATTTGGTCTGGCCTGCATGTGACTCCAGACCCAGAGCTTCTAACTACTTTTAATTAGAAGCTCAAGGGAAATGAAGAATTTAAGATGAGTTCTGGTCTTACTAGTCATGCCCATTTTCCAGGAAACAATAAGAAATAAAATTACTAGAGTGTCTCTCTGTTTGACGACTGTTGAAGACCTTTCTTACTTGTGGAATTTTAGATCGACTGTTCCAATACAGTCTTAGCCAGCATCTCATTTCCCCCCTTCTTAAACATGAGCTCATTCAAACTCTATTGTTCACAACAAATTCTATTTATCCATCCCTCCTGTGTTCACTGATTCACTTCCAGGCAAAGAATACTACAATTTGAAGATCCTCATCTTTGTTTTCAAATTCTTCTATAAACTAACCCCTTCTTAACTGTGCAATCGGTTTCAAAACTAAACCATAATGGGCATCTATATTGTGTCAATTCTGACCTCTTGCTCTGGCTCTAATGAAGAGTCATCTAGGTTCAAAAGGTTAGCTTGCTTTCTCTCCATGGATGCTCCCTGACCCCTGTGATCTCCAACATATTTTGTTTTCAGGACTGGCCTCTTGCATATACTGTATTAATAGTATGTTGATGCCTATGTCTTCATCTGCCCTAGATTTCCCTTCCTCAAGATCTGTGTGTATCTGTTCAAACTCTTTCTTAAAGAATCTCCTTAAAATCAATCGTTTTGGCCATTGTCTGACATCTCTTGTACAATTGTATTAAATTTTGTCTGATAATATTCTAGGTAATAATATTGTGATGTTTTGTTATATGTTAACTGCTTATTGTGGTTAATCTAATGAATTATGTGAATCTTGTAAAGACACACTTTCATCTAGCTTGGTTAGTCTTTAGCTGGTCTCAGGCATGCCTTTTAACATCAGCTCTCCCAACTCAGACTTTAATTGCTGGACTTCAGTCAATTGCAATTAAGTTAAAGTGAACACCAGGTCTAACAATCATGTACAAAAGCAAGTATTTGTTATTATTGTCTCATGAAGATCCTCCCTGTGCTTTCTAAGGCTACCAATATCTATACAAAGTATTTTCGAATTTCCTGTCCAAAGGCAGGTGTCAGGCAATTATTTGCTTATCCATGGCAAAGTGCTGTAATACTGTCTATGGGTAAGGTGAGGTGACATGTAAGCCATCTGGCCAATTTAGACAACCATTCCCTCATCTACAATCCCTCAAAAATACTATTGTAAAATATCTCAAGCATTAAATTTAAGATGGCCTTGTTAGTAATGCCAACTTTCCAGGAAACAATAAGAAATAAGTGGTGAACTCGGCCCAGACAATCACAAAGGCCAACCTCCCATCTACAGAACCAATCTACCAGGTCCCATGGGAAAGGAAAGGCTGCCAGCATTCTCAAAGATCCATCCCACCCTAGCATTTCTTTTCTACAACCACTACCAATGGGGAGAAGGTACAGAAGCCTAAACACACATACTAGCTGGTTTTGAAACAGTTTCTACCCTACTGTTGTTAGAATACTGAATGGACTCACAAACTCTTAACATTCGCCTGTACCTGTGTTTTTGTTTTTGCTACTGTTTACCTATTATTTACTTATCTATGCTATTTAACTCTGTGATCTGCCTGTATTGCTCGCAAGACAAAGTTTTTCACTGCACCTCGGTACATGTAACAACAAATTCAATTCAGTTCACTTCAATTCAAATAAAGTTACCAGATGGTTTCTGAAATATTAAAACATTCAACAGCTGCAGTTTATCATGAATCCTCACCACAGAACATTCACAGCCTCCTTTGAATATGTTTCTGCCTTGTTCATATGTCCCAAATAGTCCCCCTGTTAAGGCCAATCAGTAAGTTAAATTCTGCATGGACTGATCAATGATGTCTACGTGAAAAATCTATGGAAACATCAGGCCTTCAGTACGAAGAAAACACCTAATTTCTGCATTCCTTATTTTACTTTCTTCCATACATTGTACCAATACAAATAACTTGTCTGGGAGGCAATTTTCTTTCTAATTTACAGAGAGTAAGAGTCAGAGAGTCATACGGCATGAAAACAGACCCTTCGGTCCAACCGTTCCATGCCGGGCGGCACGGTGGCACAGTGGTTAGCACTGCTGCCTCAAGCGCCAGAGACCTGGGTTCAGTTCCTGCCTCAGGCGACTGACTGTGTGGAGTTTGCACGTTCTCCCCGTGTCTGCGTGGGTTTCCTCCGGGTGCTCTAGTTTCCTCCTACAGTCCAAAGATGTGCAGGTCAGGTGAATTGGCCATGCTAAATTGCCCGTAGTGTTAGGTAAGGGGTATATGTAGGGGTATGGGTGGGTTGCGCTTCGGCAGGGCGGTGTGGACTTGTTGGGCCGAAGGGCCTGTTTCCACACTGTAAGTAATCTAATATTCCCAAACCAAACTAGTTTGCCCGATATCCCTTCAAAATTTTTCCTATTCATGTGCCTATCCAAATGTCTTTTAAACATTGTAACTGTACATGCATCCACTTTCTGGCAGTTCATTCCACATATGAACCATTCACTGTGTAAAAACATTGCCCCTCAGGTCCTCTTTAAATCTTTCTCCACTCATCTTAAAAAATGACCGTAGTTTTGAACTCCCTCACCCTAGAGAAAAGACCCTTGTCATTGACCTTATCTGTGCCCCTCATGATTTTATAGATCTCAGTAAGGTCACCTCTCATCCTCCTATGCTCAGTGGAAAAATGTTCCAGCCTTTCTGGTCCATTTTATATCTCAAAAGCTCCATTCCTGGCAACATCCTGTTAACTCTTTTCTCCAGAAAGCTCCATTCCTGGCAACATCCTGTTAACTCTTTTCTCCAGTTTAATAATATCCTTCCTATAAGAGGGTGACCAGAACTGCTCGCAGTGCACCATAGTCTAAACTTAGTGAAGGAATGACCAATGACCTGTCTTTTGTGATTGTGCTTCAGAAAACACTGCAGACTAATTCATCAGTTACGCAGAATCCTGTTTCAGCAGTCTATGTTATAGCAATGGGTCAAATTGTATAAAAATCTGTATTACTTTTGATTTGCCCTTCACTGGCTCAACTTATAACTCTGAAACATTTACCATATTCTTTGCACACTAGTGCTAAAGGAGCACCTAGTTACTGCAGTGGTTGCTACAGTAACGAGTTACCATAGCAATCAACTTAGCAGCCCATTCATGCAGGATGAATTGCTGTTGTCCAGCAAATAAATACAGCAGAGTTTAATGTTACCATGGCTTTCTGACCATTTCAACAATCTCCTCCAAAGGTTTTGTTGAAAAAGGGAAAAGTAAATACTGTGATTCTATCAATTCAAAATTATATCTGTTGCAAGGCCACTGTAATAAAACGGAAGAAATTGTTATCAGGCTTTTACCATGCAAATGCTAAGTGCTTAATGAGTGGCATTTCTGAAATCCTTGGTTGAGCATATAAACCTTGTTCAATAACTGATTGCACATTTATTCTACCTCATTAAAAACAAACATGCTGACTGCAGATTGAAAAGTCCTTACAATTAGTTTATGTTTTTAAAAATGTGACCTGTTTTACAATATTGACATTCATTGCTGTGGCATTCTGTATTTTACTGATGGCAACAATGTACACTGAAAAGAACTGTAACGTGGAACACTGTCTTTTCCTCTTTAGAGACTGGATTTTAATTTAGACTCAAGAGTTTTCCCCTCTTCCTGCCAGCTAAGATTTGGATGTAAACTGAATCCGGGCTGCCTCAATACCTTCCAGTATACAGTGTACTCACTATTGTAATGTATAAAAGTGCAAAATATCTCACGGCACTACTTCAAGAGGAATACAATTGTCCCAGCAAATATTTTTTCTTCACAAATTATAAATTTGTTACTCATTTTATTTCAGTTTAGGATACATTGCTGTGCAGAAATCCCCCACATCACAAGGATAGAAAAACACAAGAAGTAGAAGCTGAACTAGGCAATTTGGCCAATAAGCCTTTTCCATCATTAAATTGATCATCTTCTACCTCCATTCCCTTCCCACTTTCCTGACTGCAAATTCTGTCACTCCCTTAATAACTGAAAAACTATTTATCTTAGCCTTGATTATGCTCAACAACTGAGCTTCCACATTGCTCAAGATTACAAACCTTTGGTTGAAGAAGTTTCTCCTCATCTCAGTCCTGATGTCTGAACAGTATTTACACCTAAAAAGTACTTAACTGCCTGTGAATTAATTTCTGATTCCCCCAGGGTCATAAAAGACAGTTGCAATTTTAAATGTTTAAATTTAACCCTTGCTGTGGTCAAAAGCTGTAACTTCTTTACTCACATACCAATTTAAGTTTTTGATGGGCATTAGGTGTATGCATTGGGAAATTATAATAACACTCTTCATGATTTACCATCCAAAACAACTGTGGGGATATGCATTCATAAAATCATCTTCTATGTACCATAAATGAGAAAATGTCTCCTCTGTCAGCTCTCATCCTGACCAGCAGAAAGATTCATGAAAAATTGTTCTTTTGAGACATAGCTACCATCTGGATAGGTAAGGAGAATGTGTTTTTTTATAACTTCACTCATGGGATGTGGGCATCGTTAGCTGGCCAGCATTTATTGCCCATCGCTAGTTGCCCTTGAGAAGGTGATGGTGAGCTGCCTACTTGAACCGCTGCAGGCCACATGCTGTAGTTTGACCCACATTGCTCTTAGATGGGAATTCCAGGACTTTAATCCAGCGACAGTGTAGGAATGGTGATAGATTTCCAAGTCAGGATGATGAGTGGTTTGGAGGGCCAATTGAAGGTAGTTGTGTTCTCATGTATCTACTGCTCTTGTTCTTCCAGATAGAAGTGTTTGTGGATTTGAAAGATGCTGTCTAAGCATCTTTGGTGAATTTTGACAGTGCATCTTGTAGTACACACTGCTGTTACTGAGTGTCGGTAGTGGAGGGAGCGGAAGTTTGTGGAAATAAAAACTGAAAAAACTGAGGATGCTGTAAATCAGAAACAAAACAGAAATTACTGGAAAAGTTCAGCAGGTCTGGCAGCATTTGTGGAGAGAAATCAGAGTTAAACATTACAGGTTGAGCGATCCTTCCTCAGAACTTTGTGAAAGTGGTGCCAATCAAGTGAGCTGTTTTGTCTAGATGGTGTCAAGCTTCTTGAGTGTTGTTGCACCTGCACTCATCTGGGCAATGGAGATTATTCCATCACACTCCTGATACGTGCTTTTCGATGGTGGAAAGTCTTCGGAGAGTTATTCACCACAGTATTCCTAACCTCTGGCCTGCTTGTAGCTACTTATATTTATGTGGCGAGTCTAGTTGAATTTTTGATTCATGGTAACCCCAAAGATGTTGATAGTGGAGGATTCAGTGATGGTAACACTGCCAAAGGGCAGTTATTAGATTATCTCCTATTGAAGATAGTTATTGCCCGGTATTTGTGTAACACAAATTATACTTGCCACTTCTCAGACCAAGCCTGGATATTGTTCAGGTCCTGCTGCATTTGGAAATGGGCTGCTTCAGTATCTGAGGATTGGCGAATGGTGCTGAACATTATGCAATCATTGGGAAATATCCCCACTTGTAACCACATGATGAAGGGAAGGTCAGAAGTGGGATGTTCATTGATGCTTGCACAATATTCAACACCATCTGCAACTCCTCACTTGGTCTACAATGTGGTGAAGCTGGATAATTTGTGGGCTGATCCATTAGTAAAACATTTCTTGTTCTTATGAAAACAATATTACAAACTTCTAAATTACCAGGAATGTTTCACTCAAGGAGCATGAAATCAGTTAAGGAAATTCCTTTATGTGGGTTCCCAGGTCTTAGAAATAGCAAATCTAAAATGATTTGGCCTAACAAGCCTTATTTGAGGCTGGAACTTTATAACAATGAGGAACAATTACCTGACGAAGTTTTCTGATTTTCTCATCCAAATGTTCTATGCACTCAGCTCATCTTTTTAAATAGGGTATTAATGGCAATTGTATGATAGCATTTCAAAAATAGTGAGCTAAATTGTTAGATTATCCATTGCAGCAATCAAAATACTAAAGTGGGTACGGGAATGAAGTGTTCATAATCTTCCTGATTTGAGCTACTTAATTGAAAAAAGAATGCAAGCCATTTTGCTTTCACCTGCAGTGCAATATCCACACTTGCCTTTACCTATAGAATCAGAAAAATACCAAAACAATACAAGAAGATAACTGCAAGTGCCACCCCTGATTTAACTAGAATAACAATTATGTATCACCTTTAGTAGCATTTTGTAAACACATGGCTTCACCACTAAGGAAGACAAGGGGACCAAGTACTTGGGAATTCATTCATCTACAAGTTCCCCTCCATCTCATCCTGATATTGACATATGTTACATTCTTTAAGTGTCAGGGAATTAAAATCTTGAAACTGTCAATGCTTCATCACAAGAACTACAAAGTTAAGAAGAATTCAAATAGGAATGCACAGACTATTCAGTTTCTTATTTTCTATAGCGCAAGTAATATTTCTAGTTTTGTCCTCAATGAGGAATGACTTCTGTATGATCTTTATTTATGTTAAAGTACATTTATCTCTTAATTATCCAGTCTGCAAGTTTTCTAATATTACGTTGTTGAATGTTTTCTCGGTATTGGCTATCCACGGGTCCGGTTTCCACGGTTTCAGTTACTCTTGTTTTACCGTGGCCCAAAGATAATATGGGAACGTTCCAGAACCAGGGACCAGGAGGCTTCTGGGAAGGTACACTTCCCATTTAACTGAATGGGTTACCTCCTATCCACGGTTTTGGGTTTCCACAGTAGGTCTTGGAACATATCCCCCCATGTGTACGGGGGGACAACTGTATACCCCCAATTTAGTATCTTCTGCAAATTTTGATGATAATTTGCTTGCCTCTAAATCATTAATTCATGTATATTACTAATGAAGGTGGATCCAGTACTGATTTTTGTGAAGCACCAACTATCCACCAATTTAAATAACTACCATTTAACATTACTCCAATTTATTTTTGAGCCAACTCACTACTTATTTGTCCCCAACTCCAAATGCCCTCACCTTTGATGTAACCTATTGTGTGATACAAATCAAAGGTGTTTTGGAAATTCCAATATAGCATCTACTGCATTATTCTTGTCTATGCTTCCCGTCGCCTCTTTATTAAATGTAATCTGATCAGTCAGAATCCATGCTTTTTTGTTACATTGTACTTCCTGTCCCTGCTATTTCATTACTCCTTTCAGTATCAAGCCCAGTATTATTCCTATTGCTGACATTATCTTGACTGGGCTATCATTACAAGTTTTTGTTCTATTTCTCTCTTTATTAAAATGAACATCATTAGCTGCTCACTAGTTTTCAGATATAATCCCCTTTTTATGGAGTTGTTATTTTGCATATGCGTGGGCTGATATCATTCAAGCCTTTATCCTCTTTTGGTTTTGCTAGTTTGTCATTTTTTCCCTTGTTATGTTTTCTGAATTAATATTCTTTTTAAGTATACCCTGAAATGTGTTGTCTATCTTTATCTTCTCTCTTAAAAACTAAGCCCAAGTAGTTATTCAATCCTTATGTTATTTCTCTGACATTAAAGGAGGCTCTATTTAGTTCATTTGTAGTTTTCCTATTTTTAATTTTTAAAAAAATTAGGAGGTGAGCATCTCTGGCTGAGCCAATATTTCTTACCCGTCACTAGTTGCTCTTGAAGACATGATGGTGAGCTGCCTTCTTAAACCACTACAGTCCATCTACTGTAGTTAGATTCACAATGCAGTTAGGGAGGGAGTTCCAGGATTTTAACAAAGTGACAGTGAAGGAACAGTGATTCATTTCTCTGTCAGGATGGTGATTGGCTTGGAGGGGAACTTGCAGGTAGTAATGCTTCCCTGTATGTGCTGCTCTTGTCTTTCTATTCAGGGATTGGGAATTGACGTCGGTTTCAAAGATGCTGTCTAAAGAGGTTTGATTTGAATTTTATTTTCCTTTTGTTGGTACTGTGCCCAGAGAATTTTACTTTCATATTGCTTGTTGCTTGGATTTTGTGTACTCTTTCCCTTTGTCGTGTTCTTCTTTTAATTCTCTCCTAAAGTTAAATGGGTTGAAGATGCAGATGATCTAATTGAATGGAAGCATGGGCTTGGGGCGGTGAGGCTAAATAGTTTACTCCGAGCCACATTCCTCTCTTCTTGCAGAAGAGAGTAAAGAAACAAAGTGGATGTTACTGAGAGAGAAATATTCTTGATGGAAAATGTTTTTGAGAACATTAAAAATTGATAGACATAAATACATGTTGGAAGTTCAGATAAATAAATTTACAGCTCAGTCATGGGGCTAAAAGTTAATATAAAGTTTATAAATACCTATTTGTTGATAAGTGAAGATTTGCATTTTCTATGTGTATGTATTGTAAATACTTTTAAACATTGCAATTTGGAATAAGTCTTAAAGGATCAGAAAGGCAGATAGACATTTGTTTAGGAACTTGCTGAAATCTCTCAGGTCCTGGACAGCTTTTAGCACAGCCTCTAATGGTCGGGTGAAATCAGTCAGTAGTCTACAAGGACAGATTTAAACACACAATTCTTAGAGGACCACAAGAAAGAAATAGTGAATGCTAAGTCTGGGAGTAAGCAAACACAAATGTTTGGGGACTGAGGGCCAATGTAGATCAGGGAGCAGAAAGTCGATGACATGAGGGGAAAATCCAGATGTCTTTGCACTCTACTTTGATCCTATCAGTAGTGAATGGGAGGCTGGCCAGAAAGTTTGAAATAGTCAAATCTGGAGATATTAAAGATATGGCTGTGTTTGAGAACAATGGCCTATGTTTGAGATGGAAGTAGGTGCTCTGAACAGAAGGCAAACTTGTTATGAAGGAGATGCAAGGACCAGAGCTTATCTGAAGTGAATTATAATGTCAAGGCTGTGAACAGTCTTGTTAAGTCTAAGACAGTGGAAGGGAGAGAAAGAAATGAATGTCAAGGGTACTGTTTTTGGAAATAGAACAAAAGCAATGGCTTTGGTCATCCCAGTGTTTAACTGGAATAAATTCTAGCTTATCTCAGACTGGATATTGAGTTTGAGGAGATGTGGTGGAGAGATAACGTTGTCCTCAATGTAAATGTGGGTGATAACCTCATGCTTTTGGAAGGTGTTGCCAAGGGACAGTTATGTACATAAAGAAGATGAAGTGTAAGAAGCCCGACGTAAACATTTGGCCGATTCTAAAATTAACACAAGGGTAGGGGGAAGAATGGTTTCTTAAAATGGGTGACAGAATGGAAAGAGTGGAGGCAAAGACAATGGAGGAGAGGCATTGGCAAAGGTAACATGGTTAAAAGTGTCAAATGCTGCAGAGTCATGAAAAGAACCAGGAGGGCACATGCATTTTGCTCACCAGTCACAGAGGAGGATAGCTTTACTAAATTTGATTCGCATCTTTTCAGTTGGGGCAAAACAAAATTCTAGACTATGAAGAGTTTGGACAAACAAGGCATGTATTCTCTAAACATGTGAAGAATGAGAGCTGGTCTCCTGAAACTTTCAAAATAATTTAAGAAATAGAAGGTCCACGAAGCTAAGATGGTTCTCTACTCTCCAACCCGCAGGCCCAATTTAAAAATAAGGGGAACATCACTTAGGTCTGAGATAAGGAAGATTCTCTTTACTCAGAAGGTTGTGAACCTTTGGAATTTTCTACTGCAGAGGGCTTTGGAAGCTTGGTTTTTGAATATGTTTAAGGTAGAGATTAATAGCTTTATAATGGTCATTGTATAAAGGGTTATAGAAATGGGGTGGTTAAAAGGTATTGAAGTGTTCCATTGCCATGATTGTATTGAATGATGGGGACAGGTACAACAGGGTGACCAGCTTACTCTGTTCCTGTGGTCCTATGAACCAGCTTAGGCCGATGACATGATGGTAATGATGGAGTGAGGGATATGCTTAGTTACCAGGTTACAGATTATGGTAGGACATAATTCTGCTATCTATCCCATTTAGCAGAGTAGTAATTGCGGAGATAGGTCTCTGACATAAGCAATCACATCACAATGCAATCAGTTGTCATGTGTTAGTCATCAGCTAAGATGTTGGATGTGATACTGCTCAAACCATGCTACTCTGTAGCCTTCTCATCACATACAATGTATTAATAACTGTTCAAAAGAAGTTTAGAATTCTGACTTGTGTTTGAGTGAAGAACTGAAGAACCAATATAAGAACATAATACAGTAGTAATGTCAGACAACATGAAGGAGAGTAATTTCAGCGTGAAGGTGGGACTTTGCTTCCACCAGGCAATATCCTAGTAAATCTCCTCGGAACCCTTTCCAAATCTTCCACATCCTTTCTATATTGAGTGACCAGAACTGCATGCAAGACTCCAAGTGTGGCTGCACCAGAGTTTTGTACAGGTGCATCATGACCTCATGGTTCCGAAACTCAATCCCTCTACCAATAAAGGCTAACACACCGTCTGCCTTCTTAACATCTCTGTCAACTGGGGTGGCAACTTTCAAGGATCTATGTACTTGGACACAGAGATCTCTCTGCTCATCTAAACTAACAAGAATCTTACCATTAGCGCTTCCCCTATTGCTTCTGACTCCACGCACAACTTCCCACTACTATCCATGATTGCCCTAATCTTACACTAGTCATTCTTTTATTCCTGATATACCTATAGAAAACCTTAGGGTTTTCCGTGATCCTGTCCGCCAACAACGACTCATGTCGACTCCTGGCTCTTCTTAGCTCTCTCTTTAGGTCTTTCCTGGCTAATTTGTAACTTGCAAGTGCCCTAAATGGGCCATCACATCTCATCCTAACATAGTTAAAAATCACACAACACCAGGTTATGGCCCAACAGGTTTAATTGGAAGCACACTAGCTTTCAGAGCTCCTTCATCAGGGATCCTAACACACTATAATTTATAGCAAAAATTTACAGTGTGATGTAACTGAAATTATACATTGAAAAATTGATTGTCTGTTAAGCCTTTCATCTGTTAGAATACCATGATAGTTTCACTTCTTTCAT
The DNA here is from genome assembly GCF_004010195.1 of Chiloscyllium plagiosum. Classification (NCBI taxonomy): domain Eukaryota; kingdom Metazoa; phylum Chordata; class Chondrichthyes; order Orectolobiformes; family Hemiscylliidae; genus Chiloscyllium; species Chiloscyllium plagiosum. The sequence goes on along the minus strand of NC_057720.1, from coordinate 29,321,656 downwards.
GTGTAAATCACAAAACTTTTTTTTTAAAAAGTTGCATTCTCAGGTTAGCTGTTAACAATAGTGATAGCTAGACAATATGTTGAAGGTGTTGGCATGTGTGAGTGTGTGTGTCTGTAAAGGTGTGTGTGTCTGTCTGTGTGCGCGTCTGTGTATATGTGTGTCCTTGTGTATGTGTGTATAGGAGTGCCTGTGTGTGTGTGTGAGTGAGAGTATGTCCCGGTTGCGGCCCTCCCTATGGGTACCGAACTTAGCTATCAGTCTCTGCTCAGCCACTTTTCGCGGCTGCCTGTCCCGAAGTCAGCCTTGGAGGATGGTCACCTGAAGGTCCGAGGTCGAATGCCCTGGACCACTGAAGTGTTCCCCAACTGGGAGGGAACCCTCCTGTCTGTTGATAGTTGTGCGGTGCCCATTCATCCGTTGTCGTAGCCTTTGCTCGGTTTCCCCAATGTACCATGCCTCCGGGCATCCTTGCCTGCAACGTATAAGGTAGACAAAGTTGGCTAAATCACATGAGCACCTGCTGGAGGGAGGTGTCCCCATGCATAATGGTGGTATCTATGTCCACACTCTGATACGTCTTGCAGCGCCTACCGTGACAGGGTTGTATGGAGTTGTCCTGAGAGCCGGGCAGCTTGCTACAAACAACGATCTGTTTGAGGTTTGGCTGTTTAAAGGCAAGTAGTGGAGGTGTGGGGAAGGTATTGGTGAGGTGCTCATCCTCATTGATAATGTGTTGCAGGTGACAAAGAACATGGCATAGTTTTTCAGCTCCTGGGAAATACTGAACAACGAAGGGTACCCTGTCATCCTAACATAAGTCTTCTTCTTCCTCTTGACAAGAGATTCAACTTCCTTAGTAAACCACGGCTCCCGTGCTCAACTACTTCCTCCTTGCCTGACTGGTACATACTTATCAAGGACTTCCTGTAGCTGGTCCTTGAATAAGCTCCACATTTCAATTGTGCCCATCCCCTGCAGTTTCCTTCCCCATTCTATGCATTCTAAATCTTGCCTAATTGCATTGTTTTTGCCTTTCCCTCAGCTATAACTCTTGCCCTGCAGTATACACCTATCCCTTTCCATCACTAAAGTAAACATAACCGAATTGTGGTCGCTATCACCAAAGTGCTCACCTACCTCCAAATCTAATACCTGGCAGGGTTCATTACACATCTAATGTGGCCTCAACTCTTGTTGGCCTGTCTTAAATTATGCTGAAAATGTGTTGCTGGAAAAACGCAGCAGGTCAGGCAGCATCCAAGGAGCAGGAGAATCGACGTTTCGGGCATGAGCCCTTCTTCGGAAATGAGGAGAATGTGCCAAGCAGGCTAAGATAAAAGGTAAGGAGGAGGGACTTGGGGGAGGGGCATTGAAAATGCGATAGGTGGAAGGAGGTTAAGGTGAGGGTGATAAGGTGAGGGTGATAGGCCGGAGTGGGGGTGGGGGCGGAGAGGTCAGGAAGAAGATTGCAGGTTAGGAAGGTGGTGCTGAGTTCGAAGGGTGGGACTGAGACAAGGTGGGGATAGGGGAAATGAGGAAACTGGAGAAATCTGAGTTCATCCCTTGTGGTTGGAGGGTTCCTAGGCGGAAGATGAGGCACTCTTCCTCCAGCTGTCATGTTGCTATGGTCTGGCGATGGAAGAGTCCAAGGACCTGCATGTCCTTGGTGCAGTGGGAGGGGGAGTTGAAGTGTTGAGCCACGGGGTGGTTGGGTTGGTTGGTCTGGGTGTCCCAGAGGCCACTTTCCTAATCTGCAATCTTCTTCCTGACCTCTCCGCCCCCACCCCACCCCCACTCCGGCCTATCACCCTCACCTTAACACCCTCACCTTAACCTCCTTCCACCTATCACATTTCCAACGCCCCTCCCCCAAGTCCCTCCTCCCTACCTTTTATCTTAGCCTGCTTGGCACACTCTCCTCATTCCTGAAGAAGGGCTCATGCCCGAAATGTCGATTCTCCTGCTCCTTGGATGGTGCCTGACCTGCTGCGTTTTTCCAGCAACACATTTTCAGCTCTGATCTCCAGCATCTGCAGTCCTCACTTTCTCCTGTCTTAATTTATGACTATGTTAGATTGTTGTTTGACTTATCCATGGGTTAGCTCTTTCAATTTAGTCCCAAATCTCTAGGCATTAATCCAAAAGGCTTTGCTGGGTTAAATGAACATGAGTACCTGGTTTAATACTGATGAGCCTGTATAGTTTTATTCACATTTGACAGTTTCATAATAGTTTGATCCAAGTAAGTGGCTTTGCAGAGAGCAGTTAAGAATCAATTATATTGCTATAGATCTGGAATCACATGTTGACCAGACAGTAGGAGCGGTAGATATCATTTTTTATTAAAAGACATTACTGAAGCAGAAGGGCTTTTATGATGATCTGGTAGTTTAATAGTGACTCATATTTAATGAACTTAATTAGTTGAAGTCAACTGACTGTTCTAGTTTAGGGCCATCTGCAAATTGGGTTTTTGAAACAGTCATTTATGTCAATTAAATTATGTATCCCTTCAGGCACTCTACTCAGTACTACCCCTCCAGTAAACAGGATTGTCTACAAGTACCTGGCTGTTTTCTAACCTTTAACCAATTTCCTAATCAATCCCAATGTTAAATCTTAAATGTACAATGGAGTATTTTGGGCAAAAGTTTGTCAAATACTTCTTGGAAATCTGAATGCTGTTTTAGTGGACTTTAATTCAGAAATGGGGTAAATTTCAGGGAGGCATCTTTGTTTTATCTGTTATAACTTTGATAGAATGGCTGCAGAGATGCTGGAATAACCAAAATCATTATTCTAGCAGTATTTTGAGGATTGCCAGATATGGTGGACAGACAAGCAGAAATTCAGCTCATAATTTTACTTGATTGAACTTCAGTAAAGAAATATTATGAATCATTTTATGATTTTAATATAAAGAGCATAGAGAGACAATATAAACTAAAGAATGCAATTCTAAAGAGATGCATCTAAAGGGATGCTTAAGCTGTGTACACTTGTAAAAGATGTTTGAAGGTGACAGGACAGGTTGTGGGAGCAGTTTATAAAGTGTATAGTTTTTGGTCTTATCATTATGATAGGCATAGAGGACAAAAGTGATCGTGCTGAACTTGTGTAAGACAGAAGGACTTAGTTTGTGAAACTTCCTAGCCAGGAGACTGTTTAGAAATTGATAGGATTTTAGAACTGAGAAATTTAGACTCCCACATTCGTGGAGAAGGTCATATTGGCAGATTTAGCAACAACTTATTGAATTGACCCCATTCAGTAGAAAAAAACTGTCCTGAGTCAGTTAAATAGAATCTTAAATAGTTGAGATAAGGTTTTAGTTTCTCTGGACTTGAGTCTCAAAATGCAGTGTCAGTTGAATGGGTTGGAAGTTTGTTTTGGTGTATTCTTTAGATCTAACTGTTTTCTACGTTTAAGTAGCTTGTTTTATTGTTTAACTATTGTTCAAGAAAATCTACAGCCTCACGTGAATATGTTTCAGTTAACTTAAAAAACCCCATCAGATTTTGGGTTCTGACTTGTCCAGGAACCCACTGGCTGTGATCGTAAAGATGCTTCCAGGGATGAGGAACTTCAGTAATGAAGATGGATTGGAAAAGTTAGGACTGTTAGCGTTGGAAAAAAGACTTATTAGAGGTTTTAAAATCCTGAGAGAGGTCTACACAGATTAGATAAAGACAAACCGTTCTTATTTGTGAAAGGAAGCAAAAAGGAGAGAGCACAGATTGAAAGTAAAAATGTGTTTTCTGCCATCACAACCATAGACTGTGCACTGACCTTCTGTTTAGTCCTAGTTCCTGTGATATCATTGTAGTAGGTTGTAGTATCTGAAAATTGTCCTTGTTTGCCAGAGAACCTGCTTTCTCACCTGCAGAAGTGACATGAGGAAAACCATCTTCACATAGTGTGGGATTAAGGTCTAGATTTCAATGGATTCATTTGAAGCATACGGCAGGGAATTATGGTTATCTGAAAAGGAGAAAAGTGCAAGGCTACAGGGAGAAATCTGGGAATGTCCCTGAGTGAATTGCTCGTTTGGAGTGTAGTTTATGCAGAATGGGCCAAACGGCCTCTTCCTGTACTAAACCAATTATGGGATTCTGTAAATGTTATTTTAATTAAACAGTCAATCAGAATTTATGTCCTATGGATATTTCCAAGCAGTCTGCTAAACTAGGTGCAGCACTAACATAGAAATAGCTGATGAGAAAAACCTTAGAGGCCACTTACAAATGTTACTGGCCTTTTTGCTAAAGAACTCCAAAGCTAAGCTCAGTACTTTGTTGCAAGCTCAACTGCTTCAAATATTTATCTACTTTATAATTAATAGATATAATAATCCCCACCTCAATTATCCCCTGTAGCAAACCACTTCAGGCTCCAACAACTAAAGAACAATTGATAACTCCTTGGCACCAGAGGAAATAACTATATTTCCTATTGATAATTTCCATTCAGAGTAACATCATAATTTCCAAACACACATTTACTAAGTTTTTTTAAACCACCCTGTATTTCAGAGGAAATAAGAAGTTTATTTGTGAGACACTGCAGAAATTGGAGATCATTTCCCCTGAAAAAAGTCTGACAGTCTGTATGTCCACTCTGCCCAGTGAGTCTGCTCCATCATGCAATGAGATCACTGCTGATCTGAATCCTCAATACCATTATCCTCCTTTATCACTCATAAGCCTTCATTTCCATACAGATTATTTTCAGAAAAAAAATCTATCTTAGCCTTGCATATACTTAGCAACCCAATCTCAACAGTCCCCTGTGGTAAAGAATTCCACAAATACATTGTCTTCCTCTCTGTCTTAAATGGGTGATTCCTTCCTCTGAGATTATGTCTCTAGTCTTAGACTTTCCCACAAGAAGAATCAACTTATCTATTGACTCTATCAAGTCCTCTAAGAATAGTTTGTTTTCAATAAGGTCTTCTCTCATCTTTGAAACTCCAATGAGTGCAAGCTCAGCCTACCACATAAGAAAATCTCCACATAAGAAAATCTCTTTATACTCAGTATCAAGCTAGTGAACCTTCTCTGCTGTCTCCAATGCCAGTATATCTTTCTTTAGTTAAGGAGACCAAAACTGTCCACAGTATTCCAGGTGTAGTGGAACTAGTGCTTTAGAAGGTTTGGCAGGAACTCCCTATTTTTATATTCCATTCCCTTTGAAAAGAAAGCATTAGCTTATAGTTCCCATTTATCTGTATTGCTTGTTACCTCCTTAAAAGAAATGTAATGCCTCTATCAGCCATAAATATCATTCATAAAGCCATGCTGATTCTGTTGATTATATGATGCTTTTCTCAATGCTCTGCTATTACATCCTTTATAATGGACTATATAAAAGACTGGCTTAATGTTACCTTTCTGATAAGATTGTTAAAAATTACACTATGAAAAGTTACCAATCAGAAAAGCAAATGAGACATGCGGATTTTGTGTACCTTGCTTGACTTGAAAGGAGGCAGGATTACAGGTCATTACTCCCAAATGCTGTTCAATTATATCTGCTGAAAGTTCATTTGTGCAATCTTGGCAGTCTCAGCCAGGCCTGCTAACCAAGCAGCAGAAAAAACTTCCTGTGAGTATGGAATTCCATAAGCAATTTATTTCCTATGAATCATTGTGAACAGGTTCACAATCTCAGCTGTCATACAAAGAAAAAATAAAACTTAAAAATAATTAATATGTGGAATCAGCCTGGGTTATTGCCGTTCACATTCCAACAGCTTACTGTAGAAGTCATAGAGATGTACAGCACGGAAACAGACCTTTCAGTCCAAATCATCCATGCCAATCAGATATCCTAAATTAATTTGTCCCCTTTACCAACATCCCGCTAAACCCTTCCTATTCATTTACCCATTCAGATGCCTTTTAAATGTTGTAATTGTATCAGCCTTCACCACTTCCTCTGGCAGCTCATTCCATATACGCACTACCCTGTGTGTGAAAAATGCCAATCAGATATCCTAAATTAATTTGTCCCCTTTACCAACATCCCGCTAAACCCTTCCTATTCATTTACCCATTCAGATGCCTTTTAAATGTTGTCATTGTATCAGCCTTCACCACTTCCTCTGGCAGCTCATTCCATATACGCACCACTCTGTGTGTGAAAAAGTTGCCCCTTACGTCCCTTTTAAATTTTCCCCCTCTCACCCTAAACATATACCCTCTAACTTTGGACTCAGGGAAAAGACTTTGTCTATTTATCCTGTCCATGTCCCTCATGATTTTATAAACCCCTGTAAGGTCACCCTTCAGCCTCCAATGCTCCAGAGAAAACAGCCCCAGCCTATTCAGCCTCTCCCTACAGCTGAATTTCTCCAACCCTAGTAACGTGCTTGTAAATCTTTTCTGAGTCCTTTCAAGTTTCATGACATCCTTCCAATTGATGGAAGAACAGAATTGCACACAATGTTCCAAAAGTGGCCGAACCAATGCCCTGTATAGCTGCAACATGACCTCCCAACTCCTATACTCAGTGCTCTGACCAATAAAGGAAAGCATACCAAATGCCTTCTTTACTATCCTATCTACCTACAACTCCACTTTCAAGGAAATATGAATCTGCACTCCAAGATCTCTTTGTTTTAGCAACACTCCCCAGGATCTTACCATTAAGTGTAGAAGTCCTGCCCTGGTTTGCCTTTCCAAAATGCAGCACCTCACATTTATCGAAATTAAACTCCATTTGCCATTCCTCAGCTATTGGTCCATCTGAAGAAGATCTCATCGTATTCTGAGGTAATCTTCTTGACTGTCTGCTACACCTCCTATTTTGGTGTCAGCTGTAAACTTACTAACTATAGCTCCTATGTTCACATCCAAGTCATTTAGATAAATGATGAAAAGTCTATGTGTCAAAGCAGTATTTCAAAAAAGTAACATGCAAAAAACAAAAATTGGGAGGAGGTAGAAGAGATTTTTAGATCTTTTTTTAAAATATCTGCAGCATGAAAACATCTTTGGGACCAATGTAATTCTTTTCCATTATCGCTTTTGAACTGTCACTACTTTCTGACTGACCATAAGTTCACATAACTCTATACTGAATATTAACTTCTTTTGAAAATTAAAAGGGTCTTACTCAAAGCAAAAATTATTCCAGCCAGTTTGACTTTAGCTTTACTTTATCGACGGCAAGCTACGCCATGATGAAGTATTATAAGTTAGTGCAAATAAAGAAAGGAATTGCAATTCCACTGTCCAGAATACTCTGTATCAATGCAGTTCTGTATTCTGAAATGGTCACAGGTAATAGTTGTTGATTCAGCAAGCTTTATCTAATTATTATCATAATCTTTGTTCAACTTCCTTATGGAATTGCAATAATAGCCTATGGACCTATAATACTGTTACTGATGTAATATCACAACACCATTGACTGTCATCTGGTACAATTTTGGAGGACACATACCTAGACCAGAGAACTAGACTGCAACTTCAATTTTCAAAATAGAAACATAGGAACAGGAGTCCATTCAACCTTTCAAGCCTATCTTGCCAATTATCAATGAAAATAGATCTGTACCTTAACTCCATCATCCACCCTTTGTCTGTATCTCTTGAAACCCAAGCCTAACTAAATCCATCAATCTCAATGTTGAAAGTTTAAACTTACCCAGTTTCCATTGTTTTTTGGAAAGGGTGTTTCAAACTTCCAGTACCTTTTGTATGGAAGAGTGTTTAAAATGGTCGAGCCTTTAATTCTAAAAGTTATACCTTCTTGTTTTTTTTATAGATATTCCAAGAATTACAGCAAAACGTCCAATTGCCTACAATGTCCAAATCAGTAACATTCTGTTTTATATACTAATGCACTGTAGAAGGACTGGTGTGCGTAAATAGGAGGACAAAGGCAATGGTTGTGAAAGAAAACAGTTACAGATCTCTTTTATATATCTTTTGTTTAGACAAATATATGAAAACTGACTAAATGGTTTTTCAGGTACATGATCAAGCTATGAAATATGTTCATGGAAAAGAGGAAATTATGGTTTCAAAGATTGTTTCCTTTCAGCACATTGACAAGTAAGGAGAGACTATAACACAAGACATTGTCAGCACATTCACAAGTAAGGAGAGCCGAGAACATATCACTTATCGAGCCTGTGCCACCGTTCAATACCATTATAGCTGATCTGAATTTTTTGTACATACGCATTTAACTTTTTATGAATATGAACATTTATATGTTCCAGGTCTTTTACAAGGTATTCTACTTTTCTAATCTATTTATATGATTCATTTAAAAGTTGAGATTGCTCAGGCCTTCCGTCTAATTGTGGCGTGATTTTCCCCTCCACGTTTCCTCTAACCATCCACAATTGTAGGCTCCCACTTGAACATAGGTGCTCTAGCTTCTCAACCATTGCCACCTCAGGTCAGAATTCTCTGGGTTTGAATGTTCTTTAAATGTCTTGTATCCAATGTCTCTATCCTTTCTCAGCTTGATTATCCCAGAAGTCCACTTTTAAGACTGTTAGGAGTCCTTTAGTTAGCAAGAAGTGTAAACTCTTGGCCACACTGGATTTGTGTCGAGAGTGTGTTGCTGGAAAAGCACAGCAGGTTAGGCAGCATCTGAGGAGCAGGAGAATCGACGCTTCATGCATAAGCCTTTCATCAGGAGTCCTTGACCACACTGGATTACAAAGATCTCTGCTGGAAAGAGGTGTTTCTTGATTTGCAATCAAATTTTTCTCACATTAAAACCCTTACTTGAGACCAGATACACACACACAATATATTTATCTATTATTATTTTGTTTACTCTTCACTTTTTTTAAATTGTTTACCTCCCATGTAAAATGATCACATGATCATTGAGTGGAAGCCAAATGCTAAACCTGAAACAAACTGAGAAAAACCTGAAGGAATTATTGCTTCAAAATAACATTTTTATCCCAAGACTAGCACACCTGCTTTGGGATTCCAGCTACTAGAAGGTTTTGCCACATTAATTAATAAAATTTGTGTATTTGTGGTTCCATGACCACCCAGAATTGATCGCAGATATACAAAGAAGTGCTGCTAAATCTTTACAAATCTAAGGTCAGAAGCCTGTCAATGTTGTGTCTCTGCAATGTAGTAACACAATCTCACTCACATTTTATGATGACTTTAAAAGATTTTTGTTGTCTGCTTAGTGAACCTTCCTCAGTTTTGTTGGGGCAGACCGTGGGAGGGGGTAGGAAAAGCATGTTTCCTTTCGGATCAAATTGATTCCCAAACAAGGTTTGTAATGGGACATTTGAACCGATTTGATTCTCTTGTCTGTGTAATGAGATTTCAAAACAAGCAGATGCATAGTATTTCAGCTGGCACTTGATTAATCAACTGACCCAGTTCACTAAAGGATTCTTAACAGTAGACTCACCATTGCGTTTGGGGATTTTTCCCAGTAATTTCAGTTAATTCTGCATCAATCTTGCAGCTACTGATCTGAACAGGAAAATAAGTGGAAAGTTCAAGTCTCAGTGCTTGTAACCTGGTTGGTTAATCTCCAGAAACATCCCTATGTTTCCTGGATTTCCTAAACCTTGATCTTTGCTAGCCTAACTTTTTCTGGACATATGTTCCTATATCTATTAGGCAAATTATGTCTGTCAACAACATTTCATAAAACTTTAGTTTGCAAACCCAAACACAATGGATTCCCATGCATGTCAGAATCCAATCACAATATATAAACACAAATTCAGAGCAGCAATATTTTAGTTTTGTGCAGGTATATATGCATCCTTGAAGAGCTTCTTCCTCTGGATTAATAAACCTGAATAAGTCAAGGCTACAGGTTATCCACATCTTGAATAATAACAAACTATAAAACCAATGCAATTTGAGGAAAAGCTGTACTTGTATATCTATTAAAGTGCAAGGTACTTTTTTTATTATTAAAGGACACTATTAAACAAGTAATCTCACTTTCTTGAAATAAAGCAGATTACAATCAAAGCTGAAACTTTGGGTTATTAAACACATTTACTTTGACCTGACCTGAGGCAGTTTAATGTGTGATAACATTTCAAAATCATGCAATCTAATGAGATTGATGTGCCTAACTGGCCCTGTTTCCTTACGTTCACTTTATTTCACTACACCCCCACATTTCACTGCAGGGTATCCAGGCTTTAAGCAAATGCGCAGTCAGCAAGCTCGTTTCCTTATCTCTTTCAATGCAATTCTGATCAGTCACTGGAAGACATAGAGAGCCAGTAGTACAAAATCCAGTAACACAGCCAAATAATGCAGAACTAACGAGCTGGAGACATGAGATTAAATCACATCACAGCAGTTGGGAAATATAAATTTAACTGATTAATCTGATATAAAATGCTAGCATTAACAACAGTGACCATGAAGATACAAGTCTATCCAGTTTAATGTCCTTTTTGAGAAGGATGCCTACCCTTCTTCTCCTAAATCCCCTTGAAACGGCTGACAATTCACTCAGCCATATCTCAAGCATAATCAGGGAGTGGCTTGCCTGTACCAATTATATTAACAGCCTCTGAATTCAGAAAATAAAAAATAAGGCAAGTCATTTTTCTTTAATTTTTTTTCAGGGGATGAGATAAATCAGGTTTGAATAGAAATATGATAGCAATGTTGTGTATACACCAAATTATATTGGTTCCATGGTGTCACTGGAAAGGACAATATTGTCACTCATTCTGAATTACTCTGGAACTGAGTGGCTTGCAGGTCATTTCCAATGAGAAGAGGCAATCACGTGAGCATGAAGTCACATGAAAGCTAGACCAAGGAATAAGGGATAATATTCTATCAATGGATAGAGAACTGGTTGACAGAAGAAACAAAGAATAGGAATGAATAGGAGACAGTAAGGACTGCAGATACTGGAAATCAGAGTCAATAGATATGAAACTGTAAACACACAGTACGTCAGACAGCATCCAGTGAGCAGGAAAGTCAATGTTTCTGGCCAAAACCCTTTGTCAGGAGTGGGGAGGGAGAGAGACACAGGAAGTATATAGAGGGAGGTGGGGTGGGTCTGGGGGGACGGTAGGTGGAATGGTGATAGGTGGGTGCAAGTGGGGGTTATTATGATTAGTCAGTGGGAAGGATGGAGCAGATAGGTGAGTAGGCAGATGGACACGTTAGAACAGGTCAGGGAGGTGGGGTGGGGAGGGGCTGGATATGTTATAAGGATGGGGGTGGAGAGATTTTGAAGCCGGTTAAGTCAGTATTCAGTCCATTGGCCTGTAAGCTTCCCAGGCGAAATATCAGGTGTTTTTCATAGAACATTACAGCGCAGTACAGGCCCTTCGGCCCTCGATGTTGCGCCGACCTGTCATATCTATCTGAAGCCCATCCCACCTACACTATTCCATGTACATCCATATGCTTGTCCAATGACAACTTAAATGTACTTAAAGTTGGCAAATACACTACTGTTGCAGGTGAAGCATTCCATACTCTTACTACTCTCCGAGTAAAGAAACTACCTTTGAAATCTGTCCTATATCTATCACCCCTCAATTTAAAGCTATGCCCCCTTGTGCTCACCATCACCATACTTTGAAAAAGGCTCTCTCTGTCCACCCTATCTAACCCTCTGATTATCTTATATGTCTCTATTAAGTCACCTCTCAACCTTCTTCTCTCTAACGAAAACAGCCCCAAGTCCCTCAGCCTTTCCTCGTAAGACCTTCCCTC
>NC_057720.1:29186455-29308005 GCF_004010195.1 Chiloscyllium plagiosum | reverse complement strand
TAGGACACTCAGGAGCTTTTCCTTGAATAAGCTCCACATTTCTAAAGTGCCCATCCTCTGCAGTTTCCTTCCCCATCCTATGCTTCCTAAATCTTGCCTAATCGCATCGTAATTGCCTTTCCCCCAGCTGTAACTCTTGCCCAGTGGTATACACCTATCCCTTTCTATCACTAAAGTAAACATAACAGAATTGTGATCGCTATCACCAAAGTGCTCACCTAATTTCAAGTCTAACACCTGGCCAGGCTCATTACACAGTACCAAATCTAATGTGGCTTCGCCCCTGGTTGGCCTGTCTACATACTGTATTAGGAAGCCCTCCTGCACACACTGGACAAAAACTGACCCATCTATAGTACTCGTACTATAGTGTTCCCAGTCAATATTTGGAAAGTTGAAGTCCCCCATGACAACTACCCTCCAGTTTCCATTTGGTCTCACTCTGATAGTGGAGGAGGCCATGGATGGACATGTTGTCAGGGGAGTGGAAAAGGGAATTAAGTGGAGGGCAACCGGAAGGTCGGATTGGTTCATGCATGCAGAGCACAGATGTTACACAGACTGGTTCCCCAGACTATGTTTCGTCTCTCCGAAATAGAGGAGACTACATTGGGAGGCTCAAAGGGCTGAATGGCCTGTTCCTTTGTCTGGAATGAATGAGGGAGCATTTGGATCTTGTGAAAATTTATATCCATTTGTATCCTCAACTTCTATTAAACAACTTGAAATAAATAAAGCTCCAAGCTTTAAGTTGTAGTTGCAGATGGGATTACACAGAGGACGCTGACCTCAGCAGTATCAAAACACTTGCAGTCTGCAAAAGATAACTTTGTGAAACATTCTTCCATTGATGTTCACAAGGAAGCTCTTTCTGCATTGCTGTGGCTGACATTGTTGTTCCAACTGAAGAACATCCATACATTCTTACTTGGCACAATGCTGTAGCTCTTACAAATCCCTGCTATCCATTCCATAACCTCCAGCTATTTTGAAGAGAAGGTCAAGCAGTGTTCTAGAACATAGAACATAGAAAAATACAGCACAATACAGGCCCTTTGACCCTCGATGTTGCGCCGATCCAAGCCCACCTAACCTACACTAGCCCACTATCCTCCATACGCCTATCCAATGCCCGTTTAAATGCCCATAAAGAGGGAGAGTCTACCACTGCTACTGGCAGGGCATTCCATGAACTCACGACTCGCTGAGTAAAGAATCTACTCCTAAAATCTGTCCTATACCTACCATCCCTTAATTTAAAGCTATGCCCCCTCATAATAGCTGACTCCATACGTGGAAAAAGGATTCTCCTGGATAATACCTTTCAATACCAGACATGATCTGATGTGAAGGGGCTGTCTTGTGGTAGGTGATGCTGCACTGGATAACGAATTAAAATGGATGGCAACCGGAAGGTCGGGTTGGTTCATGCACGCAGAGCACAGATGCTCAGCAAACTGGTTCCCCAGCCTATGTTTTGTCTATCCGATATATAGGAGACTACATCAGGAGCAAGGGATGCAATAGATGAGGTTGGATGAAGTGCAGGTGAATCTCTGTCTGATCTGGAAGGATTGTTTGGGGCCTTAGACGGAGGTGACAGGGAAAGTGTAGGAGTAGGTATTGCACCTCTTGCGGTTGCAGAGAAAGATACTGAGTATGGTGAAGTTGATGGGGAATATAGAGTTGACAAGGGAGTCTCAGAGTGAAGGGTCCCTGCAGAAAACTGACAAGGGTGGTGAAAGAAATATCTTTTTCATGGCAGAATGAACAGGCCTTTTGTTTTCCAACTGGCAGCCTGTGACTAGGGGGGTACCCCAGGGATCAGTGCTTGGACCTCAGCTATTCACTGTAATAGATGAATGATTTAGGTGATAGAACTAAATCGCCTAGTTTGCAGAGAGTACCAAGCTGAGTGGGAGGGTGAACAGTGAACAGGATGCAGAGATGCTTCACTGTGATTTAGACAAATTGAGTAAGGAGGCAAATGCAAGGCAGATGAAGTATAACATGGATAAATGTGAAGTTATTTACTTCTACAGCAAAAACAAGAATGCAGATTGAGTGGTGACAGATTAGGAATGGACAGAGTACAATGGGTGCCATCATATACTAGTCACTGAAAGAAGGAAAGTGCAGGAAGCATTGAAGAAGGCAAATGGTTTGTTGACCTTTATCGCAAGGATGTTTGGGTAAAAGAACAGGAATATCTTGCTGCAATTCTTGGCCCTGGTGAGAACACAGCTGCTGTATCGTGTGCTATTTTGGTCTCCTTATCTGAAGAAAGCTACGGAGGAAGTACAAAGAGGTTTACCAGACTGATTCCTGGGTTGGTAGGACTTGTGCATGAAGAGAATCTGGATCAGTTAGGTCTGTATTCATGGAGTCCAGAAGAATAAGGAAGAATCTTGTAGAAACCCATAGCATTCCAGAAGAACTAGACAGAATAAATGTCAGAAAGCTGTTCCTGATGACTGGGATGTCGAGAATCGAGGGTCACATTCTAAGGATACAGGTTAGGCCTCAGATGAGGAGAAAGTTTATTCATCTAGAAAGTGGTGACCCTGTGGATCTCTGCCACAGAAAACAGTTGCAGCCAATACTGCACATTCAATGTTTTCAAGAGGAGTTGGACATAGCTTTTGGGTTAAGAGATCGAAGGATATGGTGAGAAAGTGGTCCTGAGCTGGATGATCAGCCATGATCATATTGAATGTGGAGAGACTCAAAAGGGCTGAATGGCCTGTTCCTTTGTCTGAATTGAGTGAAGGAGCATTTGGATCTTGTGAAAATTTATATCCATTTGTATCCTTAACTTCTATTAAACAACATGAAATAAATAAAGCTTCAAGCTTTAAGTTGTACTTGCAGATGGAATTACAAAGGGGATGCTGACCTCAGCAGTATCAAAACATTTGCAGTCTGCAAAAGATAACTTTGTGAAACGTTCTTTCATTGATGTTCACAAGGAAGTTCTTTCTGCATTGCTGTGGCTGACATTGTTATTCCAACTGAAGAACATCCATACATTCATACTCGGCACAATGCTGTAGCTCTTACAAATCCCTGCTATCTATCTATGGCATAGCGTCCAGTTGTTTTGAGCAGAAGATCAAGTAGTGTTCTCCTGGATAAAAGCTTACAAAGCAGACATGATCTGATGTGAAGGGGCTGCCTTGTGGTAGGTGATGTTGCACTGGACAACATAACACGGCATTCTGACCTCCACTCTTGGGAAGAGCACAGCAACACTGCCCCTTTCTTATTTTCATAGCATATTGAACACAAGCAACTGCAGCTCCTTGTATCTTTGCCACATCATGACAGAGTAGAAGTGGCTACTGCAGATGCTAGAGATTAGACTCAAGATTAGAGTGGTGCTGGAAAAGCATAGCAGGTCAGGCAGCACGAGGAGCAGGAAAATCGACATTTCAGGAAAAAGACCTTCATCAGGATGAAGGGCTTCATCATTCCTGATGAAGTGCTTTTGCCCAAAGTGAATCACAGGATCAAGTCCTTGAGTTTAAATGCTAACCCCCAGCCCCTCTCCACCACCACAAATTTTCATATTCCTTCTCCTCCCCAACCACATCAGTTTTAATTTTTATCCACATTCCAACCCACTTACTTAACTGGTCATCCACCCACTTTATATTTGAGCCTCAGAGATACATCATACCCAGTCCAAACAGTCTCACACTGTCTTTCCACTAGATCCTCAGTAGTGCTGATATTTAATGACCCTCCCACCCCCGGCCCGTAGAACCCCTTGCTCTCCTATGCTCTACCACTCTCACTCTTATATGGTGAGCTCACTCCCCCACTTCACAAGTATTATCCAACCTCCACTTCACCTCTTACTCTGAATAATTTAGTGAACAGACCCTCAGAACTTTCTTGACCAACTCTGACGAATGAACGAACCAGGATGATAATTGCGTAACTCTCCAACTGACTTACTGCAAATTCTCAACTCACTGAACTGAACCTGAAGGATTGACCATGGCCAACTCCTTGAAGTGCTGAGGTACAGAATCCCTGACCTTAGATGTCCTAAGTGGCTGACTGACCAAACATCTGGTCTGATGATGTTCAGATTATGCTATTATGCTACTATCACTGACTGAAGACCTTCCTTGACCTGACTAAGCACTACTCACTCCCCTCAGACTTTGAGAAATGGCTATTTGATTAAAACGCATGCAGTACATTTGCTGTACAAGCTATTGGCATATGGTGCAGGAGTTACATTGACATAGCATGGTGCTGTACAGCAACATACCATTCCTGATGAAGGGCTTTTGCCCGAAACATTGATTTTACTGCTCCTCGGATGCTGCCTGAACTGCTGTGCTTTTCCAGCCCCACAAATCCAGAACATGCCCACCCTCGAATGGTCACTCTGCCAACCATATCAAGCTGCCTAGCTTTGTGTTTGCACCAAATACACAATAAGTCAAAAATACTCTTAACCTTTAAGTTTGGAATGAGATGGCATGGCAAGGCTATGATGCTCCAAGTGCAAAGTGTCTGGGCACTAAGAAAACAAGTGAAGAACCTGAGACACACCCTGGTCCAATACACAAAATGGGTGCCTGTCCATGCATGGTGTCCTAGCAACATTATATGAAAGGTGTCAGTCATTCCAGAATGCAGCACTGAAGTGGAGAACTGTATCATAAGTGGGTGGGAGATGTTCAACAATCACATGGTGAAGTTGGTCCATGTTTGATGCCACCATCCACAAGAGGGTTAGAGAGGATGGATTTTTGCAGATGCTTACTGCCCATGGAGTTTAACCAGCGCTGTTGGGACTGCTGTTCAAGTTGGTGTGTCAGAGGAGCAAGCAACAAATTAGAGCTGTCAGGTACTATCTTTTCACTTTCTTGTCAGGAATTGTCAGCATCTAAGTGCATGGGAAACTACAGATCAATGAGATGAAGAAATGTACTAATATACACTAGCAATAGTTGCACCATGCTCATTTTTCCAATCTCATCATGTCTTCCATACTGACTTACCATTGCCCACATTGCTCAGGGTGGGGAATATTCCACCCATCATTTTGATAGGGAACTCTCAATCTCAGCATTGTCAAGATTACACAAATATGATTGCTTCCCTTCATTGTGATGCTGCAACCGTTACTATCCATACTTAAAACTAATTCTTTTTAACAAAGCTATGGCAACAGATAGAAGGCACTAGATGCAGAAAACAAATCTCATTATTGTACTCGATCAAAGCAGGCACAGAAATCAACTTCTCTTTAAACTCTTGAACAGTTGTCAATGAAAAGTTGTGCAACATGCTGTGCAGCATCTGAAGGTAAACCTAGGTAAATATGGGTGTTTTGCATTATAAAACAAAGGTATTTATACTTGATATGAACAAACTCCCCATTTCAAAAGGAGGCGATGGCCTAGTGGCATCATACTAGACCTGAGATCCAGGTAATATTCTGGAGACCTGAGCTTAAATCCTGCCGTGGCAAAGCAGAAGGTGGAATTTGAATTCAATTTTAAAAATCTGGAATTAAGAGATTAATGACCATTGTCGATTGTCAGAAAAAAAACCATTTGGAGCAGGGAAGGAAAACGCCATCCTTATCTGGACTGGCCTACATGAGAGTCCTAACCCAGAGCAATGTGGTCGACTCCAAACTGCTCTCTGGGCATATTAGGCATAGGCATAATGCCAGAGATACCCTCAACCCATGAATGAGTTAAAAAAAATGTAAAGACTATACTGTTTTGATTTGTCTTTTCTCAGTGCTGAAATAATTTCATGTAAATATTTTAATGAGTGCATGAACAGAATGACATTCCCTGCTCACAGTTACCAAACGGAATCCCTCCTCCACGATTCCTGATGCTAATTTTTCCTTTTTTTCTTGTTTTTAAATAAACAAAATTAATGTTTTGTTAAATGGGTCAGAGGGAAAAAATACTACAGAATTTCAGTATTCTGCTGTATGAATGCCAATGATGAGTGAAACCTAAACATGCATTTATCCATTAGTGTTGAGGGAGGATGGGAGAGTGCTTTCAGCATCCAATCCTTTTGTCACAATGTCCAGTGTCAGCAAATACTAACAACTCCACATGGGAGCACTTGATGTTAATAGCTGTTTTGCAAACGTTACAAGCGATACAATTTGATACATTTGGGGAAATAGCACACACTGTGGAGCAGCTTATAGTGGAAGAAATTCATACAAACATACAAACAAGGAGCCTCGAGTCTGTTCTGCTGAAAGATGAAAGCTGTTTTGATTACTCCACATTCCAGCCTATTCCTGGAGAAGGGCAAGGACATAACAATTACACTGTATACACTTCTCATGATATGCACAATGATATTCAAATCTATATATCATTAAAACAAAAAAAATTGTTCAATGTTTTAAGGTGGTGAAAACAATTTTAAGTATCATTTGAAAAAAATCACATCCTTTCAGAATACAAAAAAAAAGTTACCCAAAGAGCAGCATTGAAATTCACGTCAAGAATATCTATTGCATTCATACAAAACATAAGGTTTGCCATCCTTCATATTTTCCCAGTTGACAAGAGCACACTTACCACACATCCATTACTATTTAAAGGCGGCAATAACTCTACAGACAAGTGGAACTCTTCACCTGCAACTGTCAGATGCATTCTTTATTATACTTTCGACCTAAATACAAAGTCAGCTTTCTCCAAAGTTGAATAAAACCTTCATTCCCAGTAGGCCAAACACACACATACCATGTAAATATTATCTCCAATATGGATTCCCTTAGCTGAAATTAACGTATAGTACTGCTAAACCTCTCAAGGTAGATAATGATCGAATCCCAAATCCAGGCCCATGGCTGAACTAGAAGCAGGAACTGTTCCAAATTTATTGAGATAAGACTAGAAGATGACATTATTGTTTTATTCTTCTGGCTTTATATTCTATGTTTTGGTTTATTTTCTGTGTTTGAAGATAGCACTGGAGAGTAGTGATGTGAAACAACACTTTTTACTGTATTTGTTATAAATATGCATGACAATAAATCAATTCAAAGATCTTGATGTAGTTGTTGGGGTCACAATGTGAAAATTTGAAAAATATGCCATCATGTCAGCAGTGGGATGGTGGATGCTCAGAGACTGTTTAAGGCAGACAGACCATGATGTGTTGGGAGATCAGGGTCATGATTGGCAAAATGATGTGCAACTTGGTAAGTGTAGTGGTACACATACAGGAAATATGAACACTGAAATCTGAGATATAAAGTGACTGACTAAGTAAATGCTTTGCATTGACCTGAAGAGTAATCTCCTTTCTTTTGATGAATCCCCGAATCAGCTTTTGTTTATTTTTATCTTTCAGGAAGTTCAACTTAAAAGTATTTAAAGTAATGGCCAGATGTTAAAATAAAAAATAAATATGTTTATAACAATGTACAATGTTTAAAAATATTATCCTATAACCTCTCATTGTACAAAAATATTAAACTTAGCTGCTTGGTTGAGCAGGTAAATCATGTTTCCTTTAAATTAGAACTTTCATAGATTGAAGAACTACACAACTCATGTCCAAAACCACAGAAACATGAGCAGTCTGGTACTAACTATTAAACTATGCCATTACATCAGTGCAGTTCTGTATTGGATAAAATCTATTCGATATATATCAAGAAGTCCCATCACAGACACTCATTGTTGAGGCGAGTAACTGCCATTGTGAGGTTTTCTCAGCCTGTGTCTTGGCCCTGCGTTTGGCAAGTTTGGAATTGGAAGGAGGGGAAAGTCGCATAGAACAAACAGTCTTGATGATCGCTTCCTGTTCCCCTTGCATCTCCTCATCTTGCTGTGAAAGCTGTCTGTTGAAGGCAATGGCTTCTGCAGCAAAATCAGTCAGGTCCTTTGTGCTACTGTTTCTGGAGAACAAATATGACAATTGTATCTATAAGCTGGGAAATAATATTGATAATTCACTACATAATATCTTAAAATACACACGAACCAGCATAATCATTAAGGATATTACAGTGTAATGTAACAAGCTAAGACAGTAGCCTGCAATTATTAAATTCCAATATTAACTTAACCATGCAATTTGATGTCAACCATTACAGACTAACTAGGTCAACCAGAAAACACAAAGAAATCTCTATGTTTGTACAGATTCAACTGTTAAAGGACTTCCTTTTACAGAATGATAAAAGATACAAACAGGCTTGAATCAGAACATGCATAAAATCATTCCAAATCTGAATGATGTCTTCCCTTGTCAATACTTGGAGGAAGTAATGAAGAATATGCTTTCTCTAAGCAGAGATAAACCAAGCAGAATTAATGAGATTGATATAAATGAGACAGATTTGAAGTCTTAAACAGACTAAAAGTGTTTTAAAATAAATAGATCCTCAATAACACATAGTTACTTTCCCAGGAGACTGAGGGGGGCTTGGAAGGAGTTTTTCAGCACTGATGATCACTGCAAAGAGAATCACTGAACACTACACAGCAACTGGAAACAGTCAAGCATAATGCCCACATTGACAGGCTGACAGCCAGGTATGAGCAACATCAGTAATTCTAAGGAAGTGACCTGGCATTCAGAAACAGACTACAAACTGGCCATATTTGCAGGTTATGTCAAAGCAGGAGGAGCAGTAAAATTTGATGAGGTGGCTAAAATTACAAAATGAGTGGACAAAATATGTAAGTGCAAAAATTGCAAAAGAATAAATATGACTATTGAATCTATAAGCTGGATAAGAACATTGGTAATTGGCTGCATAATATCTTAAAGTATATATTAAGCAGCAATATATGTCACTCTTAAAAATGACAACAAAATTGATCAAGATTATGTTAAAAGTCAAAAAAGCCAAAAGAACGTGCAACTGTATAACCACACGGTAGAAGTCAGAGAATGCCACAACAAAACTGCGTCTGGTATCATATCTTGTTCTAATTTCCAGGATATAATCAAGAAGTGGAGGGAGTACAAAGATTCATGAAGTTGATCAGAGCATCGCACTTAATAGGAAAGGTTAGAAAGCTCCTTGCCTTTGTAGTAGTTGTGGTGTCGGCAGACGTTTTTCTGGCGCATTCTACAAAGAAGAGAATTATTATTATTTTCATTGCAAAAGCATTTTCCGAGACTGTTCTTTTGTTAAAATCAATGAAGGTTACTTTATAAAGGGAACATGATATCAAATTACTGCACAGATAAAGTAGCACTTGTGAATGAATGCAAAACCATAGGAATAGTTCACTGGGGGCAACTTTTACACTACAGTACCTAGTATTGTTTGCTGTGTACTTTAATACTGACTAATAAAGTAGACACACTTAATGCGTCTTCTTATAAGATGGTCTTCTCAAAGTATGTTAGAAACTAAATTATAAGAGCATCGAATTCTAATTGCTGAATCAATCTAATCACGCTTCAGAGGGCATTAACCAACTGATCAGTTGTCAGGGTGACTCAATTGGTGTTATGCAGTAAATAGATTAATGTTTCCAGAAACTAACAAATGTTTTTGTTATTAAATAGTTAGTTAGTTTATTTGTGATCTCAAGTAATAATCCATACCAAAACAAGATGTTTAACAATAAAAGTAGTGAGCATATCTTGCTCTGTATCATTTTTGATAGCTAATTTCAATTCTTTCAACAAACATGAACTCATGAAGATTCAAAGTATGGGATTTCTCAAGTGAAATGATTTTTTTTTTTACCAGTTACTGAATAATGGTTGGATTGGGTTTATGGCTGTAGCACATATCACTCGCATATGGAGAAAGTAGAAAATGTTGAGCTTGGTCTTGACTATTTATTACTCTTTAAATAGTTTCTCAGCTTCACTGTACCAAAAATCACCAATAAACCAATTGAAGTGCCTTTTGTGACATGACTTCCGTCCAGAAGTGATACAGCAGTGCATTAAACAATTTGGCCAAATAATCCCATTCTAATTCTATTTTAACATGTGTACTTACCCCCTGCACCCAGGGATGTTGAAGAACTTGTCCAGCACTGAGCCTATCCTTTGCATCACGCATCAACAACTTACGAATCAAATCCTTGGCCCCATCAGAGATATGAGCCCAATCCTTCTCAGGGAACTCATATTTACCTTCCTGTATGCTCTCAAATAGTATGTTCTGTAGGCCAAAGAACATCATATTCTAATCGATTGTTGTGCCTTTAACAGAATATACTATCACTAATACCAAAACTCTTCCAGTGGTTTAACCTGTAAAGACACTGAATGAATAGCTCAGCCACTGACAGATTGAATCCAGTTTCTGTTATTCCCTGATCTGAGCTGGTGTACCAAGAACTCCAGGTAGTAAGGGGAACTATCAGCCTCTTGTTTAACCAGATGATATCGTTTAGTTTCAATAGTCTGCACTGAAACTAGGATGTCAACCCTCACAATTTAGGCACAAGCAAAAAGAGTTCTAATGGAAACCATAATCCAGGTATAGTAGTTTGGTGGTTATGTTAGTGGACTAGAAATCTTCCTGGAGACTAGAGTTCAAATCCCAAACTAGCCAGTTGGGAAACAACCTGGAATTAGCAGCTAACATCAGTGATGACGACCATGGAACTACCAAGTTGTCATTAAAGCTCAACTGGTTCACTAATACCATTTTAGGGAAGGAAATTTGCTGTTCGTATCTGGTTAGCTAGGTCCAGACCCATTGCAATGCGGTTGACTCTTAACTCTCCTCTAAAGTGATCTAGTAAGCCAGTCACTTGCATCAAAAACTTGTGACGAACTCTTGCAGTTTGATAAGATGGCTCAGCACCTTCTTCAAGGGCAATTAGGGATGGGTAAGAAATGCTGGCCTGGTCAGTGACATTTACACCTTGTGACTGAATAGAATAAAAATATTTTTAAAAGGAAGATTAGAACATTGATATAATAAGTATTTGCTTTTTAGATCAAACGCTACGTTACAAAGCAACTACCAATCAATATGAATGTTCGAGAAAGGTTACAAGTCACAATGGTACATGAATGAAAACTGCTTAGTACTTTTAGCCAAAAGAATGGCTCAGTTTAACAATGCTTTTGAGGTGCATTAGAATCCTTGCCAATTTGTGGCACCATTTCAAATCAGGTGACTTTTTCTGATGTTAAGGTGAAGGAAGTCAAACCCTAACGGCACTGAAAATGTTTGAAGACCTGGTCTAACTCTCAAAGGAAAGGAACAAGCTGAGAATATCACCATCCTCCTCTAGAAAGCTTTTCTTTCAATACATTTAATACATTTCAGCCAGATTAAAATATTGTCAATGATTTTTAAATGATTTCTACAACAAAGAGAGTACTAAGATGGGGTTCATGACTTAGCAGTACAGAGTGGAACAGTGTGTATTGTCTATGTAAGACGATATAAAATCTAAATGATAAAGAACTTTAATAAAGAAAGCATGGAATTCACAGCTGGTGAAGCAGTCAAATGCAACATTAATAGAACAGTGCAGCACAGTACAGGCCCTTCGGCCCACGATATTGTGCCGAGCATTTATCTCAATCTAAGATCAATCTAGCCTACATACCCCTCAATTCACTGCCATCCAGGTGTTTGTCCAGCAGTCGCTTAAATGTCCCTAATGTCTCTGACTCTACCACCACTGCTGGCAGTGCATCCCAGCACCCACTACTCTCTGCATAAAGTGTAACAGCATTGGGAAAAATAGAAAACTTTTTAAAATTTATAATTGAATCCAATACTTAAATTCAAAAATTGTTGCAGTTCAATATTTAAGTAGGACATCCATAACTTAAAGGAACATTTACCTCAAAACCCAGAGTTAGCAGAAGCCTGGTGAGTTAGCAAGATACCTCTGATGCAAGTTAGGGGGAGGAAAATCATTACCTCGCTCTAACAGCCATAACTTTTACTTTGAAAGATGCTGAAGGGCTGTTTACTTCTGCTTTTCAAGTTACAGAACTGAATTTCTTACATACAGCAGTTATACCCCAATTCCCCGTTCACCTTTAGTTTCCCATTAAAATTGCATAATTTCTAATTTCCAGGCCAGTTCAATCCCCCTTCCTTTTTGAAGAAAGGCAATGTTGGTTCAAGTGGAAAGTACTCATGATGATCAGTTTTCATGATTCATCTAACTATATTTCAAGACTGGGATATTAACAATAATTCAGTTTAACGTTACATTTGTCAAAAAGTCAGTTGACTGCAACTTAGGGCTATTTTAAACCTCTTTCATAAAATGTTGTACAATGGTAACTTTTCGTTATGGTTTGTGAAACCATTTTATCAATGTTTTAACCTGTGGTAAGCTTTACCGTGGAATGGATCTCTCTTATCAGAAGTTACATTAAAGTTTTAAAGTTAGTTTAAACCTTACTGCACAATAAATTTTACTTACTATTCTATTAGGGTGTACCACTATTTCTGTATTGATTTATCCTACTTTATGCCAACTCAAAATCTTAATATGAAAAAACATTTGTCAGTTGAATAATGAGCAAAAAGTCATTCAAGAAATAGTACCATTGTCAGAACTTTTAAAATTTCATAAATACGATAAATTTGATATTTTGTTACAAAGACCCATTTTGAATAAAAAAAACCATTTCTCAACTTCATGACAAACAGAAAATCTGTTTATCTAGTTCTAACATCCTAATTAAATCTAAATAAACGCTTTACAAATTAACTCAGTCACTTTACTCCAGAAAAATACTTCACATCCAACAGAACCATCTGTCCCCCACGGGTGTTCGTCTCAGTTTGTTTTCAAATTTTTACTTTTATTGTTAGAATGTTTTTCTCAACGAGAATTGTTTAATCGATTTGCTAATTCTTGTATTAGAATTGTTTTGTTTCTTCGTTTGAATAAAAGCGTTCTTTTAAAAAACAAATCACCTCGGAAATACAGGAAAGAACACTTCAGTAAAGGCAGAAAACATGAACAAATTGAAGTATAGTAATAATAAAACGAGTGATCAAGTCAGTGAAAACAGAAAAAGCAATCTCATGAACTCTCAGTAAAAAATATGTTGCAATTATACTTGAACTCTGTGGAAAAATAATTGGACTAAAACTACTGAAGAAAATAGAGAGAAATTATGGAATGTCAAGGAGATTATTGCGACCTTTCCAAAGGTATTAGTCAAAAAATGTATCATGAAGAGACACTACAGCACCCCCCTCACCCCACCCCAAAAAGAAGAATTTAGAGAGAACAGAAACTCTGAAGGTTGTACAACAGGCAATAAGCCCCAAGAGTACACAGAATTGAAGCACAAGTAGCTAAAGAGGAGTCTGAAGTGATAATTTACCACATTAACAAATGAGAACAGCTTTGGACATTGGCAGTAATGCCAGTTTCCAGGTAAATAAAGAACTGCAACAATGTGTTGTATTAATCTGATTAGGATGCTTGAGAAACTATTTACCAGATACTGTGACATCTGTAACATAAAACATGTGTGAGAATATTCATACCTAATACAGCAACATATTTCTGTAGTTAGCACATCGCCTTTAACACTTTTTATCCCCCATAAATAAAGCATTATTTCTCATTCTTTAATAATTTA
Source organism: Chiloscyllium plagiosum (assembly GCF_004010195.1). Lineage (NCBI taxonomy): Eukaryota > Metazoa > Chordata > Chondrichthyes > Orectolobiformes > Hemiscylliidae > Chiloscyllium > Chiloscyllium plagiosum. The sequence continues at coordinate 29,294,433 of NC_057720.1, read as the reverse complement.
TTTGCAGATATGTTATACAGTCTTACCCGACAAGCCATGCAGGCCTCGCCTCTGTCCCAGCCGCAGTCTGTTCCACAGTTCCCCACGAAGGGTGGGTTGCCACTCAGCATGATGTACAGTATTACTCCAAGGCTCCATAAGTCACAACGTTTATCATAAAATGATGCGTCCTCTGTGAACGTCTCTACGACTTCAGGAGCCATGTATTCCACAGAACCACACTGAGAACATTAATGCAGTTATTAGAAATTAAAACCTGAGACAGTTGAGCATTAATTTCTCATCCAGCTGTCAAAATAAGACTAAGTTCGAGCATCACATTAATCTAGGCTGAGTTATATTTTGGAGATGGATAATCATGCAAGAATGATCGCCACAGGCCATTCGGATAGTTTTTACTCTCTGACACCATTCCACGTTTAGCATCTCACCTAAAGTTGGACTGCATAAAGGCAGACCTGCCAGCATGAAATTTACAAGCAATTTTGTACTGTTGCAGTGCAGTAGCAGGTTCTTCCATTGAAAACCCTTAACAGTAAACCAGCTAAGAAAAGATAATGCCCCAAATTCTTAGGTCAGAGGCAAAAACCTGCATGACTCTTCCACATGGAACAACACGACTCCTTAACTACAGGAACCTTTACTGTGACAGGAGTCTGAAAATCAGGAAGGAGAAGTTTGAATTAGTTAATTCAATGTCAATCATGCATAGAAGGTAAAATAAGAAGAATGAAGGGATTAAGAGAGATAACAGCCGGAAAGGAAAGTTTCTCCAACAACAATTAAGATCTAAAGGAATGAGAGACTTCACTGTAAAGATTAATTTTTAATAGAGAGGTTGCTTGGCAATAATTGAGACTCCACACATCAACACTTGAATGGACAAGTACTAACTTTTTCTGGTGTGTATGATAGGAAATTACCTAGCTTAACATTAACAAATGGAACAGTCTTAAGTCTCTCGGAGTCTCACCATTATAAAAACTTCTGGAGCAACAGGATTTAAACAGCTTCCTGATTTCTACATTTGACAGTTGCTTGCCAAAAGTTCATGTCTGGTTTATTCTTCAATACCAAATACTAGTGCAGAACATCAGTAATGCTGAAAAGACATGCTGTCAAATCTTTTCATCTTGCACCCATCAGAACAGAATCACAAACAAACTAAACTTCATAAAGGATCATTTTGAGGTGGCACAGTGGCTCAGTGGTTAGCACTACTGCCTTACAGCACCAGGGTCCTGGGTTCGATCCCCCCCTCTGGTAATTGTGTGGGTGGCATTGGCATTTGCACATTCTCCCCATGTCTGCCAGGGCTTCTGCCAGGTGCTCCAGTTTTCTCCCACAGTCTAAAGATGTGCAAGCTAGGTGGATTTGTCATGCTAAATTACCCATGTGCAGGTTAAGTACATTAGCCAATAGACATGCAGGGTTACAGGGATAGAGTAGGGGGATGAGTCTGGTTGGGATGCTCATCAGTTGGTCAGTGTGGACATATTGGGCCAAATGGCCTATTTCCACACTGTGCAGATTCCTAGAACAAGTTGTACTGCACGAGATAAGTGAACATACTGGTTGGCAAGTGGACTTGCAGTGTGGCTCACTCACACATACTAGAAGCCACCGATATTTATCAGCAGGACCCTATCTTTTGTAAATAGAAGGAACATGTCTGCATATTGTATCTGCTTTAACTTCACACAAATCAGGGGGAGCAGCCTTTCCCTGAGGCATATCCCATTTCAATGCCCCAGACAGAATCAACTAGCCTGGTTTGAATGTAAACAAAAACATCACAGTTTAGGAAATGCACTATAGTTTAAAAAGAAGCCATAATGATATTTACATACCGGCGTCATCAGCTCAGGCGTTGAAATGGGAGTACATGCGCTGCTCAACTTTACCCCACTGCCAAGGTCAAAGTCGCAAATCTTCACTGGGGATATCTAGGGAAAGGAATGAGAGAAGGGAAAGGGAGGAGAGAGAAAGGGGGAGGGAGGGGCAGGCAGAAGAAAGTGAGAGGGGCAGGTGGAGGGAGAGACACAGGCAGAAAGAAAGATGCAGGCAGAGAAGGGGGAAGGGAGGTGCAAGCAGAAAGACAGACATGAATTTATGATTAAATTGTCAGTTTCCAGCAAGCATTGAGAATTTCATTTTCAAATCAAGAAGCAATGTGCAAAAGTAACAAGGATGTAGATTTCTACTAACAGAAAGGCAGTCTGTTAGATTGGGATCCCAAATACTTCAAATTGTTCTTCTACAGCTTATGTCTCAAAGAAACTGCTCCCAACTTGCAGAGTTTCAAAAATGTCTCAAAACAGAACGTGACTTCAATTTTATAAATGCAAACATTTATAGCACAGGAAGAGAACATGCAGACCATCCTGTCTGAGCTGGTCAACAAATATATGACTACACTAATCCCATTCTCACCTCGTGGCTCACAGTCCTGAAGGCTATAGCAACGCGGGTGAACATCTAAAACGAGACTTTGACTCAACCAGTCTTTCAGGCAGTAAGTTCAGGACTCCCCACAGCCTCTGGGTGAAAAGAATTCTTAATTCTTCTACCTCTTACTTTTGATGGTATGCTCTCTGGTTACTGATCCTGTACTAATGGAATAGATGCCTTCCTATCCACTCAATCTGTGCTCTTCATAATCAGGATCTCTCTTAACCTTCATATCACCAAAGGAAATAACTCCACCTACCCAGTCTTGCCTCTTAGCTCAGATCATCCAGTCCAGATAGCATTCTGCTATTGCATTCAATGCCTTGTTTAATAAAAGCAAGTGTCTATTATGCCTTAACTACTTTTTCTACTAGCCCTGCAACCTTCAATGATCTGTGGATACGCACACCAAGGTTCCTCTGATCTGCAGTTCTTTCCATGATCCTACCATTTGTAATGCAACCTCTTGCTTGTTAGCCCTTCCCAAGTGCATTACCGCATATATTCCCAGGTGGCATTCCAGTGGCCACTGTTCTGCCAACGTGACTGTCTGTTGATGTCCTCCTGCACTTTATGGCTATCCTCTCATTTTATGAAGTTAACATTATTATTCATAGTGCACAAGGAACCAGACGTATATGCCTTGAAGTGCACCACTCCACATCATGCAACGGAGCAAGGCAATGATTCAGGCCTCCCTGGGCTACAGCTGTTACAAGGATTGAACCTGCACCAGTCACATCATTCTAGTAATCCGCCAACTGAACTAACAAATCCCCATAAAAACCAAAAGAACTGCAGGTGCTGTTCTTGACAGTCACTCAATCCAAAATGCTAACTCTGATTTCTCTCGACAGATGCTACCAGACCTGCTGAGCTTTTCCAGCAATCTCGGTTTTTGTAACAAATCCCCATGCTTTGTGAAACAAAAGTACACATCTTGTACAGTCAGAGATATACAGCACAGAAACAGACCCTTCGGTCCAACTCACCCATGCCGACCAGATATCCCAACACAATCTAATCCCACCTGCCAGCATCCGGCCCATATCCCTCCAAATCCTTCCTATTCATATACCCACCCAGATGCCTTTTTAATGTTGCAATTGTACTAGCCTCCACCACTTCATCTGGCAGCTCATTCCATATACGTACCACCTTATGTGTGGAAAAAGTTGCCACTTAAGTCTCTTTTATATCTTTCCCCACTTACCCTAAACCTCTAGTTCTGGACTCCCCCACCCCAGGGAAAAGACTTTGTCTATTTATCCTAGCCATGCCCTTCATGATTTTATAAACCTCTATATGATGATCACCCCTCAGCCTCCAATGCTCCAGGGAAAACAGCCCTAGCCTATTCAACCTCTCCTCATTGTTCAAATCCTCCAACCCTGGCAACATCCTTGTAAATCTTTTCTGAACCGTTTCAAGTTTCACAACATCTTTCCGATAAGGAGACCAGAATTGCACACAATATTCCAATAGTGGCCTAACCAATGTCCTGTACAACTGCAACATGACCTCCCACCTCCTGTACTCGATACTCTGACTGATAAAGGAAAGCATACCAAATGCCTTCTTCACTATCCTATCTACCTGCGACTCTACTTTCAAGGAGCTATGAACCTGCACTGCAAGCTCTCTCTGTTCAGCAACACTCCCTAGGACCTTACCATTAAGTGTATAAGCCCTGCTAAGATTTGCTTTCCCAAAATGTAGCACCTCACATTTATCTGAATTATACTCCATCTGCCACTTCTCAGCCCATTGGCCCATCTGATCAAGATCCTGTTGTAATGTGAGGTAACCTTCTTTGCTGTCCACTACACCTCCAATTTTGCCAACGGAATCTTGCCAACACTGGCAAATGACTGACCAAAACTGCAAGAGGAAGTGCATTCATCCACTTGTAAATACATTGCTACTAAAGATACTGACTGCACGTTTAACTGAAATGCAGCAGCACTATTTTAAGGATTAATTATATGCTTAATTCACCAGAATAATAGATTTATTTCAGTAACTGTTTAGTTATTATTTAATTTGCTCCTATTTTTAGCTAAGTGCAAGCTCCAGTCTCAAAGAGGTTATTACAGTTCATTGTGTTAAGGCAAAAAGATAAGGATTTTAAAAAAAAAACTTTCTTCTGCACAGTAGGCAAAATAACTATGGTCAAGGTAATAAACCTCCAGTGATTAATTCACTCTTCCAAAATAATTAAACATTTGGTACCCTGGTATAGGACCTAATTGAAATTTTACAAAAGGACTGGCCCTTTAAGACCAGAGAAGTGGAGCAATGTTTCAGAGAAAGTTAAATCTATTAATGCACCAGTAGTCACTCTCTAAAACTAGCAAAGTTGTAATCTAACATTGTATTTAAAAAACCACTAAAAGCTGACTTGAAATAAATATAAAATATCACAGCCACAATGTACAAATCCAATGACTAAGCAGGAATATGTACCTGCAAGTTCCTACCCAAACCGCAATCAAATCCGGCTTTGAAATGCTGCAATTCATAATAACTGGCAATTCATTGGGCTTATCCAGTGGACATCTGAGTTCTACATCAGATGTAGTTTCATTCATAAATGAAGAAAAGATGGAATTAGGAATTATTCAGTGTACATAGCTCCAAACTAACATCATTAGAATTTTGGTCAAATGATAATGTGTATGTGTGCTGGACTGCACACAAGATAGCTTAAAATCATAACATGATTTACAAGTTCCACAGGTATTATACAGGCATCCACGCTGGCTGCATCTAACATCTATTTAAGGAACAACGTAAACCTGGCAAGGAACATCAGCCAACATGCTGGCATTTTGTTTAATCTAATGTCCCTGGAGCAGTTTGTACATATTTTGAAATTATAAGCCATTGAATTTTAATGAAGTCTAAAACTGAATTAGCAAACTGGCATCCACGTGACTCAGGCACTCATGGTTCAGAATCAATCTGCATTCCTTTTCTTTGAATCTATCTCCATCACTCCATATTTCCTATCTCACTGATGCTTTTTTCAGCTTTTTGCTGTCTATTCTCATGCACACTAACTGTACAGTTTCTAAAGAAAAGTAGTTTGAAATTTTGAAAAAGGGCATAAAAACCTACATGAATAGTCATTTTTTATTAACCCAAAGGAGCTAACCATCTCAACAGCTAATTTCAGTTATTGAAATGCAAAGTGAGCAGCATTCCCTTACAGGAGGGAAGCATCAAGTTCAGTTTGGAAAACATCTCAGTGACACAAGTAATCAGCATACCCTTTAACAAACGTACTCAATATGATGTCAAGTTGTACAGGTAAACTGGTACAACAGACATTTTACCTGTTCTGCAAATTCACAAAGGATGTTCTCTGGCTTCAGATCTCTATGCGCTATACCTTCACAGGGAGAACAAGAAGTTAATTACATAAATCAGAGACACAAGAATTCTATCAGACACCTTAAATATTGCATAGTAAGGAATACATTTCCCTAAGCTGTTTGCAGTGAAAGTCTGACACACCCAATCTGCATTGTTGCTGCTATACTAGTTGATAACTAACTTGTGCCATCTTGGAGGATAACATCCTCCAAGAAAAAATAAATATTTCAAGCAGTGAATACTGGAAGCACTCAGCAGGGCAAGGAGGATCTGTGAAGAGACAGAAATAAAAATTAATGTTCCAGGATTAACAACCTTTCCTCAGAACCAGTTCCTGTTGTCCGACCTGAATATTTCCAGCATTCGGTTTTTATTTCAGATTTTGTTCATCTGCACAATTGCTTTTATGTTTTTCATTTTGAATAAAATCAAACTTTAAATTAACAATTTTGAATACAAAAAAAAACACCTGATATTGTCAGTGCCCAGATTTGGTCAATGCAGCCACAAAACAGGCATCAGTGATTTAAATAGGATTTTAAAAAGTACTTAAAATATTGATTTTATTGTTGGCACATGTATTGAGATTCAGTGAAAAGTGTTGTTTTGTGTGCTACATAGGCAAATCATACTATACAAAGTGCATCAGGGTAGCAGAACAGAGTGCAGACTACAGCATTACAGCTGCAGAGAAGGTGCACAGAGAGAAATCAGAGTTAATATTGGAGAGGTTCATTCAAAAGTCTGATAACTGTAGGGAAGAAGTTATCCTTGGATCTATTTATACATGTATTAAATATTTATGTCTTCTGCCCCATGGAACAGAGTATAGCCGGAATGGGAGGGGTCTTTGATTATGTTAATTGCTTTCCTGAGGCAATGGGAATTATAGGTGGAGTCAATGGATGAAAGACTGATTTGCCTGATGAACTGGGCTGTGTTCATGACTCTCTGTAGTTTCTTACAGTCTTGGGAAGAGCTGTTGCCATACCAAGCTGTAATGCATCCAATCGAGAGTGAAATTCTGGAAAAGCACAGCAGGTCAGGCAGCATCCAAGGTGCAGTAGAACCAATGTTTCGGGCATAAGCCCTTCACCAGGAATGAGGCTTGTGGGTTGGAGAGGTGAGAGATAATTGGGAGGGGAGTGGGGTTGTTTCGGGGGGGGGGGTTGAGGTAGCTGAGAATGCGATAAGTAAATGAAGGTGAAGGAGAGGAGGGCGGAGCGGATGGATGGGAAAGGTGATGGACAGGTCAGGAGGGCTGTGCAGAGTTGAGGGCTTAGGACTGGGATAATGTGGAGGAACCTGTTGATATCCACATTGATTCCATGTGGTTGCAGAGTCCCAAGGCAGAATATGAGGTGTTCTTCCTCCAGGCATCGGGTAGTAAGGGTTTGGCGATGGAAGCGGCCCAGGACCTGCATTCCTGTGGTGCATCCAGATAGGATGCTTTCTATGATGCATCTATAAAGATTGGTAAGAGTCCTTGTGGACATGCCAAATTTTCTTAGCTTCCTGAGGCAGTAGAGGCGTGCTTTCTCGATTGTCACGTTGACATGGATGGACCAGGACAGATTGTTAGTGATCATTACCCCCAGGAACTTGAGGCTGTCGACCATCTCCACCTCAGCACTGATGCAGACAGGTGTGCCCTCCACTCCGCTTCCTGAAATCAATGACCACCCTTCATTTTGCTAGTGTTGATGGAGAGATTTTGTCTTTACACCATGCTGCAAAGCACTCAATCTCTTTCCTGTAATCTGTGTTGTCACTGCTTGAGATCCAACCTACAATGGTGGTGTCATCAGCAAATTTGTAAATGGAGTTGGGGTGGAATTTGGCAACACAGTCATGACTGTGTGAGGAGTATAATAGGGGGCTGAGTATGCAGCCTTGCAGGGCACCTGATTATGGTCGAGGTGGTGTTGCTATCTATTCCTACTAATTACAGTCTATGGGTCAGAAAGTAGAGGATTCGGTTACAGAGGGAGGAGCCGAGACCTAGGCCTCTGAGTTTAGAGGTGGATTTACAGTATAGGTGGAACTGTAATCAATAAAGAAGCCTGACATAGGTACTCTTGTTATCCAGATGTTCTAATAGATATCACTCAATCTGTTTTATATCACAGGTTACAAATGGGAACAAGGAGAAAATTATGGGAGATCCAACTACAATGTTTTAGTTTTCTTCAATATACTGGGTGGCACTCAAACTACAACGTTGCAAATACTATTGCCCATTTTAAAAAGGGGATGAGTATAATGCTGCAACTCCAAATCGATCAGCTCAGAATGGAGAGTCCTTTAGAGACAATTAGCTGGGACAAAATTACTTAGCATAGTTGGAAAGGTATGAGCAAGAACTGAAAGTCAGTATTTGCTTTGAACAAATGCATAGAGTTCAATAAACTTGACTGAATTTTTGTTACAGTAACAAAATGGGTTGGTGAGGATAAGATAGCTGGTGGGGATTTCAACATACTAGAATAGCAGCAAAAACATAGCAAAACTTAATGCCAATTTAAGGGCCATTTGGAGCATAAATATATACTTTCTGTCCCTTAGCCAAGTTGAGTGTAATTGAACAATTGTTTTTCACTTAGAAGTGGGCAGAGTGGTGTTCTGAAGTCAGAATTTGCAGATTTGTTGGAGCATTTTTTTTTGCTATACTCCATGATAAATACTCTAACTAACTATAATGGTACTGCTATATATTTCCTGTTTCATTTCTTCTGCAGCTAACTATATAGAAAAGCAGGGTGTTTTGGTCTCGACCGTAGTATCTGCAATAACAGACTAATTTGAAAGGCAACAGGAAGGAGGTGTTGGGGAGGTTTAAAACTGTTTTGACAGGGGGCAGAGCCACAAAGTAGATGTAAAGTCAGGAACAAGGTCCAACCAGATATAGAAGGAATACTAGGACAGTCCAGAAGGTGGAGAAGACATGAGCATGATAAGGCACTCAGGAGGTCCCAAAAGCTAAAGTACATCTGTTTTAATGCAAGGAGCTTGACTGATAAGGTAGATGGATTTAAAAGCATTGATCAGCACATGAGAATATATTATATGGTTGAAAAAAGGGCAGGACAAGCAGTACATCATTCAATAGAAGTTGCAGGCGTGATGAGAGGTGGGACCATTGCATTATTAATAAAGGAAACCATCACTGTAGTAATGAGAGAGGATTTACAGGCAGCACAGTGGTTAGCACTGTTGTCGCACAGTGCCATGGGCCCAAGTTCAATTCCAGCCTTGAGTGACTGTCTGTCTATGTTGAGTTTTCAAGTTCTCCCTAGGTCTGCGTGAGTTTCTGCTGGTGCTCTGGTTTCCTCCCACAGTGCAAAAATGTGCAGGCTGGGTGGATTACCAATGGTAAATGCAGGGTTACAGGGATAGGGTGAGGGATATCCAGCTTCACTGGAACACTGGCTGAAGTAGGACATAAATGACAGCATGAGAGCAAGGTGGCACATTAAAATGGCAAGCAATCGAAATGTCAAGAGTCATACTTGTTGGACTGGTCAGGATGATAGAACAATTCAATGCAAGCTGGAGGAACAACACCGCATTTTCCATTTAGACACCTTATTGCCTTCTACACTCAACATTGAATTCAACAACTTAAAATCTGTCCACATTTTGTCCACCCTACCATGTAATTTCTGGTTTTCTAGGTTTTACTTTCAGCAGAGCTGAGCTATATAATGCTATTAATAATCTCTCTGGATCCCTCACCCTACTCTACAATCATTACCATTCCCTTTACTTTTTGTCCTGTGTCATATAGCCTCTAACCTCATTTGCCCTCCCCTTCTTTTGTTCCTTTATCTTTTCCAACAGGTAAAAAACCCAGGACTTTTCCACTTCTCTCTTCAGTTATGAAGAATCATGGTGTTGGACTCAAAGAAGTGTCAACTCTGTTCCCCCCTCGACAGATGCTCCAAAATCTTATGTATTACATACAGGGAGCATGTTTAAGAAAACAAACAAACAAACAAAAAGAAAGTAAACAAGGCCATGATCACAAGATTTTTTTGCCATAAACCAAAAAACGCTTTTTCGATACATCCACTTATTCTACAAACATTAAAACACAAGTGCTCTTGAGAATAGAATAAGCCAATTAAACCAAAGAGCTATTTGACAAATCAATGCAGTCTTCCCAGCCTATATTGTTTTTTTTTGTTCAATCTCTTTCCAAAAAAGAAAATCTGCATGGTTTAGCTGTTAGAACACCTATTTTTTTAAAAAAACCTACTTTAATGCCTTCAAAGGCGCTCTTATCCAATATTAGACCAGGTGAGGCATAGTCATACTGCAATATTATCAGGCATGTGCTGTTCACACTGTTTGATGTGTTTTCTCTCTCCAAATGTTGTTCTAACTTTGTAGGGCAGTCCAGTTCTTGTCTCTCCCATACATTTAGTATAATTTGTGGCCTCTGAACAAAATACATTTGCTGACATGCTTGATCCACTCATTATTTCCAAATTATTTTGTCAATACCCAGTCAACTGGCTTAACTTTTCTTTCCACAGATTTCACTGTGATCAATAATACCTATTACTAGTGGGCAACTTTACACTGGCTCATACAGATCCAATGTTACAACAAATTTCAACTGATACTCAAACACAGATCTCCAAAATTCATCTTCTCAGAACATATTTGGTTTTTTTTTTTACACTGACTCTCCTTACCTTTGGTATGCAGAAAATCCAAAGCAGATGCAATGTCTTTCACAACAATACTTGCTTCTCTCTCATTAAAGTACTTTCTTCTCTGGATGTGGGTCAAGATGGAACCTAGAAAGCACAGCAGACTTTTCTTCTTAAATGTAAAAGTTACATGAATGGAACTCCTCAGAATAAAATAAAAGATGCAGCCAAGTTGTTGAATTTCATAAGCAGCACTAATACAAGCATCAGAAAAAAAAATGGTTTAGAGTATGAATTAGTTGTTTGTGCCTGCATTTCCCACAAAGTGAATTGATCTTACACATGTTCATAGTGGATACCACAAGTACTGGAAAATAAGTAGATTTTTGTGAGCAAATGTTGTAGGCCAAAGATACTCAATCTTTTTATTTCAAAAACAGCAGTGCCATGATTTAGAATTTTCTGAGATTTACCTCCTCCCCTCCAAACCACAAATGTTCAAAACACAGAAAATATGAGGAGTGGGCCATTCCAGGATGGCAGATGGTGACTGGCGGAGTTCCGTGGGGGTCCATGTTGGGACAACTATTCTTGTTAGACAGTAATGATCTGGAATAATGAACTGGACATTGTCACTAAGTTTGCAGATGACACAAAGATATAGATTGATTATAGATTCCAACAATTTCCCCACCACAGTCAGATTAACTGGTTTGTTATTCCCTGATTTCCCTGTCACCCTTCTTAAAGATTGAAGTGGCACGAGCAAAATTCCAATCTCTCCACAGATGCCGCGAGGCAGCTGAGTATTTTATCATTTTAAAAATTAGGTTGAATTAAAATTCCCAAAGGGATGTTAATTTTTTTTTAATTACTGGAACATACGTGACTAACACGTATTTCTGTTTTAACTCCGCAAAGGCCTATATGCTTTCACCAAGACAGCCTTTCTTTACATGTGCACTTGACACTGACCCTGCTCAGAGCTGGCTCCTAGAGTGAACAGAACCCCTGACACTCCTGTTTATATCTGTCACCCAGTACTCCCTGACTGGACCAGGTTAACAGCCCCAATCAGGGAATTCCTATGCTATGAGTCAAGATTAGAGTGGTGCTGGAAATGCACAGCAGGTCAGGCAGCATCCAAGGAGCAGGAAAAGCAGGAGCCCTTCATCAGGAATGAGGCTAGAAGCCTCAGGAGTGGAGAGATAAATGGGAGGGGATGGGACTGGGGAGTATGTAGTAGAGAGTGTGATAGGTGGATGGAGGAAGGGGTAAAGGTGACAGGTCGGAGAGGAGGGTGGAGCAGATAGGTGGGGAAGAAGATTGACAGGTGGGACAGATCATGAGGGCGGTGCTGAGCTGCAAGTTTGGAACTGGAGTAAGATGGGGGTGAGGGGAAATGAGGAAACTGATGAAGTCTATGTTGATGCCCTGGGGTTGAAGTGTTCCGAGGCAGAAGATGAAGTGTTCTTCCTCCAGGTGTCAGGTGGTGAGGAAGTGGTGGTGGAGGCGGCCCAGGACGTGCATGTCCTTGGCAGATGCGAGGGGGAGTTGAAATGTTCGGCCACGGAGTAGTGGGGTTGATTGGTGCAGATGTCCCGGAGATGTTGCCTCAAGCGCTCTGCGAGAAGGCATCCAGTCTCGCCAATGGAGAGGAGACCACATCGGGAGCAACGGATGCAATAAATGACATTGGTGGAAGTGCAGGTGAAGGGGGGGGGGGCGTAGGTTTTGCAATTCCTGTGGTGGCAGGGGAAGATGCTAGGAGGGGAGGGTGAGTTGTTGTGCGGCGTGGACCTGACCAGGTAGTCCCAGAGGAAATTGTCTTTGCGGAAAGCGGATAGGGGTGGGGAGAGAAATATATCCCTGGTGGTGGGGTCCATTAGTATGTGCCGGAAATGTTGGCGGATGATACGGTTTATGCGGAGGTTGGGGAGATGGAAGGTGAGGACCAGGGGGGTTTTGTCCTTGTTGCGGTTGGAGGTGGGGTGGGACCCATTCTATGAGATCCACCTGGCTGAGCTTGTTCCAATGATAACAATGTTTGCAGCAACAAAACCAAGGCAGTTTCCACTGCAGTCCAAAATGAATATTCCAAATGTATGCACTTGCTGACAAGGGAATTACACAGCTACACTATAAAGGTTTCCTGACCTTTCTATTTTTAGGAGTACAACAACAGAAGGCTTTTGAGGGCAGTGCTCGAGCAACAGAAGGGAACAGCAGTAGTGAAAGATGGTAAAATGTCACGAGGTCACAGCATAACAAATCATCTGGGGTGAGTGCACAGTTAAACATTTAATTTATTCAATTAATTTATAAGAAAAGTGGTTATGAAATAAAACAGTATTAAGTAATAAGCATGAAACTTAAGCTAATTCATATACTTAGTATTCAATTAAGTTTAGGGATAAAGTTAAAATTAAATAGAAATGGATAGGAACACTAAAAGGATTCTGAACTTTGCTGTAAAAGAAAATCTTAGGTACATGTATAAGAAGAGTTAATTAAAACAATTAAGCTTATACCTTGTAAAATATAGTGACATCGGTGTAAGTCTTAAGTTTATTTCCAAAGTCTGTTAATAGTCCAATGAATGTATTGTTTACTGAGCATCTCAGTTAAAACTCTCACCTCACTGCATCAAAATCCTAAAGCTCCCTTATCTCTCAAAAGTGCGAGTGTATTTACACCTCATGGACTCTAGCAGTTCAAATTGGCAGCTCACAGCCATCTTGAGGGCAAATAGGGATGGGCAATGAGTGCTAGGTCAGGCTGGTGACACTCATCCTTTGAGCAAATAAATTTTAAAAATCCTGTGGAACGTACATCCTTTTCCATGTTGGAATTCCAGGATGTTTCTTGAGTCCTGGATAACTGCATGTGCAGAAAGTGCCATCAGTTGGTTTAGGAGTATAAACGGCAGTTGGTTTTACTGTGAAAGTTGTAGTTCACCTTTACAAAACACTAGTCAACCTCACCTGCTATATAAATATCCAATTTTGGACCAACATTTTAGGAAGAATGTGAAAACATTGGACAGGATGCTCAAAAGGTTTGAGGATAGTTCCTGGAATAAGGCTTCAATTATGCTGGAAAATTATGCTGGGGATTGTTCTTCCTTAAAGAATTTTGGGAAGTTTTGCATATCTTTGTCCAATTTTCTTTCAGAGTCTGGTTGAAGTAGCGAGAGGAATAATTGTTTCCTTTGACACAGGGGTTGAGAATCAGCGGACAGCAAGTTAAGATCATTGGCAAAAGAAGCAAAAAAGTGACACAATAAAACATTTTATTTAGTGAGTGGTTCAGATCTGGAATGCAGAATGAGTGATAGTGGGAGAACCCATTCTGGCTTTCTAAAGTGAACAGTATAACTTTCTAAAGAGAAAGAAATTAACGGGATCAAGGGAAAAAAATGGGAGAATAGGACTGGCTGATTCACTCCTGCAGACAGTCAGCATGTAATTCAATCACATTCTACTATTCAATGAGATCATGGCTTATCTTCAATCGGATTCCCCTTAACTGCCTTTGTAGTTCTTGCAGAGGTAGCATTGGTGAGACTTCTCTAGAACTTTTAAGTATTTACCATACACAGTCCATGTCTCTCAGCCATATGGCAGGGCATGCATCACTACTAGCCTGTAGTCTGTGAGCTTGGTGCTGGGTTTGACGTTCTGAACTACAATGACAGAGGATGAAACAACTTTGGATCAGGCCTGCAGTCAGCAGAGGTTAAACACTTCCCTGTGTTCTGTAGCTGAGCTCCATGACAGTTTTTGATGGGGAGGTCAGGCTTTGCAGCAAGGAATATCAAGAAACTTTAATTAAATCAGTTCGTAATCTTTGAAATTCTAGGTGTAGTAATTACTTTTTTCTCTAATTACTCCTAATCCTTAGAGATCAGATGTCATTCTGGTAAATCAATGCTGCAGCCCCTCCAAGGCCGATATTTTCGAAAATGTACTGCCCAGCAATGCTCACCAGGCATGGCCTAACCAGGACTTTGTATAGCTGAAACAACTTCTACTCCCTAGCCCCACTAGACTACTCACATCCCACTGTAATCTCTAGCTTACAGAAACATTGAGCCTGCAGGAACCTTAATAGGTTTTTTTTTGTTTTAAGATATCCAGAAAACCTATTTAACTGTTTAAACTGTTTAGCCCCCCAAGACTGTTATTCAAAACTTTAAATTTACACATTATCTTACCTGATTACTCTATCCGGCCACTGTAACTTTGATTTTCGATATGGTTAAATTTTGAATGGAGGGAACACAGGTGATGAGTCCTCACTGTGCTGACGAGTTAGACAGTGGAAATAATAATGGAACTGGGTTTATAGTTTTCAATATAAGGAAATAATGCCAATGGTCTATTGTTCCTAAACCCTTAAAAATAATGAGAAAATCCAGTTTTGTACTGCATTTTAACACAGTCACTACTCCTAGCCACTTAAACTAAATAATTTACAATACAATTCATCACAAGTAAGAGAAGATTCAACAAAGCCGTTTGTGGAAGTGGTACCCATCAACTGCTACCTGTTGTCCCTACTGTTCTTTTGACCAATGACTAAATTATTGGGCTCTGTATCAAATCTCCTTTCAGTTTTGCCTGTCAGATGTCTAACAATAACTCTGGACATTAGCATATAGATATTTTTCAATCACATATTCTAATAGCACTATAGATGGACGATATGAGGGACAGATTTGTAACTGCTACAAGATATTATCTATGTCTGTGATAAATCATAATTACAACATTTACAAAACAGATTCTTCAGATATGTATAGCGTAACAAAGCACAATCATTACTTGAGCATATGAATGATGTTATAAACTATGATAGCAAAACGGATCAGTTAATCATCTAAAGCCCAAAATTATACAGAAATTAGTTGATCTCATTATTGCCCATAGGCATGGCTTAAATTTTATGTATATAAGTTACTGCATTTATTTAACTTCTGAATTAGAAACCTATTTATACAATCCACATTCTTAATGACCATTGAGCAATTCATAATTCATATTGTCATCAGTAAATACTCTCCAATTACTGAGATTCTTAACATAAGAGAAAAGTAATTGAATACAATTTTACAGATTGCCAAATATGAAATTACATACAAATATCAGTATCTTTACAAAATATTTGAAAGTACAGAAACTGACCATTTGGACTAACAGGTCCATGCTGTTTTTATGGTCCATATAAGATTGCCACATATAACATAAACCCATCAACATATCCTTCTGCCACTTTCTTTCTTATATGGTTATCCATGTATCCTTCAATCCATTTACGTTATTTGGTTCAACTATACCTGGTGGTTAATTCTAACCAATCATTGTACAAAAGTAGTTTCTCCCAAGTTCTCTAGTAGATTTATTTATGGTGCTAAATTCTGGTTTTGACCACAAACAAGTATCTTCTCCACCTCTAGGAGAAAGTGAGGACTGCAGATGCTGGAGATCAGAGCTGAAAATGTGTTACTGGAAATGCGTAGGTCAGGCAGCATCCAAGGAACAGGAGAATCGACGTTTCAGGCATAAGCCTGAAGAAGGGCTTATGCCTGAAACGTCGATTCTCTTCTCCACCTCTACCCTACCAAACCCTTTCATGACCTTAATGACTTCTATCAGGTCACCCCCAAGTCTCCTTTATAGTTCAAACTTCTCTAATAGGTATAATGTTGTAGTTCTGGGATTTTTTTCAGGTTTGGTATTTTTCTTATAAATAATATTTTGTACATTTTAATAACTTACCCAAGTTTTTGATTTTTACAAAATGAATGACTCTGGAAGGACAGCATTTATTGCCCAACCTCAATTCATAGAATTTCCTAGTGTGAAAAAAAGGCCATTCTGCTCATCAAGTCCATCTGGACCTTCAGAGCATCCCACCCAGACCCGTCCCCCCTATCCTATTCCTGTCACTCTGCATTTCCCATGGCTAATCTACCTAACCTGCACATCTTTGGACTGTGGAAAGAAATCAAAGCATCCAGGAGATACCCACCCAGACACAGGGAGAATGTGTAAACTCCACACAGACAGTCACCTGAGATTGGAATCGAACCAGAATCCCTGGTGCTTTGATGTGACAGTGCTAACCACTGAGCAACTGTGCTGACCTATGTCCTTGAGAAGTTATTGGTAAGCTGCTTCCCTGAACTGTTGTAGTCCATGTGGTGTAAAATGACAGTACTGTTAAGAAGGGAATTCCAGAATTTTAACTAGCCACAGTGTAAGAACAGTGATATAGTTCCAAGTCAAGATGGTGGGTGACTTGGAAGCAAGTTGCAGCTGATGGCACTCTTATGCATCTGTTGCCCTTGTCCTTCTAGATAATAGAGGTTGTCAGTTTGGAAGGTGCTTTTGAAGGAGACTTGGGGAGTTGTAAATGGTACATGTTACAAGCAGTGTATGCCAGTTGTGAAAGGAATGAATGCTTAAGGTGTTGGACCTGGTGCCCATGTAGGCAGTTTTGTCCTGCATGGTTTTGCTTTTTTTTTTCCTGAGAGTTGAGACTTTCAAACACTTTGTCTCAAGAGTCAGTGCCATTCAATATTTTTAAAGCAAAAATCAGGTGAGAATATGGATTCTGAAATGCAAACAAATTAGCCATGATCTTATTAATGGTGAAACAGACTGAAGTGGCTGAATGGCCACCTTCTATTCCTATTTCTTATGTTCATAGGGGTTTCTTGAATGACATTACAGCTGTACTCATCCAAGCAATTGAACAGTATTCCATCATATTTGCAAATTTTGCCTTATAGATGGAGGACTAGCTTTGGAGAGGTGAATTACTCAACATAAAATTCCAAGATTTCTTTGTAGCTACAATAATTATATAGCTCATCAACTTGGAATAGGTAGGAACTATTGGCATAGCCTGTAACACCAACATCCTATGAACGCTTAAAAAATAAACTACCTCTAAGTGGCACTCAACCTGGTCGAGCTCTGATTCATTAACTGAGGGACAGCAACAAGTTAACAAGAGGTTTAGTTGTCCCCCCATTTGAGTCAATGGCATTGGACTTCACAAGGTCCAGAATAGTATTAGGAAGTCCTGTAGCCATGCCCAACCAACTGTATAACACTGCATCACTGCCACTGTTGCACTGGGACATATCCAAGGATGGTTATGGCAGGGTCTGGGATTCTGTGATGAATATGTTACTATGACGAAATTAGGCTGCTGCTTAAATATCTGTGGGGCATTTCTTCCGAAGTCTTTAGAAGTCCTAAATGTTAGTGATGTGGGGTGATTTACAGGATTAGCAAGGCTGGATGTACCTTAGTGGTGTTTGATCTCCAGGATGTTGCTGGCTGATCCATCAGGTTTTAAGTGCCTTTAATCAATCTGTTTAGAGGTATCATGGCACACCTCTGGAGCAGATGGGGCTTCGGGCCTGGATGTAGGGACACTATCACTGCACCACAAGAGCCCTTCTTGTTTTTTGTAGTGGCTTGATACTAAGAGTGGTTAAACATCAATAATTGTTGAACAATTTGATAGCTTCATGAGTACCATTACTGAAACTAATCTTTATTGGCTATTTTTCGTTTAACAAACTTAAATTTTCCAGCCTCAATTGTGACTTATACACTTGACTCTGATCATTTAGTCTTTACTTGTACATTACTAGTACAGTGACTTAACAATATCTATACAGAATATAGAATCCTGACAGAGTGGAAACAGGCCTTTCAGCCCAACAATTCCACACCAACCTTCCGAAGAGTAACCCATTTAGACTCATTCCCCTTCCTTATATTTACCCCTGACTAATGCACCTAGCCTTACACATCCCTGAGCACTATGGGCAATTTAGCATGGCCAATTCACCTAAGCTACACATCAGTTAAAGTGTGTTAGCTTTAACGCAAGGAGTATCAGGAATAAAAGTGATGAACTTAGAGCATGGATCAGTACCTGGTGCTATGATGTTGTGGCCATAACAGAGACATGGGTTTCTCAGGGGCAGGAATGGTTGCTGGATGTTCCAGGGTTTAGAGCATTTAAAAAGAATAGGGAGGGGGGAAAAAGAGGGAAGAAAGCATAGGTCGGCAGATTTTGGAAAAGTGTGGACGTAGTAGGGTTGTTGTAATGGGTGACTTTAACTTTCCCAATATTGCTTGGAACCTCCTTCGAGCAGAAGATTTGAATGGAGCTGTTTTTGTAAGGTGCGTTCAGGAGGGTTTCCTAACTCAGTACGTTGACAGGCCGACGAGGGGAGAGGCCATTCTAGACTTGGTGCTCGGAAACGAGCCGGGGCGGGTATCAGATCTTGTGGTGGGAGCGCATTTTGGTGATAGTGACCACAACTGCCTCACATTCTATATAGCTATGGAGAAGGAGAGGATTAGGCAAAATGGGAGGATATTTAATTGGGGAAGAGGAAACTATGATGTGATTAGACAGGAGTTAGGAAGCATGGATTGGGAGCAATTGTTCCATGGTAAAGGCACTATAGACATGTGGAGACTGTTTAAGGAACAGTTGTTGCAAGTGATGAATAAATATGTCCCTCTGAGACAGGCAAGAAGTGATAAGATAAAGGAACCTTGGATGACGGGAGCAGTGGAGCTTCTCATCAAAAGGAAAAAGGTAGCTTACATAAGGTGGAGGAAGCTAGGGTCAAGCTCAGCTCTAGAGGATTACAAGCAGGCGAGGAAGGAGCTTGAAAATGGTCTGAGGAAAGCCAGGAGGGGGTACGAGAAAGGCTTGGCAGAACGATTAGGGAGAACACAAAGGCATTTTACACTAATGTGAGGAATAAGAGAATGGTCAACGAAAGAGTAGGGCCAATCAGGGATAGCATAGGTAACTTGTGTGTGGAGTCTGAGGAGGTAGGGGAAGCCCTCAATGAGTTTTTTGCTTCTGTCTTTACGAAAGAAACTAACTTTATAGTGAATGAAACCTTTGAAGAGCAGGTGTGCATGCTGGAATGGATAGAGATAGAGGAAGCTGATGTGCTGAAAATTTTGTCAAACAAACATTAAGATTGACAAGTCGCCAGACCCGGACCAGATTTGTCCTCAGCTGCTTTGGGAAACGAGAAATGCAATTGCTTCGCCTCTTGCGAAGATCTTTTCATCCTCGCTCTCCACTGGAGTTGTATCTGAGGACTGGAGAGAGGCAAATATAATTCCTCTCTTCAAGAAAGGAAATAGGGAAATCCCCAGCAATTATAGACCAGTAGGTCTCAAGTCTGTCATCTGCAAGGTGTTAGAAAGGACTCTGAGGAATAGGATTTATGACCATCTGGAAGAGAATGGCTTGATTAAATGCAGTCAACACGGTTTTGTGAGGGGCAGGTCATGCCTCACAAACCTTATCGAGTTCTTTAAGGATGTGACTAGAAAAGTTGATGAGGGTCGAGCTGTGGATGTGGTTATATGGACTTCAGCAAGGCTTTTGATAAGGTTCCCCATGGTAGGCTCATTCAGAAGGTCAGGAGGAATGGGATTCAGGGGAACATAGCTGTCTGGATACAGAATTGGATGGCCAACAGAAGACAGCTTGTGGTAGTAGAAGGAAAATATTCTGCCTGGAAGTCAGTGGTGTGTGGTGTTCCACAGGGCTCTGTCCTTGGGCCTCTACTGTTTGTAATTTTTATTAATGACTTGGATGAGGGGATTGAAGGATGGGTCAGCATGTTTGCAGATGACACAAAGGTTGGAGGTGTTGTTGACAGTATAGAGGGCTGTTGTAGGCTGCAGCGGGACATTGACAGGGTGCAGAGATGGGCTGAGAGGTGGCAGATGGAGTTCAAATTGGATAAATGCGAGGTGATGCATTTGGAAGGTTGAATTTGAAAGCTGAGTACAGGATTAAGGATAGGATTCTTGGCAGTGTGGAGGAACAGAGGGATCTTGGTGTGCAGGTACATAGATCCCTTAAAATGGCCACCCAAGTGGACAGGGATGTTAAGAAAGTATATGGTGTTTTGATTTTCATTAACAGGGGGATTGAGTTTAAAAGTCGTGAGATCTTGATGCAGCTCGAGAAACTTTGGTTCGACCGCACTTGGAATACTGCATCCAGTTCTGGTCACCCTATTATCGGAAAGATGTTGATGCTTTGGAGAGGGTTCAGAGGAGGTTTACCAGGATGCTGCCTGGACTGGAGGGCTTATCTTATGAAGAGAGGTTGACTGAGCTCGGACCTTTTTCATTGGAGAAAAGGAGGAGGAGAGGGGACCTAATTGAGGTGTACAAGATAATGAGAGGCATAGATAGAGTCGATAGCCAGAAACTATTTCCCAGTGCAGAAATGACTAACATGAGGGGTCATAGTTTTAAGCTGGTTGGAGGAAAGTATAGAGGGGATGTCAGAGGCGGGTTCTTTACACAGAGTTGAGAGAGCATGGAATGCATTGCCCGCATTAGTTGTGGAAGCAAGGTCATTGGGGACATTTAAGAGACTACTGGACATGCATATGGTCACAGAAATTTGAGGGTGCATACATAAGGATCAGTGGTCAGCACAATATCGTAGGCTGAAGGGCCATTTCTGTCCTGTACTGTTCTATGTTCAATCTTTAGATTGTGGGTAGAAACCAGAGCACCCGGAGGAAACTAACACAGACATGTGGAGATTGTGCAAACTCCACACAGACAGTCGCCCAAGGCTGGAATCGAACCCATGTTCCTGGTGCTGTGAGGCAGCAGTACTAACCACTGAGCCACCATGCCACCCCATTAACATTCACCATCTATATTAGCATATCTTGTGTACTAAATTAAGTGAAATATAAAAAAAAAGCCAGGTCAGATTTCAACTAAAGCATACAGCAGGATAAAGAGATAACAGGTGTCGGATTTAAAAAAAAACCTTTGGCACTGAGTTCCGTCATTAGTTCTCCAAAACAAAAAAAGATAAATAGCACTCCTGGTGTTTTGGATAAGTTAGTGGAGGTAAGTCTCTGGAACCGTAACATGTTGAAGTAATGGGCAGGGGTTACAGACTTTATACGTTGTATGGATGAGCTGGTGGGATCTAATGATTTTTTCTTCAGTTCTACTTAACGTACATTTATGTCCTTTTCGTCCCCATTTGCCCATACCTCTAACACAATTAGCAATTAAAATACAAGCAATTACTATGCTTCCAACATCATTGCACCAACACCTAATCTTGAATGGGTGGATCAGCAGACTGACCTAAGGGAATGGTGAACGCAATAGACTGACCGATGCATCTAAAACTTGCATTATAACATTAAACTAATTAACTGTGCGTGAACAATTTTGCAAAGTTCTGTGCCTGAAATACAGAAACTTCTTTATATAAAAATTTCATGAACTGTACTAAAATGAGAACAAGGTCCTTGTTGGGTTTTCAAGTGGAAGAACATTAGTTTGAGCACCAAGAAAGCACAACACTTTGCAGCAACTATTTGCTGCAGAAATAATAAATATGACCTACCTCCACGCATCTTTTCAAACACCAGGTAGAAGTGTGCTTCATCCTCAAAAAATTCAATCAGTTCTAAAATGTTCCTACAAAAAGGCAGAAAAAATTCAAATCCCATGAGACCTCAGTGAAAAAGATAAAACCAAGAAAAAAATGCCTCCTGTTCCAATTGAATAACAAGTGAATGAAAACATTTTATCATATATTGATTTCCTTTCTTCACACAGACATATTTCTCTCGTGAATTTCTGTGGTGGTATTTGAAAATGTAACGGACTCTTTCCACACATCTCAATTTGCTGGAGTCTGAATAACAGGCTCTGATATTGTCAAGTAACAGTCTTTGTTTGTCTATCTTATTAGCTACAAATTATTTACTACTATAAAATCTCCCATGAAGAATTCACTATTATAAAAATTACAATGTAAATTTATTTAACATTGATTGTGTTGGGCTTGGTTTAAAGCTACAAAGTGCAGTCATGTTCTAATATTAAGCCCATTTATTGTTCCAACAGTAGGGTAATTGCAGCCCCAATGAGCCAATTGTCAGTCTGATGTAAACATTCAATGTTTTAAAATGCCCAGTCCACAAACAAACCCATGAAAGATCATTCCTCTCTCTCCACAGCTGCATAGGTCCTTTTACTGTTGTTGTAAATCAACATGAACATGGCCACACACTATTATTAGGAATTAATATAATCTGTGTGACCATCTGGATTTGGCTCTATACAAACTTTTGAGTATTACATATTCTGAATGCTGATAAGCTCTCTCATAGCATTTATTATTGAGCAAGGTGAATTGGAAGATTATTATATAATCTTTGCAAAGTAACAGGTAGGAAGAATACGATATTAAACATTGATCAAACATTGAAACTATCATCACAACGACTGCCAAGGCAACAGGTGTCACTGAAAACAAAACAGCACAACAATAGTTGCAGGATTGAGTATTACTATAATCCTGTTAACGACTGTTCATGTGTGAAGAAATCTGTACATCTGGCAATTAATTGACAGAACTACACCACAAATTTCACAATAACACAAAAGGTGTTATTGTATATATAATCATTTTTAAGAAATTTAAATTAACAGGAAGACTGATAAATAATAGTTACACACTATGTTTGACTTCTTACTTGTCTATCTTCCTTCCCCAGCACTCCAAAACCTCCCTTAAATATTACGTAAGCCCGAATTTTCATTCGATTCTTCCTTAGGACAAAACAAGATGTATAATATAGCTCTCCACAATATGCTTCACCTCTCCTCAAGGTTTTAATTATTTTCCAAGGTGGAAGATTTCATGGGTATCCTTCCATTAGTGTTTGGTTAAGTGACCATCCAACTTAAGTACAGGCCCCTTTGCAACTTCTGATCAGTGCCTTAAAATATTTACTCCTAGAATGGAGTTAATTGCCTTTCATTGAAGGGATTGATGTGGATATCTGTGAAACATAACAGGAATGAGCCTCAAGCTTGTTCCATCATTCCATCATTCAATGAGATCATGGCTGATCTTTGCCTTAAGTCCATTTACCTGCCTTAGACTAATGTCTTAATATTTTGCTTAACAAAAATTTATCTCAGATTTAAAATTAACAACAGATCCTGCATCTATTGCTGTTTGTGGAAGTGAGTTCCAAACATCTACCAGCCTTTGTGTGTAGAAGTGCTTCCTAACACCTCTCCTGCATGGTCTGGCCGAATTCTCAGACTATAACCTATAGTTACAGAATCTTCAACAGTTTATCATTAGCCACCCTCTCTCTCCCTGTTAACATGCTGAAAACCTCTATTAGATCACGCCTTAATCTTTTAAATTCTAATTTCATTAACTCCTTCTCATAACTTAGCTCCTGAAGTCCAGGTAGCAGTCTTGTAAATTTTCTGTTACTCCCTCCAAGACCAATATATTGTTATTAAGGTGTGGTCCACATATCTGCTCTCAGTGCTCCAAAAGGACTCTAACGAGGATTATATATAACTGCAGCTTAACTTTTGCATTCTTGTGCTTCAGTCCTCGAGATATAAAAGCCAGCTTTCCAAGAGCTTTCTTGAATATTTTCTCCAACTGTTCATGATATTTCAAAGACCTATGCACGTGAACTCCAAACTGACTTTCGAAATCCACTGTATTAAACTTTGCATCATTTAGAAAGTACCCTGATCTATCCTGTATTGGTCCAAATTGGGTAATTTAACAAGCTTTCTTTAGCTTAGAGATAAATTAATCTTACATAAGACCATAAAACAAAGGAACAAAAATAGGCTGTTTGTCCCCATGAGTCTCCACTGCTATTCAATCATGGCTGGTATGTTTCAAAGCCTCATTCTCCTACTTCTCCCTGTAACCCATGATCCCCTTAGTAATCAAGAACCTATGTATCTCTGTCTTAAAAACATTCAATGACTTGGCCTCCACTGCCTTCTGAGTAATGAGTTCCACACATTAACCACCACAGGCGGAAGAAATTCCTCCTCAACTCAGTTCTAAAGGGTCACCTCTTCACTCTGAGGCTGTGCCCTCAGGTCATAGGACTCCAGGATCATTCTTGCAAACATTGTCTGGACCCCCTCTAATGCCAACGCATCCTTCCTTAGATATGGGACCCAAAACTGTTCACAATATTCCAAATATGGTCTGACCAGCTACAGCCTTGTGCAGTCTTAGTGCATCTCTGTTCTTCTATTCTAGCCGTCTTGAAATGAACGCTATCATATTTGTCTTCCTAACTTCCAGTCTTTCTCCTCCTATTAACTTTGTCATGTACTGAATACTGCCTGCTTCTCCCAGAATGCATCACAGATGATACATCATGCAGAATTCTGACAATGTCATACAAAAAGAAGCTGTACATGAGCAGAAAGTAGTATACTATTGAAATTGTTATGAAGATGTGGGTGTACGTTTAAGAGAGTGAAGCACTTGGCCAGTACACCAAGCACTGGAGAATTTACAAAGTAAAATTTGATTAAGAACAAACAGCACTAGTTGCTATGAAACAAAAAACACAAATTCGAATTCGGTCAATCAGTTTAAATTATACAAGGAAAAATATCAAACTCCAACCAATTTGAATCGAGTATATTGGCAATCTTAAAAGCCAATGACACAATCCGATTATTTGGGTGTATAAGACAGGGAAAATTGAACAGTTGAGAGGAGAACTGCTGAGCCTAGCATGTAAACAGAGTGCTTGAAAAAAAAAGCTCTCTTAAAAGTAGCTTTTTGATCAGTAACCTGTGATGCAGGTATTCATAAGAAAAAGAAAAGAACACAGGAAGATCCCATATTCCTAATGAAGAGCTTTTGCTCGAAACGTCGACTCTCCTGCTCCTCAGATGCTGCTTTACCAGCTGCGCTTTTCAGCACCACACTTTTGTCTCTGATCTCCAGCATCTGCAGCTCTCGCTTTTTTCCCCAGTTCCATATGTTAATTTGTTTTCTGCCTATTTCATTGCCACCATATTTTGTATTGGTGAAGAATCCATATAAATACACATATTCCAGTAAACACGCATACACACATTTTCAAGCAGTGTGCACATGTGGTGTTAATAGGTGCTACCTTTGAGTTAATGATCTGGCTTGGACCCATCAGACCTTTTTTTTTCCCTCCTACACTGCAAATAAATAAACAAACAGAAGATGACACTGAGAACAAAGGAGTGTATGAAAGTTAATTAGAAAAATGAGATTGAATGAGAAGAGGAAGAGAGAAAGTTAAAACTTAAAAGGAAGACAGAGAAGTCGCTATAATAAAGTGGTCTACTGATATTCTTGAAGGTATTAATTTTTTGTTTTGAGTACAGTAGTACATCACTTCTCTAAGTTAGCTCTGCCCATACCTCCATACTGTAGGCTTTGAAACTTACTGGCTTCCCTGACATTGGTATAAAGTCTCCACTTCACGGAACACCCTATTTCGGCTCAGATCTGTTTTCTTCTCAATTATCTGTAGGGGAAAAAAAATAAAGTATTTTTGCCTTTATTATAACAATTTAGATCAAGTCAGGTATAACTCCAATATGGTTTGAGCTTTGAAAAGCTGAATTTTCAGGAGCTGCATCTTCCATTGCAAGAAATGTATTCCACACGAAGTAATGGTGATAACATTTTGCTCATTACCTTCACAGCACATTCTTTTCCACTGTGTAAATTGACACAGCCTCGGACCTTGGCATAGGATCCTTCGCCTAGATGTTCATCAGTCAATTTGTACAAATCTATCAATGCAATTCATGATTTAATAAATAATTATTTCAGAATTCACAATATTGTCATCACACTTAACAAGGTTCTACCATGGAAAATCATTAGTGAACTGATTAAAATGAGGTCAGAACATACCGATCATAAATAATTGGAAAAGCAAAGCTTAGAGTAACTGTCAAAACCCACAGAGATTCTACATTCATTGTCCAGAATAAAATTTCAGAAATTTGATAGGCTACTTATGTTAACTAAGTATTAATTAACAAAGTATGTGGAATTCTGAATCTTACAGGTAAACCTGTATAACACGAGTCATTAAATATGATGTTCAAAATATAGTGCTCCAATCAGCATCCAAGAAATCTGCTCAATTTTGATCAGCAAATTTGAAGAATGCAAGCTAGAAGATGGTACAAATTTAAATAACATTTCTATAATTAAACAATGGATTTTTGAATTCTGTGCTTGTAGGTATTTCAACCAGATATCTGCTGTCATGGTATATCATGTTCCTTTGTCTTGTGTCATTTTCATCCATTCTGTGATGTCCGTTAGCTAACAATGCCTAGCTTGAACTCTTTCTGCTGCCCTTCATTTTATCCTATGAAAGAGGTCTCTAAAGCTTTTCAACCCCATATTTTCTATTTCAGTCCTTAGTGAAATATACAGTCCTTAGTGAAAACCCCTGCAGATATGCTCTCCCCTTATTCATTTTTATAATTTAAGTTTAATTATCTCTGACAGTATGACTGACTACTTATCATTGCTTCTAGTTCATGGATAAAGTACAAATAGAGATGGAGATAGTGTTGAGGAGGACAGGAAGAGGCCTAATTGCAGAAAACTGGAACCAAGGGGGACATGCAAATGACTGGCCTGTATATTAGTGACCTGTTGTCAATGACAAAGGCCATCTGTCTGACAACAACTATGTGATTTGCTGCCAGTTAGCTGAACAGATCATAAGTACAAATGTTTGTGCAGTACTCTTTGACCGCTGGAATGGAAGGAGTTGCCCTTTTCTCTGTACTACCTCAAGTTTGAAAAAGAAAATTGCTTACTTTCCCTCATCAATTTCTGGGGGTAGTGGCTTTTTACCAATAAACAGAAACATTATGTGTAGAACCATCACTCTGTGTCTCTTACAAGCAAATTAAAGCACCTGGAGAAGGAAGATTGAGCAGCAGCAGAACCTGACAAGCCGATCGGATCGGGTCAGCAAAATGAAATGGAAAATAGATCCAAAAGGTGTGACTGTGTCTCATCAAAGGCATTTTACCTGTCAGCAGGGAACAGCTTTCCCAGTCTTCTTCTCTACCCATGACACCCCAATTTCTTTTTGCAGCTGTTTGTGTGCATTGGGCAAGTTTTAAAGGAGGGTTACAGTTTTAACTAGAAGAATTGACAGTTCGTAATTGTTGACTTGTAGCTAGAATCTATTTACACAAAGCAAATATTAATTCTGGTTGAGTACAAGATTCTAGTCCGTGCTGACAAACTGGGGAATTTTATCCACTTCTTATAAAATCTTTAACTTTCATATGACTGCGATTTGTAGCGTGCTACCCCTGTGAGACATAACAATCGTCTATCTGGAAGCTTGACTCTCTGCAAAGAAGTACAGATGTCCATTTGAAGAAATGCACAAGGCAAAACATAACATTACAGAAGACTTTCAAAGCTATGAGCCAAAGCTTGGAAACAGCTAAGTTCTTCTGTCAGGCAAGGGATTCAATGAAAGAATTAATTAGTTGAGTTTGGGGCATTAAAATCAGTGCAAGAAATTTAGATGACTATTTTTTATAAAATAAAATGTTGACAGAATTATGGGACAGGTTATCATTAGGAAAAATGGCAGGGAAAATATTTACAGATTTTAAGAATAGAACCAAGAAATGTGATTTTGTTCCAATCAATGCGCGGTGCATTGAACAACATGGACAGTAGAAGCTGGAATCTTAAGTATTCGGTAACCGCCTAACCCCCATTCGTTATCCTAAACCCCCCTCCTTGCTTCAAATGTAATCGCCTCACAACCATATTTGGACAGCGTGCTACCAAAATAACCTTGCTTTTGGCTTCAGTGCCCAAGGTCAATGTTAGGGAGAGTCAGTTAAATGGAACAAAGATAATTTTATGCCCAAGATCTTACTATGTATGTTACTGTGTATTTTCTATATATTACAAATTCCATTCACTAACTGTCTGAAATTTATATTTTAACTCACATACCTGTTTCATAAATGGAATGACAATGGACTACTGAGTATTTATTTTTTCCTGTCTGAAGAATCTCTTTCTTTCAGCAGGATTTAAACATTTGACAAGGTTAGCTTTGACAGTAATGGATTTCACTTGCATCCAGTAGATGGCTTTTTCAATTTCATACCTTCAAATTTTATCAGTACTGTGACACAAAATGAGTCTGCTTCTCAGCAAATAGATAATTTTGGATGGTGAGTTACAGGAGTATGATACACTCTGCAGGGATCCTCAATGACCTAATATTAGATGGCATGGGGTTTTGTAACAGTATCATAAAGGAAATATACTAGGTTAAACTCTGGCATGTCAACCTACTCTACTGAACAATTAGAATGAACCAAAAACAATTACCTTCAAACTTTCCAGTAAGGCTGTTTGTAGCCCTGGTTCTTCTCTTTTTCTTCTTCCGCTTTCCAATATCAATAATATTGACTGGCTGACTGGACATAATTTCTGTGAAGAAAAACACTTAAATGTACATGTAACAATATTTATTGTTTGGATGATCATTCAAATATTATGAACTTCTCCTTTTATCAACCCATCCCACTCTGCACACTGCTGGGAAGGAAATAAATGCTAGCAAACATGAGAAACTGAAGGATTAAGTTCTACTGCGACACAGAAATCATATTTATGGAATTCAAGATGCTGCAGACGACTGACAATCAATTATTCTCGATCAGAGAGAAACATGTCTTCTCAAAAGCTTTATCTGTCATTAGTCATACCTCTATTTATTCAGATACTATGCTAGGACAAATTGTACTTTGTATCTCAGAAAGGTTAGCTTCAATGGACATCCTTGTTCTATCATTTGCAATTAAATACACTCACACCACCCCCTCTATCTACTTTATCACTGCTCTCATTATCTCTGGATCAGAGATCTCTACAACTTACACCTGTGACCAAAAATTGGACAATTTACTCCTATTATTCAACCCATCAGCCCTCTATAATTGGCAGGTCGTAAATGCCCTACAATGACTCCTATTGTAAAAGCATCCTCACTGAAATCTGCAACCTATTGCAACAATACTGCCACCTTAGAATAGGACAGGGACTACAGTTTTTAGTGGTAAAAGTTTAGTTGGTAGTATTTGCAACATCTCGCAATGTGCTATTCAATATTGCATAAGGGAAGTCAGAGGTAAGCTAGTTGAGCAAAGCACGTGGGCTTCTCTAGGATTGTAGGTTGTCACATCACTTAGCAAGTACCACCAGTTGAATTATGCCAATTCTCTCATCGTTCAGCAACTCCTGTCTTTGTGTTCTGCCCCTGTTGTGGCTCATTCCTTCTTAATGTCTCACCTTCTGCGGATCTATGCTCTAAGATAGATGCAATGTCACTATCTGACTGGTGGACGCAACTGTAAAGTAATAGAGCTGTGTCTTCATCATTACTTTCTTCTTAACAGTTTTTTCACTCCCTCTTGTGTATCTGCAGAGTGGAAGTCACAGAGGCAGGTTTGTGCTGTGGTTCTAGTGTGTTGGGAGTGGGGAGGTATCAATGCGTGCAGGCTGCAGCTTGCTAATCAGAATATAGAGTGAGAAGAAGGGAAAGTGGGACGTGAGAAGGTTATTAGCTCTGACGTTACCATCAGCTTTGATGGATTCAGGCCCATCCTCGGAATAGGGCATCCCATAATAACCTGCACAATCTCAATGGCAGTAAAGATATGTCCAGAAAGAGAGAAGCAAGTCTATTAGTGAATGTCATGCAATGTACTTAGGTGATGTGACTCTTATGATCAAATTTAGCAGTCGTGAGCACAAGTTGAAAGACATGAGTGTGAAGCTTGCAGAATTGCTAACTGTGACAGTGAGATGAAGCTGATCTTCTTAGGCCACAGTAAGTGACTATTGGCACCAGCTCCCATGGTTATTTAGATCCACTGCCTGTTTGAGGTGTTTGCATGACCTCCAGTGGATACATGTCTCCTGCCTTCCAACCGTCCAATAAGCTCCCATGCAATGTCCAAACAGAGTAGATCCCATTGTCTCCCAGCTTGCAACATCATTTATTGTTTCCTATGTTGCACTGACTTCCTATAAACTTCAGCAACACCTCTTCAAGAGGTCCAGACCAGTTTTAATTGGTGCTGGCAAGTTTTGACTTTGAGCTCACTGTAATGCATACAGCCAAAGAACAGCACAGCTCATGGTGGCTGCAAAACGTTCAAGTGCTGACGACATTACACTGGAAGGTCAACGATTAAATTCATGTTAAAAACTTCCCACCCATTTTTGAGGACTATCCAGTTTAAACCTCATGATTCAAATGTTGTATCTTAGTCTTTTTTTTATAATAAATAAACCGTAGAGGTGGAACTTAAAGACCATCAATTATCACTGAGCATTCACTCCAAATTTCCTTTTCTTGCTCCTTCTTAACAGTTTGCCACTGTTCCAAAATGAAAACTCACGACACAGTATCCCATTATAAATAATTCCTCTCCCCATCACCCCCCTTCAGATCTCAAATGGTCATCTCTCCAAATTTTATTCATTTCAAACTTGGTGCTATGCTACACAACATACCTTGGCCCTTCAGAATAATTTTTCCACCTTATTTTGATTGTTTTTATTTGATAAAACTTGTGACATCTTGCTTCTCTTCCTCTTGCAAAATGCTTCATGCCAGAAGCTGACATGAACAAGTTCACATATCAATAGCAATCAAATTGCTTAATTAGGTCTCATATGCAATGTGACTTTACAAAATTCTTTTTTTACTGCTGTAGACAGTAAGTTTTTTTGTACATAATCTATAACACCTAAGAAATAAATTGGGGACCACCCAATCTAGTTTTTGCTGTTAGTAGTTTTGTTTTTCGCCTTTCAGCTCAACATGTTAGCATATGCAGTGTTCATCTGTTCATCAGCAGATTTAATCTCACCAAATATTTTAGCAATTTGAACAAATTTCTTCAAACAAGAGCTCGCAAATCAGATCAAGCCACACTCCTGAGCAAGGAAACAAGAGCAAAGATAGGATCAGTTAAAGGAGGGTCAGAAAAAGCAAGATTAACTCCACTCTTAGATTCTCTTTCTGAATCATTCTACATCTCTCTTCCCCTGAAAACCTAACACTTGGGCAAAGTTTTTGGCCCAATCCTCCTTTAGGTATCAAATTTGTTTGATCACCTCTCCTTTGAAATATTTTGGACATTTTATCACGTTAGAAATGCTACATAATTATATGTTGTTACTGTTGCTTAAACATCTCAGAGTCGGTACCCAAGTCTGACTGTACTTGAATTATTGTACACAGTACTTGCTGCAATAGAACCACCTTTTAAACTAAACAGCAGGGGCAAGGACCCAAATCTGGGTAGGTGTAGTGAATCAAAGAGGGGTAAAAGGTAACAAAGGAAGGAATTAATTTGGGAAATGATAAACAGGTAATGACAGGAAGGAACAGAGAATACAGATCTACAAGCAAATCAGATAAGACTGGAGGTTATAAAAATAATAAAAGGAAAGAAGTTGTAGTGATCAAAACAAAACAGATGAACTAACAATACAAACCGAGACAGGTATGATCTAGTGGCTATTACTGAGACGAGGCTACAGGATGATCTAAATTGCAACAAGAATATCAAAGAGTATGCAAATTTCAGGAAGACAGGAAGTTAGGAAAGGGTGGAGGAGTGATTCTGTTAATTCAAGATGAAGTTAATACAATAGACAGGGATAATCTAAATACCAGGATACAGAAACAGCTTAGGGAAAAATGAACATACATATAAACATAATGAACAAGGAGGAGTAGAGAATTCAACCCTTCTCTGTCATTTAATATGATCATGACTGATCTCATTTCAGCTTCAACTTCACTTTCCTGCCTATCTTCCATAACCCTTCAACCCAGTACTAATTAAAAATCTGGCTACCTCCTTCTTATATTTAGTTAATGTCCCACAATCCACTGCAGTCTAGGTGGTGAATTTCAGAGTCATGAACTTTTGAGAGAAGTATATACTCCTAGTTTATGTTTTAAATCTGCTACCTCTTATCCTAAGATTATGACATCTCATTTTTGATTGCCCCAGAAGATGAAACATCTTCTCTACGTCTATTTTTTCCAATGACCTTCAGCATCTTACATACATCCATTAGATCTCCTCTCATTCTTCTAAATTCTAGAGTACAGGCCTAAAATGCTCAATCTCCCATTATAAGCCAAACCCCTCACCTTTGGAATCAATCTAGTGAACCTAGTTTGAACTGCCTCCAATACAACTCCATCCCTCCTCAAGTAAGAGGACCAAATTTATATGTAATACACCTGATGCAGTCTCTTTAATGCCTTGTACAGTTACAGCAACACTTCCTCCTTTTATACTTCATTTTTTTTGCAATAAATGACAAAATTCTATTTGCCGTCCTTATGATCTGCTGCACCTGCACACTTATTTTCTGTGATTTATGCATGAGATGCCTCTGCACTGAGGCGCACTGAAGTTTCTTTCTGCTAAGATAAAAAGCTGTTTTTCTATTCTTCGAACCAAAATGGATAATCTCACACTTCTCCATGTTAAACTCCTTGTGCCAAATTTTGGCCAATTTACCTAACCTATCCATGTCAATTTGCAAATTTATTATTTCTTTAATTCAGTTAACTTTTTCAGCTATTATAGTGTCATCTGCAAATCTACTATAGATCCTTGCATCCAAGTCATTAAAATCCATTTTAAATATTACATTTCCTTCCTGCCTATCTTCCAAAACACCAAGTACTCTTGGACCTTCAATTCTCAAATCAGGTCTCCCTGCAACCGTGTCTCCATAATCACCACCAAATCATACCCATTTGTCTACTTGTGCTGTCAACTCATTAATTTTACTACAAATGCTTTGTGCATTCAGATAAAAAGCCTTTATGTTTATTCTATTATCAAAGTGCATACTCTTGTACAATTCCTTTGGGCAATACGACATTGTCAAATTCTTTTTATTTTCTGCTAACAGTCAGTCTTATCATTCACGTGCACTTGCACCTTTCCTTAGCCAACAGCTTCCTGACAGTTTTCTTGTGATATCACTGCTTTTTTCACTCTGTGGTGAGCTGCTTCCCCCACAGCTACTTTCCTCATTCACCTCTCTGCGTGCTGCTTTAACTCATTGGGTTCACCTCTCTCCCTGTTCTTTGAGGAAAGATAAAGGCAAGTAGTCACTTGTAGGAGTGGTGTTCGGATTCCCAAACATTAATCACGTGATAGGGCAATGTATCAGGAGACAAATAATAGGAGCTTGTCAAAAGGGCACAGTGATTACCATAGGGTTTTAACCAATTTACAAACTGGAAAAATCAGACCAGATGAAGAATTCAAGTGCTTTCAGAACAATTTCTTAGACCAGCATGTTATGGAATCAACCAGAGACCAAGCTAGGCTTGGCTTTTACCAATGAGGTGGGATTAATTACTAACCTTACAGGAAAAATACCCGTGTAGGTACAATCACAGTATGACTGAATTTTACATTCATTTCGTAGTCCAAGACTACTATCTTGTTTTAATAAAGGTAATTATGAGGATATGAAAACAGAGTCAGTGAACATCAGCTGGCAATGAATGTTAAGGGATAATAGAGATGTAGTGGCAAACATTTAATGAAATATTACAGAAAGCATAGAACAGATATATTCCAACAAATAAAAATTCGAAGGCACATACCTCTATTGTTAAGTAAAAAAGTCAAACATAATAAGAAAGTCAAAGTCAAACTCAAAAGACATAATTTTGCAAAGTGGCAGTTCAGAAAGAATACCAAACAAAAGCAAAAAAATTACCAATACATTAAAAGGGTAGAAAATTAGAGTATGAAAGAAATTTATAACATGTAAAACAAAACAAAATATTCAGGGACATGTAATTTTTCACAAGGACAAGGAGGCATTGCGGTCACTTAATAAGTATGAAAATAAGTAAGATAGTACAAATTGGTCTTGGACCAAATAATGCATATTCCATTTGGCTGGAGGAAGAACTAATAAGCGAATGAAGTCAGTGATGGGAGTAAATGGTTCATGGCTCACAGCAAATCTATTCCAGGATGAAGAAAAGCTTTAGGAAGGAGGATAAATTGACCATGCTAAACCAAAGAAATTAAGAATAGTAAGAAAGTGAAAAAAATAAAAACATACAATGTGGCAAAGATCAGTGGTACAAGAAGAATTGGGAAAGTTTTAAATGCCAACAAAAGGTGACCAAATAAAATAGAGGAGGAGAAAATAAACTAAGAGGATAAATGAACAAGTAACGTCAAAAATGACAGTAAGGGCTTCTTTAAAGTAAGCACAGGCCCCTTAATGGATATGGTTGGTGCAATAATAATAGGGAACCAGACAAAGGAAATGAATAAATACTGTATTAGTCTTAAATTGTACGTTCACTTCCATCAGTCATTAATATGTAAAGTACTGTATACATTGCTATTTAACAAGAGTCCCTGATTTTGAAGGTAGTTTTTTGCACAGGATAGCGGATTGGCTAACTAAAGACGACAAAATTGGGATAAAGGGTCTTTTTCAGGATGACAACAACCTATAACTAGTGGAATGCCACGAGGATCAGATCTGGACTGACAATTGTTTGCAATATATATTAATAAATTTGATGATGGAAGTAAATGTACAACTGCCAAGTTTGCAAATGACACTAAAATAGGTGTCAAGAGTATGGTGCTGGAAAAGCACAGCAGGTCAGGCAGCATCTAAGGAGCAAAAAGAAATCGACGTTTCAGGCAAAAGCCCTTCATCAGATTCCTGAGGAAGGGTTTTCCTGTTGAAGGGCTTTTGCTTGAAACATTGACTTTCCTGCTCCTTGGATGCTGCCTGACCTGCTGTGCTTTTCCAGCACCAAACTCTCAACTCTAAACTCCAGCCTCTGCAGTCCTCACTTTCGCCGACTAAAATAGGTGGTTACAGAAATGGTCAGCGTGACACAAAGTTTCTTCATTGGATTATAGACCAGTTAAATGAGTGGGTAAAATCTTGACATGTGAAACAGAATATGAGGAAATTATATTGCTCTTTAGCAGGAAGAATAGAAGAGCTAAACATTTATTTAAATGTAGAAACAATACAAGCTCTATGGTACAATGAGGAGAATACAGGAGCAGATGGACCTCAGGGTTCAAATGCTTAATTCTCTGAAGGTGGCCAGGAAAGTTGAAACAGTTATTATGATGACTTATACAGGATCCTTGGGTGTACAAGAGAGACAGAGTACAAAAGCTAGTGATGCTACACCTCAGCAAACCATTGGACAGACCAGATTTGAAGTACAGCATTCAGTTCAGTGTACCTTATTTAAGGATGTTAAAGCCCTGGAGAGTGTGCAAAGGGGACTTATTAAAATGATGCCAGGAATGAGGGACTTTTTGTTTTAAGATGCAAGGAAATATTAGAGAAATTGGGTTTATTCTGCTTGCAGCAAAGATTAAGCGGTGATTTTATTGAGTTGATAAAAATTATGAATGATGATGATAGGGTAAAGAGGGATACTCTGTTTCCACTAGTTGCTATGTCAGCGAGAGAGCTAGGAGTGAGAGGAAGACAAACTTCATTACTCCGAGTTGTTAGGATTTGGAATACGCTGCCTTGGAGAGTGATGGATGTGAATTCCTTAGAGGTTTCAAGAGCGAGCTGGAAACAATTTGAATGCAATGAACTTAGAGGGCTACAGAAACAGGGCTGAAGAATGGGACTAGGTGGTAGTTCTTTCAGGAATCCACACTGACACAATGGACTGAATGGTGTCCTTCTCTACTGTAAAGTTTTATTGATTCTATGAGCTGTAGAAAGCTGCAGCATGGAGGGATTTGGGGGCCCTCTTGCATGAGTCACAAAAAGCTAGTATTCAAGTTCAGCAGATAACAGGGAAGGCAAATGGAATGTTGCCCTTTATTTCAAAGGTAAAGAGATACAAAATTAGGGAGACCTTGCTAAAACTATGCAATGCACTAGTCAGATCACACCTGTAACAGTGAAAGTTCAGACCCCTTGTGTAAAAGAAAACATGGGCAGTGAGTGCAGTACAGTTCACTAGGTTAATTCCAGGTATGTCGGGATTTTTTCTGAGAAGAGGTTGAGTAGATTAGTTCCGTACTCATTGGAGTTTAGAAAAAAAAAGAGAGGAGATTTTAATGAAACATAAAAGATTCTTGGAGAGTTCACAGGCAGATGCAGGGAGGTTGTTTCCCTTTGTGGAGAGTCTATGACCGGTAGACTCCATTATGGCATAACCTCAGAATTAAGCATTAAAGATTTAAAGATGAGGGGGAATTTCTTCCCTCAGGCAGTAGTTAATCTGTGGAATTCTTTATGGGACAGAGCTGTTGAGGCTGCGTCATTAAGTATTTTCAAGGCAGATATGGAGAGATTTTTAATCATAACAAAATCAAAAGTTATGGGGGAAAGTGGAGTTGGAGGACTAATCAGATCAGCCATGAAAGGCAGACCAGACTAGATAAACTGAACGGCCTTCTGTGCTCCTACATCTTATGACCTAATCACATTATTGCAAGAGACAGAAATAGAAATTGCTGAACAGCTGAGCATGTGAGGCAGCATCTGTGAGAGAAATCAGAGTTAACATTTCAGGTCGAGTACCCCTTCCTCAGAACTGATCGTAGCTAGGAAATGTCGGTTGATATGCTTAAGATAGGGTCGAGGTGAGTGGGGATGGAGTAAATGATAAGTGAAGATAGAGCCCAAAGAGAGAGAAGAAAGTGAGGACTGCAGGTGCTGGAGATCAGAGTCGAAAAGTGTGGCACTGGAAAAGCACAGCTGGTCAGGCAGCATCCGAGGAGCAGGAGAATCGACATTTCAAGATGATGGGCCTATGCCTGAAACGTTGATTCTCCTGTCCCTCAGACACTGCCTGACCTGCTCTGCTTTTCCAGCACCACACTGTTCGACTCCACAGAGACAGAGAAGCAGTCAGACAGACAAAGGAGTGGATAACGATCTGGGAGGGTGAATATCTATTAATGGATAACAAAGGATAGTGTTTTAAAAAAAAAACACACAACGCCAGGTTATAGTCCAACAGGTTTATTTGGAAGCACTAGCTTTCGAGGCGCTGCCTCTTCATCAGGTGGTTGTGGAACAAAACCATGTGACACAATTTATAGTAAAGAGGTTACAGTGTCATGGGGTTGTAATGATATATTAAACAAGTTGTTTAAACAAAGTATAACCTGGTGTTGTGTGATTTTTAACTTTGTCCACCCCAGTCTAACACTGGCACCTCTAAATAATGGATAGTGCATATTAGCAGACTATGTGATAACAAGGCTTGGTGGTGGGGGTTGGGGTAAGGACATGGGAAAGCTCAAGCCCTAAAGTTAGTGAACTTAATATTGAGTCCAAAAGGCTGGGGGATCCCCTAGCAAAAAAATGAGATGTTGTTCTTCCAGCTTGCGTTGAGTTTTGCTGGAACACTGCAGTGAGCTTGAGACAGAGATGTTGGCCACAGAACAGGACGGTGTTGAAGTGGCAGGCAACTGGAAGTTCGGGGGGGGAGGGAGTGGAGATGGTGCTGGTGGTGCTGTTGGAAGTCAAGAAGAGTGGTCTAGGGTGCCCACAGGGAATGGTCCCTGCTGAAGGCTGACAAAGGGAGGGGAGGGGAATTTGGGTTTGGTGATGGCATCCCGCTAGAGGTGTCAGAAATGGTGGCTGACGAACCACATTATTGCAGTACTGCCTGAAAATGCAAAGTTAACTGCAGAGGCATAGAACAGAAAAGAATTTAATTAAATGACTAGTGCAGTGAAAAGATAATTGTGATGTTTTTACTTTGAGATCACGGAAAAGTCCAGATAAAATTACACATAAAGTATCCAAAGTAATACTCTAAAACAATTTTCCATTATTTGTTGGGAACATTCAGGTAATCATATGGTAATGGAAATGCTTTAAGTAAAGGTGCCATGCCTGAGCATCAGCTTCTCTGAGATAACATGGCAAAAAAATAGCAGAGTACAGAATTAACACCATAGCACTCTAACATACGACAAACAGGCACTGTACCTGATAATGGAGGCCACATTATCCCATATCCATTAAGGACCCATATCTAAATGTATGATCTCAACTTGTCACTTTCCATGAACAAGTCTAATCCATACAAAGCTGTATATTCACAGGTGCAATTACATACATATTGAGATCGCAAATGGTCTAAGTGCTTGTTAAGATACACTGATGGCAGAACACAATGCAGAAAGCTACGGATGATAGCATGGTAAATGGCAGCAAGGTGCATGTGACGGCAGGACCCCATATAAGGTTCTGCATGAAATGGTGAAAAATATTGCATACCTTGATAACTATTATAGAATCATGTGGAAAAGTCTTAAGTACACTTAATAACATTAAAAATATTTTTAAAAAATGCTGGTACAGTATCTACAAATATTTGTATGTTATTAAAAAGCTGAAGCACACAGCAGGTTGATCAGCAAAGACAAAATAGTACTGTTTGGCGAGGCTTTTCATCTGAGTTTCTTTGGACTCAAGGTAATATTTTGAACCAACAGCGCATATTTAACATGGACAAGTACAGAATACCAACTACAGGAAACTATTTCTAGTGAAACATTAATGCTTTATGTTTCCTCTCTGTAGACGGTGACTGAGCAGCTGTGTTTTCAGTATTTTCTAGTTTTATATGAGATTTCCAGTTTTTGTTAAAGTAAAGTAGTTAAAATAGGCTTGTATTTGATACCTGATTTTGATCTTGAATT
Organism: Chiloscyllium plagiosum; assembly: GCF_004010195.1. Taxonomy (NCBI): domain Eukaryota; kingdom Metazoa; phylum Chordata; class Chondrichthyes; order Orectolobiformes; family Hemiscylliidae; genus Chiloscyllium; species Chiloscyllium plagiosum. The sequence continues at coordinate 29,255,246 of NC_057720.1, read as the reverse complement.
CCAAGTAATTTCTTCAGGATAGTTTGTCACTGGATGATTCGAACTGCTGTTGTTGAAATCACTTGCAAGAATCAGGAAGAGTCAAGTTCTCTGCATCTGTTAAGCAGCATATAATTACTTAAGCACAAGAATAGTATTTTTGTGGTACCATCAGAGTATTATCTCCGACAACAGAAGACAAGATTTTGACCAATAAGTCAGAAGATAGTGAAGGTAATTCCTTTAGTCAAAAAAATGGAGGCATGCAAAAGTTGGAAAACTACTAGCCAGTCTGCTTAATACCTACCATGGGAAAATGATAGAAACTATTATGAAAGAAGTTGTAACAGGGTACCTGCACATGTTCAAAACAATCAAAGTGTCAACATGGTTTGTGAAAGGAAAATCATGTTTGACTAACCCATGGAGTTGAGATGGTGGATAAAGGGGAAGGTGCTAAGTGAAAGATTATTGTAAAAAATAAGTGCTCATAGTGTTGGGGTAACATACTGACATGGATAAGAAAGGCTAACAGGAAGGAGAGACTCGGTGTAATTTTTTTTTTCTCAGGTTGGCAAAATATAATGAGTGCTGTGCCACAGAGATTATTGCTTGGACCACAACGGTTTATAATTTACATAAATGACATAAATGAAGGGATGGAAGGTATAGTTATCTAATTTAAGGAAGGACGTAAACATGTTGGAGACAATTCAGACAGGTTTTACTAGACTAATATCTGGAATGGTCAGGCTGTGTCCATAGGCAGGTTGGACAGGCTAAGGCTTTGGATTATCTATTGCATTTTAAAAGAGTAAGAGGCAATTTGATTGAAACACAAAATCCTGAAGGGTTTTGATAGAGCAGATGTGGATTGGTTTCTCTCATTACAGGATCTGGAACTCAGAGTTGGCCATTTAAAACAGACATTAAACAGATAATTTATTTTCAGAGGTTCCTGAGTCTTCCCAGTTTTTTTCCCTCTACCATAATACCAATGATTTGTTTCTCTCCATGTGAGTGTGGGTGTGAGACTGTGTCTTAGCTGGTACTGTTAGATGTTGATAGTTGATAGGTAGTTGAAACCTGTTGCTCGAATCAAATCTTAGTAAATATTAGTCCTTGGATAGATACTTATCCTTGAATAAGCATATGGATGGTGATAGGATAGTGTAAGGGGATGGGCTTAGAATAGTTCACAGGTCGGCGCAACATCAAGGGCCTGTTCTGCGCTGTATTGTTCTATGTTTCAAGTCTTGTTAAGTGCAGAAACTTGATTTGCACTCTTTTTCAACATGGGTTTAAAAAGACAGGTAAACTGGGAAATTTCACATCCTTTTATAAAAACTTTCACTCTGGTGATATTTCTGGGAATAGCAGGGCTTGAATTTCAGCGCACTGCCAGAGTAAGGATTTGCAGAACCAAACACTATACCCTTCCTTTTCCAAGTATCTAGAGAATTTCATTCCTTCTGTAGATCAATCATTTGGTCCTGTTTCTTCGACTAAATTAGACAGAATATCATACACAATTGACAATTTCAGTACATCACTGACGTAATAGCATGACTCCATCTATTACTATGACCCTATCAGTTACTTTTATCAATGGAAATTAATATTTGCCTTTGTGATGCTTACCTTGAGGAAATGTTGAAAGTTTTTCAGTTCTGTTATCAAAGTCTGCCTCACCATATCTGTCAATTGTGCAATAAAGTAAACATTTTAGTGGAACTAAACAAAGAAGAAACCATTGAAATCAAGAAAGTCATCATTGACACTGTCAACTGGAAGGTGACAATGACTTCTTGAGACTGAATGCAAGAGTAGTGGAAGAAGCGAACAGAAACAAAAAGCTCAACTGGTGAAGAAAGCAGCTCAGATTAAATGAAGGGCAGTAAATGGCTACAAGACTATAAGACAAGGAGCAGAAATTAGGCCATTCAGCCTATTACACCTGTTCTGCCATTCAATCATGGCTGATAAGTTTCTTAACCCAATTCTCTCACTTTCTCGCCATAAGCCTTGATCACCCTGACAATCAAGAACCTATCAATCTCTGTCTTAAATATATTCAATGACCTGGCCTCCTCAGTCTTCTGTGGCAGTGGATTCCATAGATTCACCACTCTCTGGCTGAAGAGGTTTCTCCTTATCTCCATTCTAAAAAGTCTTCCCTTTACTCTAAAGATGTGCCCTCGGGTCCTAGTCTCTCCTACCAATGGAAACATCTTCCCAACATCCACTCTGTCCAGGCCATTCAGTATTCTGTATTTTCCAGTTAGATCTCCCCTTGTTCTTCTAAACTTCATCGACTATAGACTCAGAGTCCTCAAACTTTCCTCATATGTTAAGCTTTTCATTCCTGGGACAATTCTTGTGAATCTCCTCTGAACCCACTCCACAGCCAGTTATTCCTTCCTGAGATTTGGAGCCTAAAACTGTGCATGATACTCCAAAGGTAGCCTGACCAGAACCTTATACATCCTCAGAAGTACATCCCTGCTTTTATGTTCAAGTCCTCTTAAAATACCAACATTGCATTTGCCTTCCTAACTACTGACTCAACCTGCAAGTTTATCTTGAGAGAATCCTGGACTAAAACTCCCAAGTCTCTTTGCACTTTAGACTTCTGAATTTTCTCCTCATTTAGAAAATAAACCATGCCTCTATTCTTCTTGCCAAAGTGTATGACCTCACACTTTCCCATATTATACTCCATCTGCCACTTTGCCCACTCTCCTAACCTATGCAATTCCTTCTCCTCCCTATCTTTGTATCATCTGCAAAGATATGCCCTCAATTCCTTCATCTAGATCATTAATGTATAAAGTGAAAAATTGCAGTCCCAACACTGACCCTTGCGGAACACCATTTGTTACTAGCTGCCAGCCTGAGAAAGATCTTTTCATCCCCACTCTCTGCTTTCTGCCAGATAGCCAAGCTTCTATCCATGCGCACCTCTTGTGCGGCACCTTGTCAAAGTCCTTCTTGAAGTCCAGGTAGTTAACATTCATTGGCTCTCCTCGGTCTAACCTGCTCATTACTTCCTCAAAGAATTCTAGCCGATTTGTCAGACATGACCTCCCCTTGATGAAACCATGCTGACTTTGTCCTATTTTACCACACACCTCCAAGCATTCAGAAATCTCATCCCTTGTTGGTCTTTGTAAGCTTCCCAATCCTCTGGTTTCCCACTGCCCTTTGCCACATTTCTCTTTTGCTTTTATGCTATCCCTGACTTCACTAGTCAGCCATGGTTGCCTCATCCTCCCTGTCGGGTGTGGGGTGCTAGAAAAGCACAGCAGGTCAGGCAAAATCCAAGCAGCAGGAAAATCAATGTTTTAGGCAAGATCCCTTCATTAAGAATGAAGGGCCCTTGCCCAAAACGTCGATTCTCCTGCTCCTTGGATGTTGCCTGACCTGCTGTGCTTTTCCAGTACTCAACTCGCGACTCTGACTGCCAGCATCTGCAGTCCTCACTTTCTCCTCATCTTCCCTGTACCATGCTTCTTTTTCCTCAGGATGAATCTCTGCTGTGTTGCCCGAACTACTCCCAGAAACTCCTGCCATTCCCATTCCACTGCCTTTCCTACTAGGCTTCTCTTCCAGTCAATTCTGCCCAGCTCCTCCATCATGCCTCTGTAGTTGCCTTTATTAAGCTGTAATGCCATTGCCTCTGATTCTATCTTCACCCTCTTAAATTGCAAAGTAACTTCAATCATATTATGATCACTGCCTCCTAAGTGCTCCTTCACCTTAAGCTCCTTTATCAAGTCTGCCTTATTACATAACATTAAATCCAGTATTGCCTGTTCCCTAGTGGGCTCCACCAAAGCTGCTCCAAAAAGCCATCTCATAGACATTCCACAAATTCCTTTTCTTGTAACTGACTACCAACGTGATTTTCCCAGACCACCTGCAGATTGAAATTCTCCATGATCACTGTAACTTTGCCTTCCTTACACATCTTTTCTATCTCCTTGTGTATCTTGCGCCCCCGCTCCTGACTACCATTTGGAGGCCTGTACATAACTCCAACTATGGTTTTTTCACCTTTGCAGTTCCTTAATTCTACCCGCACAGATCCTACATCATCTGACCCTACTTTGTTTCTTACTATTGATTTAACTTCATTTCTTACTAATAAGGCAACCCCACCCCCTCTACCCATCTTTTCGATATATCCTTAGATATTCAGCTTCCAAATGGTTGCACTAAATCATTATTCACAGCCTAAACAAGAATCTTTATTTTCTACATTATTCTCCAGGCAAAGAGTCTATCAATAACAATTCACCTTTCAACAAGAGTATTCTTAATTTCTTTCCGAAAGCTTCTTCCAAAGAGTTTTTTTTTTAAATTAAAATATTAAAAATATTAAATCATCTATGCAATATCTCCAGTGCTCCCTGTAGTTGTGTGTTCTAACTATGGGTTGTTCCCAAGTCACCAATAGCTACACAAAGTAAATAACCAGGATGAATTATGTAATATGGTAATTACATTTGTAAGCGAATTATCAGGCATGTTTCGAATGGATAATACTGAAGATAAAGATGGACATTAGTGGCATTTTAAGCCTATTACAGATGTTCTGATGGTTTATAAAGGTAGAAACCAAAGTAACTTACTAAACTAATTCAACTAATTAAAAATCCAATTAAATAAACATTACAAGATTTGTAAAATTGAGCCAAATGATTAAGGCTGTCATAAGTTTACTTCAATCTTGACTGCTATTCATATTATAAGCAAGGCACTGTGCAATGCCTTATCTTTCTGAAAAGTTTCTTCTGCTGCAATATTGTTGTAACTACCGCCACAATGTGCTTCATGACATTAAAACGCTTTGAAAATTTAGCTTCTTCAGACCTATTACTCAGCACAATGCACTGTTATCATAATCTTGCCCTCCTTTCGATCAGTCTGCTTCCTCTTTAGTAGTTTGGGCTTTAGAAAAATAGCTCAACTCTGGTCAGTTCAAAGAAAATTATCCAAATGTCAAATCAGATTGAAAATGTCTATTTAAACATACACGCAAGCAAGAATGAAACACAAGACAACTGCACCCTCAAATTATTTTCAACATCACCCTAAATTGTTTTCATATATTGTATCAATTCCTGTGATGAGATAAATCAGAAGATTAGGTAAGATGTTAATGGCTGGAGACAAAAGCAGTTTATCAGCACACAAAGGCTGTTGTCCATTTAGGAGACTAAATAATAACCGGAGAACTGATTTTTTTTTCACAAGTTTATAGCATGAAATCTTTCTCTTTCAGCGTATCCTGTTAGTATAACAAGTCATTGGCCAAGCTCCAGGGCTCGATGAATTTATAGAGGAGTACGCTAATAGACATGGATGCTCCATAGTTGATTCCAGCTCTGTATGAGTTAGCTGATATCAGTTATTTACATAAATAGCAAGCAGGACAGAACACCAGCACTTCATCGGAAGGTCAATGATGATGTTACCTAGCATGGTGACAAAATATCTGAGAACAAATCTACCGGCTCAGCGAGCAAATGTACAACATAATATGAGTTGACTGGATGAGGGATGAAATATACTTAACGAGGATTCTCGTTTCTGTTTGAGCATCAATAATCCTTGCTGGCAGGTGAGGATCCTTACAGACAGCATCAGGATCAGCTGTAACTCCCTAGCAATACATATCCTGCCGACATTCATTTAGGAGTTTGGATGATGACAAACAAAAAACTGATGCTGGAAAGCAGAAACAAAAACAGAAGTTGCTTATAAAACTCAGATATGACAGCACCTGTGGAGAGAAAGCAGAGTTAATGTTTCAGTTCCAGAACTATCAGTTCTGAAGAAGGGATCCAAAGTGTTAACTCTGCTTTCGCTCCACAGATGCTGCCAGACCTGCTGAGTTTTTCCAGCAATTTCTGCTTTTGATTGTAAATAAATACTTGTTATCTGAGCAGTGTACCAGACACTAAATGCCTTTCATGGATGGACAATTTAACACAAAGTATTAACATCTTCAAGTGGTATAAAACTGATGGTTGGAAATGTCCCTTCTCATTTCTGCAGATGCACCATTTAGTGTTCAATTACATATCTGAAAATAATACACTTCAGACAACCTTAATTCCAGAAAGGAGCATGTTTAAGCCATGCTATTCTGCACACAGTTACACAATGTTGTGCCAAGGGGTTTAATATTTTGAATTAGATGAACTGTAAACTGGACTTTGGGTCTGTTACAACGTTGCAGTGGGTCAATAGGTAAGATTCTGATAGCAATGCTTACATAGTATTCTATCAAATATCTAAAGTTGAAGGACACACAATTCTATAAGAAATTCCCTCTAACAAACACCAGTACCTATAATATTACTAATACATCTGGGGAACCAAACTCACCTCCAGAATAAAGCTGCATCTCTGCCTGCTGTCAGCCACGCTTTTCAAGTCCTGGCCACACAGCATTGCAATATATCAGCTGGGACCAGTCTTCGTGGCTTCCATGGTGAGAATTAGGAGATAATTTCAGTGGGGGGAGCATTTCGCGAGCAGTGACCATAAATCTGTAAGTTTTAAGTTACTTATGGATAAGGATAAGAGTAGTCCTTGTGTGAAAGCACTAAACTGGGAGAAGGCTGACAGATTAGACTATTAGATTCCCTACACTGTGGAAACAGGCCCTTGGGCCCAACCAGTCCACACCGACCTTCTGAAGAGTAACACACCCAGACCCATTTCCCTCTGACTAATGCACCTAACACTGTGGGCAATTTAGCAAGGCCAATTCACCTGACCTGCACATCTTTCGACTGTGGAAGGAAACTGGTGCACCTGGAGGAAACTCACGCAGACACGGGGTGAATGCACAAACTCCAAACAGACAGTCGCCTGAGGCTGGAATTGAACCTGGGACTCTGGTGCTGTGAGGCAGCAGTGCTAACCACTGAGCCACCATACAATTACACAATATTGTGTACGAACTGGGGAATGTAAATTCGGGGCAGCTACTTGAGTGTAAATCCACGTATGGGACACAGGAACTTTTTTTTTTAAATTGCTAGCTGATTAGAGTTCAGGACCAATATGTTCCTGCAAAAATAAAGGATAAGAATGGCAAGATTCAGGAATCTTTGAAAACAAAAGAAAGTGAGAGCTTAATCAAAGAGAAAAAAAAGGAGACATACATAAAATTAGAAACTGAAGATAGACAGAGACTTTGAAGAATACAAAGATAGCATGAAAGAACTCAAGAAATGAATTAGGAGAAGTAAAACGAGTCATGAAATGTCTTTGTCAAACAGGATTAAGCAAATTCCAAGGCATTTTATACAAATACAAAGAGTAAGAGGGTAGATGGGGAAAGGGTAGGTCCACTCAAGGACAAAAGAGGGAATTTGTGTGTGGAGCCAGAGGAAGTAGTTAAGGTTCTCAATAAATACTTTGTCATCATTATTCACAAAAGAGGAAGACATGATGAATGGGGAGTCTCAGGAGGGGTATGTTGATATTCTAGGGCATGTTACTATATATAAAAAAAAAGGTGTTGAGTGTTTTGAAAAGCATTAAGGTTGACAAGTCCCCAGGACCTGATGTGATCCATCACAGAATGCTGAGGGAAGCGGGTGAGGAAATTGCTGGGGCCTTGTTTGAAATCTTTGTATCCTCTTTAGTCACAGGAAAGATCCCAGAGGACTGGAGAATAGCCACATTGTTCCTTTGTTTAAGAAGGGCAACAGAGATAATCTGAGAAATTATCGGCCAGTAATCCTTACCTTAGTGCTAGCCAAATTATCATAGAAGATACAAAGGGATAGGACTTACTTACAGTTCAAAAATTATGGGCTCATTAGCAACAGCTAGCATGGCCGCGATTGGCAAGGTCATGACTTACAAACTTTATTGAGATTTTTTGAAAAAGTTACAAAGATGATTGATCAGAGCAGGGCACTATATATTGTCTATAGGGACTTTAGCAAGGCTTTTGACATTATAAAAAGTGAATTCAAGGTAAATTCATGTGGGATCCATGGTGAGCTGGAAAGATGAATACAGAATTGGCTTAATCATAGAAAATAAATAGTGGTGGTGGAAGTAATTTTCTGACTGGAGATCCATTACCAGTGTGTCCTGTAGGAATCTCTGCTGGGACCCCTGTTTTTTGTAATATATATAAATGATCGAGGAGAACGTGGATGCTCTGATTAGTAAGTTTGCACACACCATAAAGATTGGGGAAGCTGTGGATTTGAGGATTGCCAGAAGATACAGCAGGATAAAGATAGGCTGGACACTTAGGCAGAGAAATGGTAGATGAAGTTTAACCCAGACAAATGCCAAGTGATGCACTTCGGATGATCTAATGCAAGTGGGAAGTATACAGTAAATGGCAGAGCCCTGAATAGCATCAGCATACAGTGGGATCTAGGTGTATAGATCCATAGTTGCTTGAAAATGGCAACACAAGTGGATAAGGTGATCAAGTAGGCTTATGGCATGCTTGCCTTCATTGGTCAAGGTATAGAGTATAAAAATTAGCAAATCATGTTGCAGCATATAGAAATTTAGTTAGGTCACATTTGGGACAGTGTGTACAATTCTGATCACCACACTACCAAAAGGATGCGTAGGCTTTGGATGGGGTATAGAAATACCTTTACCTTGAACATCGAAGGATGAGGGGCGACCTGATAGAAGTTTACAAAATTACGAGAGGCACAGATAAAATGGACAGTCGGAGCCTTTTTTCCCAAGGTACTAGAGGGCATATGTTGAAGGTAAAAGGGGGCAAAGTTTAAAGGAGATGTGAGAGGCAAGTTTTGTTTTTAAACACAGAGTGTGATGTATGCCTGGAATGATCTGCCAGAGGTGGTGGTTGAGACAGATACAAAAGCAACATTTAAGAGGCTTCTAGACATATGTATGAATAGGCAGGGAATGGGGGATATAGACTGCATAAAGGCAAAAAGGTTTTAGTTTAAAAAGGCATCATGTCGGCGCAGTTCTGATCAGCCAATGGGCCTGTTCCTGTGCTCCACTCTTTGTTTTTAAAAGGAGGGAAACAGAAAACAGGAAATTATAAGTGAACAAGCCTACTACCTACCAAAGCAAAATGCTACAATCCATTACTAAAGAGGTTATTGCAGATTACCTGGAAAATCATCATGGATTCAGGCACGGTCAACATGGTCGTGAAAGCAACATTATGATTAACTAATATTATGATTAACTCACAGTGCCAGGGACCCAGGTTCAATTCCACCCTCGGGCAACTGTCTGTGTTGAGTTTGCACGTCCTCTTAATGTCTCCGTGGGTTTCCTCCGGGTGCTCCGGTTTCCTCCCACAGTCCAAAGATATGCAGGTTAGGTGAATTGGCCATGCTAAATTGCCCGTAGTATTAGGTACATTAGTCAGGGGTGAATGTAGGGGAACGGGTCTGGATGGGTTGCTCCTTGGAGGGTCAGTGTGGACTTGTTGGGCAGAAGGGCCTGTTTCCACCCTGTAGGGAATCTAATCTAGAGTCCTTTGCAGAAATAAAAGCACTGTGGATAAAGAGGATCCTGTGGATAAGACGTACCTGTACTTGAATTTCCAAAAGGCATTTAATAAGCTGTCATGAAGGTCACTACAGAAAACAAGAGCTTGTGTGTAGGTGATAACCTATTGGCACGGATAAAAGATTGGGTAGCTAACAGGAATCAGAGGGTGAAGATAAATGGGGTCTTTATCAGGATTTAGCTGCAAATTCAGCTAAAGGTTCTGGACAATCACAGGAATCACTGGCGGGCCTCAACAACTTGGAATCTATATTAATGATTTAGATGAAGGAAGCAAACTAAATTTGCCAGTAACACCATAATAGGTGGAATTTAAGTTAGCAAGAGGTAAAAAGTTTACAAATAGGTTATAAACAAGTGAGCAAACTTGGGCACAGGGGAAAAAGTAAATTGGTCCACTTGGCTGGAAGAATATAGAAACAGTGTACTATAAAATGGAGGCAGATGGAAGAATACAATTATACACAGAGTGTTGGTGTCTGGGTGTATGAAGTACTAAAGACCGGGATACAAGTATAGCAGATGATTAGAAAAGCAAATCAAACTCCGGTAATCCCTCTTTTTGTGCTCAATTCCTCTCAATTAAGGAAATCACCTCATTAGACTTTTTCGTTATGTGCTTTATCTGTACACTAACATTTTTTGACTTATACTAGAACATCTAATCCCTCTACACCTCAAATTCTACAGTTCTCTGCTTAAGTAATATTCTGTTTCTTTTATTCTTCCTTCACATTTTCCTGCATCACATTCCACCTGCTGGATTTTTACCCATTTAATCTATGTACATCTGCAAATTCCTTAGTACTTATAGAATCCCTAAGGTGTAGGAGCAAGCCATTCAGCCCATTGAGTCCACACTGACCCTTCTAAGAGAATCCCACCCAGTCCAAACTAACCCTGTAACCCTCCATTTTCAATGGCTAATCCATGGACACTATTGGCAATTTAGCATGGCAAACCCACTTAACATGCACACCTTTGGACTGTGGAAAGAAACCAAAGCACCTGGAGAAGATCCATGCAGATTCGGGGAGAATATGCAAACGTCACACACAGGCACCCAAGTCTGGAATCAAACCTGGATCCCTGGCACTGTGGGGCAGCAGTGCCAACCACTAAGCAACCGTGCAGTCCCTTCTTCCGAACATACTTTTTTTAAAAACCTGTATTTTTGTAGTCTGCAAATTTAGCTGCCATGCCATCGTTTCCTTCATCTATGCCACTGATGTAAATTGTAAAGATGTGAAAGCCCAACACAGATACCCCACTAGTGGGAGCAGCAGCTAGGTGAGTGGTAATGCAGAAGTCTTACCACCTGAGACAACTGGGTCTGCACAGTGTTGGGGGGCTTCAGGTCAAAACAACATTTCGCATCACTGAAAATCCACCATAAGTATTCTCACAAAAACATCTAATTTATCCCTCATGGCTATAAAATATCACTAAGAAATGTTAGTAGTAGCCAATATGGCAAACCCTAAATCTGAAAGAAAATCTAACACTCACACTGAATTTCTAAGCAAAAATCCCCAAAGCACAGCTGACAGTTCGGGGATCCACCTGTTGAACATCTGAACGTTAAGAGGAGAAAAATGAACCTTTTAGAAATTGTTTTTAAACAAAGTACAACATTCCCGTGTCCTAGTATGTGCATTTTTCACACCTTGGATAGACACCCATGCTACAATTAGTACAAATTCCGTTTAATTACTAATTAGACAAAAGATTTGGCTATATCGGGCAAGATACATTTCTCGAGCATGAATACACCATTCGTATAATGCAAGTTTAGTGCGTGTGGGACAAGTGGTTTACAACTACGGAATTTAAATTTAGCGTTAATCAGGATTCAGCAATAAAGTGGGATTATACTCAGCAACATACAGCGTAAATTCAGTGTTGTCAAAAACGCTAAGTATGCTGGACCAATTTTAAATCAGTTTGTTTAACCATTTAGACAATAACTTTCAAACACCTCTCTCCCTCCAGTCGTATAATCATGTATTCATGTAGACGCCTGTTTTTTTTTAAATGGACAGCATGTAACGCTCATTTATATTGCTCGGCTGAAACTTGAACTGCAGCTAACAATCGTGTTGCAATATAAATGCATTTTGAACAGCCCTGAATTTTGCACTCCGACTACAACCCTTCGGAGATCGTTCATGCTATTTTATTGCCTAGGAATGAGCCACTTTTTAAATCTACATTTACTTTTCGCCAGAATCTATTTCAGTAATCCAATACAAAAGTACCAGAACTTAAATCGTTTCTGTTTTGCGCACATAGCATTTAGCAGAGTTTATGTCCTCGAAACATTATTTACAAACAACTTTGGAAACTTACCCAGTGGGTGCGACAGCAAATTTCACGCGCCTTGGATCTTATCGCCAGCAGATCCAGTTATGAACTGAAATAGGTTTCAAATAAACCTCATTTAACATACGAAAATGCATACCATGAAAATAAGATTGCAGCCGCTTTGTTACAAAGAGACGCCTTAAATAAAATTTAAAAACTGCATTCTGAGGAAATACCAGTCCCACTGTGATCACTGAATAGTGAAACTGTCCCAGTGAGCTGCATCATGAGTTACAACAGACTAAAACTCATCGATTTCCTCGCCCAGAGTGAACCGAAATTTTAACTGTTTCCTCTCCTGCAATGTTCCCTTCCGACAGTGTTACTTTTAAAGGTTGGCACACTTCTTTTTACAAATAAAAACAGAAGAATTGGGTTCAGAGATATAGCAGCTCAGCCAGTGCTGAGGCGATGAGGCTTTATTTCCATTGAGATGGGGAAGAATATATTTGAAAATCAAAGGGGATCACGATGGTGGTAAATTCCCAACCAGCAAAAGATCGAGAATTGTCTGAATGTAAAGTGAAGACTCCTTTCCCTCAGGGGAAACCTAGTCCCTTTGCTATTTTTAACTGAACATAAACAGTCTTGAGTTCCTGCAGTCACAGAGGAAAGGGAGAAAAAAAAACTCATGATGGAGGGAAACTACAAATAAATCAAACAGATCAACAAAAATTAAAGAGAGGAAGAGCTTCTGACAATCTAATCCCAAACCGTGTCCGTTGTGTGTGAGGGACTGGGAGAAAAAGTTGTCGAGCGGTGGCCGAGGAGCCGGCTGGCGGGAGCTATCCGCCACCCTCCCCAGTCCAGTCCAGTCCAGCCCACACACACACAAACCCACATCCTCCCGTCTCACAGTAAGGCACAAACTCCGATCGGTCTTTTACCTCAAGCCGCAGGGACGGGACGCCCGGCTCTGCTGTCTTCCTCTCTCCCGGCGGGCCGCGACTGGTTAGTCGAAATTCCAGGAGCACAGGGAGCTGTCGAGACGCCTCCCGGCCACCGTCCCGCCGCCCTCTTGGGAAGGGAATTGGACTGCTCCTGGGCGCCATCTTGTTAAGGTGAAGGATCCCGCGCGTGCACGTCCTCAGAGGTCAGGGCGGTTTTCCGTTGGTTGACTTGTCCATCAGGGGGGACTGGCAGTGCAGTGGTGGTGCCCTACCTCTGAGATAGGAGGCACCGGGTTCAAGTCCCACCATGTTTCATAGGCGTGTAATAATCTCCGAGTGCGTTGAATAGGGAAACATAAGCTTATTGCATTACCTCTGTAGTGAGAGAGTATAATCTCCTAGTAGTTTTGGGTTTACTATATTTTATCAATAGGACCAGACTATTACTAGAACTGCGGATGCTGAAGATCTAAAACAAAAAGAGAAAGCAGTGGAGGCAAGACCATTGAGTCAAGTTAAGACAGACATAGATAGGTTCTTGATTGACAAGGGGATCAAGGGTTACGGGGAGAAAGCAGGAGGATGAGTTTGAGAAAATTATCATCCATGATTAAATGGCAGAGCTGACTCGATGGGCAGAATGGACTAATTTCTGCTCCAATGTCTTATTTGGGCAAGCAGGAGGTTGGAAGAACACAGCAAACCAGGCAGCATTTAGGAAGTGGAGAAGTCAACGTTTCGGATCCTGAAGAAGGGCTGTACCTGAAACTTTGACTTCTCCACCTCCTAATGCTACCTGGCTTGCTGTGTTCTTCCAGCCTCCTGGTTGTCTACTTTGGATTCCAGCATCTGCAGTTTTTTTGTCTCTACCTATGTCTTATGGTAAACAGACCTTCTTAAGTGTCACTGGAATCAAAACATTAGCTCTGTTTCTCTCACCACAGAAACTGCCAGACCTATTGAGTTTCTCTAGCAATTTCTGTTTCTGTAACAGCCCATCTATCATGTATTATGGGCCTACAGTGCCTGATATTATGTGCAATGTGGTAATAACTCCTTTACGACAGAGAATTGTACAGCATAGAAGACCATTTGGTCCATGCTAACTAGATTAATTTATCTAATCCCATTTGCCAGCATTTGGACCATATCCCTCAAATCCCTTCCTATTCATATACTCGTATAGGTGCCTTATGAATGTTATAATTGTACAAGCCTTCACCATTTGGCAGCTCATTCCATACATGCACTACCCTCTGCATGAAAAAGTTACCCCTCAGGTACTTTTTTAAGTCTTTCCCCTCTCAACTTAAATCTATGCCCTCTAGTTTTGGACTTCCCCACCCTAGGAAAAAGACCTTGGTCATTCAACCTATCCTTGCCACTGATGATTTTATAAACCTCAGAAGGTCACCCCTCAGCCTCTGACGTTCCAGGGGAAAAAAAAACAGCCTATTCATTTGTTGCTCAAACCCTCGAGTCCTGAGGCGACAGAAGGATAAGATTTATCTCATACTTTGACAGATGTTTGGAACAATGCTTTATGATATTGTGTGAGCTAAGCAGATGAACAATTTTCATTGAAATTAGCTCCAACCATTAAAAGTTAAAGCCAAAAATGATGGAAATACCAGGTTTGATACATCTAAGAAGACAAAAAAAAAAGTCATGACTATAATCCAAAATATTGTTTTCAGCAAATTTGAGTGCTAATTATCTAGACTTTGTAAGCTAGCCTGTGTTGTGCCACTCAACATTTAAAACAGTAAGCTGCGTAATGAATTTGTCAGAAAATAATCTGTTGTACTGACAAGATTAAATACTGCTCATCCTTGATCATGATTTATTTTGCTACTGTCAACAGTGATGTAGAACATTCAATATTAGGGAAAAAGATTATGTTCCTCAACAATCTCAGATGAAAAAGTGTTTAAAAAGTAATATTTGGAAATGGATGTACTGGATCTCCAATTCCTGTCTTAACCTTTGATTACTTAAGTGCAGTTATAGGTCCTTAAGAGTTCCATATGTTTTGTTTTAATGTCAAGTGTAGGAAATAATATTTTCTGTTGTCAGACATTATGAGATAATCTAACCTGAGTAAACATAATCAAGGTGAAGATGCAGTCAAGTAGCAAGGTAGTGATATCTGGATTACTCCTGGTGTCACGTGCTAGTGAGGAATCAGAGGACAGAGCAGATGAATGAGTGACTGAGAAGCTGGTGTAGGGGGCAGGGAATCACCTTTTTTGCATCATTAGAATCTCTTTTGGGTAGAAATGAACTGTATAAGGACAGGTTGCACCAGAATTGGAAGGGGACAAATATCAATATTGTGGCAAGGAGATTTGCTAGTGCTACTCAGAAGGCTTTAAACTAGTAAAGTGTTGGGGGTGTGTGTGTGGAGATCCAAGAGAGATAGTGAGAAAAGAAACAAATCTGATGCTTCTCCAGTTCAGAAGAGAAGCAAGTCAAATAGTCAAGGCAGGCAAGAGCAAGGCAGAGAACAAGCTTAAGACTGATAAATTACATTTATTTCAATGCAAGAGACTTGACAGGTAAAGCAGATGAACTCAGGGTGCGGTTGGGTCTGGGATATCATAACTATTACAGACATAGCTCAGGGAAGGACAGGACTGGCAGCTTAATAGTCCAGGGTATAGATGCTTAGGAAGGATAGAAAGGAGTGTGGCCTTTTGGTTTATCATTATGGCTGTACTTAGGAGGATATTCCTAGGAGTTCATCCAGTGACGTTATTCGGGTGGAACTGAGAAATAAGAAAGGGATGATCACCTTGTTGGGATTGTATTATACCCCCCCAGTCGTCTGCAGGAAATTGAGAAACAAATTTGTAAGGATTTAATTTAGATAAATGTGAGACATTGCATTTTGGTAAGGCAAATGAGGGCAGGACTTATACATTTAATGGTAAAATCCTGGGGAGTGTTGCCAAAAAGAAAAGAGACCTTGGAGTGCAGGTTCATTGTTCCTTGAAAGTGGAGTTGCAGGTAGACAGAGTAGTGAAGGAGAGATTTGATACGCTTCCCTTTATTGATCAGTGCATTGAGTATAGGAGTTGGGAGGTTATGCTTCAGCTGTACAGGACATTGGTTAGACCACTTAAGGAATACTGTATTCAGTTTTGGTCTCCCTGCTAAAGGAAAGATATTGTGAAACTTGAAAGAGTTGAGAAAAAATTTACAAGGATTGGAGGGTTTGAGCTATAGGGATACTGATTAGACTGGGGCTATTTTCCTTGGAGTGTCAGAGGCTGAGGAGTCACCTTACTGAGGTTTATCACATCATGAGAGGCGTGTATGAGGTGAATAGCCAAGGTCTTTTCCCCAGGGTGGGGGAGTCCCAAAACTAGAGGGCATTGGGTTTAAAGTGAGAGGAGAAAGATTTAAAGGGAACCTAAGAGACAACTTTATCAGGCAGAGGCTTGAATGAAATAAGCTGCCAGAAGAGGTGCTATATGACTCTGACTTTATTTAATCATTTGCTAGAGATTAGGGGGAGTTGAGGACTTAGTGGTTATTATCCCTGGACTGTTAATGTAGAGACCCAGTTAATGTTCTAGGGACTTAGGTTCAAATCCCATCATGGCACATTAGTGGAATTTGAATTCAATAAAAATCGGAAGTAAGAGTCTAATGATCGGGAATCCATTGCTGATTGTCGAAAACCCCATCTGGTTCACTAATGCCCTTTAAGGAAGGAAACTGTCATCCTTACCTAGTACGGTCTGGTCTAAATTAACTCCAGCCCCACAACAGTGTGGTTGACACTTAAGGGATTGGGGAAAAAACATGCTGGCCTAGCCAGTGACACTCTTATCCTGTGAATGAATAAAAAAAATAACAAGCTGAATTTTATAGGGTTTTTTTTGGCTAAGAGTGAATTGTGTCAAGGTTATTGGAGGGATCCTCGCCAGAGGTCTATGTATATTTCACAACTCGCCTCATTAACTACCTAATACCTCACCCTACTACATTCGTTTTGTCCAATTCTATCCACATCTTACCAGAACTCACCACTCGGTAGATGCTCCTCAAAACACTGGCACTCTTGCACCCGCACCATCTTTAAAAGCCTGCTTTGCACCTGGACAAGCACTGTCAGTCTGCAGCTGCCATTCATGTTCCTGACCTTTTCCCCATACTTGCCAGATAAGGAAATTGGCATCCCACTTTGCAGTTAGGAACTGGGAGATGCTGCTGGATAGGGCCATTCCCTGTCTGCACTGCCTTTCGCCCAGGACCAGCACTGGGGGCCACAACATCAGTTCCCACTAGCCTGATTCAAGGTTGCCACCCAGGTTATTGGAGTTGCAACCATCTGGAGGTATGTCCAACAGTGAAGGAAGAAAGTCAGTGACCTTCTCCACTCCACCAGTGTATGTGCTTCCATCATTGTGATACCTCACATTCACCCTGCTGTTGTACCCATGTCCCAGAAAGGCCCACACTCTACCACTCTCGCTATTGCAATATCTCCCTGACTCATGCTCATTCAGCTTTCCTGATGAAAGCCTTTTGCCCGAAATGTCGATTTCGCTGCTCCTTGGATGCTGCCTGAACAGCTGTGCTCTTCCAGCACCACTAATCCAGAATCAACACCACTCAACCTGCCAACTCACTCACCTGGGACACCTCCCACCTGCATCAATTATGCCACCCACTTTCCTCTCCTGTAATATTCGCCTCTTTCTCCTTCCAGGAGGAAACCAGTGCATAGTAGGGCAGAAAGATGTAAGTTGGGTGGTGGTTTGCCTTTATGTGAAGAGGATCCTTACTCTGATCACCTTGAACATCTGATCTACTGTGTAGGTATCCTTTGATCACAGGCTACCTGCCTCCGCTTGAGTGAGGACTGCTGATAACCACGACAAATTTCCTGGCTTTCTGTCTGGTCTAAACATGAAGGCAAGACAGAAGTGATATGAGCCTGGTATGTCTGACTGAGGGGAAAAGCTCAAAAAGGCAAAGCATTGAAAGGCAGGGATATTGTGTGCATCCAGCTAGGCTGAGAGTGAGGGAGCAGTACAACAGCAAGCAAAGAACCTGGAGATGCAGCCAGGTCCAGTCTATGAGCTTGATGTGTATTCCTAAGCGCAAAGTGTCCTCACTGGACCTTTACTATTGCTGCAGCTCAAGGTGCATTATTGAATTGCACAAGCATTCTGTAAGTGGGGTGCAAATACACTGCTGGTATTCTTAGGAGCTTGTACATATTGGATGCCCACCTACATGGATGCACATGGCCAGTGTGCCATGGCCACTAGCAGTAAGAACACAGCAAAGTCCCTGCAGTGACAAGCACTTGGCCTCTCCTGCCACGTGATTTCATGAGACGGGCCCCAAAGAATCCAGTTGCATATTTCATTAAGAGCAGAAGATTGCACGAGAAAAATCAGTATGGTTCATGATAGACGGGCGCCACGAATCTTGCTCAAAAAAGCACTATCAAAAAAAAATTCAGCCCATAGTTTTAAGCAATTCTGTTCAAATTGGTAGAAAACCAATAATCTATAAATTAAAATTACAAACAGCTCTATTTTAAAACAAATAGAACAATCAAGCCCCAAAACAAAAACTACTAAAAGTACAATGCACAAGTTGGAGAGACATAATTGGAATGTCTGCAATATCTTAATTACTGTTACAACCAGTAGATTTTTTATTTAGTCCATTTCGAAAACTAAGTTCCTTACAATGTATACAAATTCTATTCATCTTCAATCTAGCATTTGTTCTTATAGAAAAATAATTCAGAATCACTCCAGATCATTCATTTTCAGAAGATGACCCTTGTAGTTTCAAGTTTCCTTATTTCAGCATCATTGATATCAAAAGCAACACTTCTAGAAAAATCTCAAATGTCATCTTGTTTATATAAAAGAAGAAAATAAACTCAAACTTCCATCAAAAAGCCTATATGAAATAATATTCTGTACAAAATAAAATTAAACTGATGAGGCTTCATCAAGAATTATATTTTAATGTTCAGGAATTTAATGGAGAAAGGGATGTTTTATAAGGCATGCATTGAACGCATCTGATTTTAAAATGGATCATGTCAGTTCTTTAAATGAAACAAAAAATCTACTTAAATAAATGAACTTTTAAACATTTAGTTTGAAAGTAATGTTTGAAAGTAAATTGATGGGATTAAAAACAGAAAATGCTAAAGGGACTCAGCAGGTCTGGCAACATCTGTGGAGAGAGAAAGAGTTCAAAGTTTTGAGCCGAATATGATTCTTAAAACCTTGCTCTGAAGAAGTCATATTGGACTTGAAATGTTAATACTGTTTCCCTCTCCACAGATACTGCCAATTCTGCTGAGTTTCACCAGCATTTGGTTTTTATTTTAGCTTTCCAGTATCTGCATTAATTTTGCTTTTACTTAAGTACTGGAATGTCCGTAATGCCTCAGCAATTTCACATAGCAAATGTCAGCACCTTAATCACTATCACTTATCAAATCTGAGCTGAGTTAGTTGGCTTTGATCTCCTTACTTGAGAAAGGATGTACTGGCATTGGAGAGGATGCAGAGGTGATTCACAAGGTTGATTCTGGAGTTGAAAGGGTTGGCTTTTAAGAAAAGATGGAGTAAAATGGGACCATAAACATTGGAATTTAGAAGAATGGGGTGATCTTAAAGAAGCATACAATTATGAAGGGAATAGATAAGATAGAAGCAGGGAGGTTGTTTCCACTTGCGGGTGAAACTAGAACTGGGGGCATAGCCTCAAAATAAGGGGGAACAGATTTAGGACAGAGTTGAGGAGCAATGTCTTCACCTAAACGGTTGTGAATCTGTGAAATTCCCTGCCCAGTGAAGCAGTTGAGGCTACCTTGTTGTATGTTTTTAATGCAAAGAGGGATGGATTTTTGAACAGTAAAGTAATTAAGGGTTATGGTGAGCGGGCAGGTAAGTGGAGCAGAGTCCATGAAAAGATCAACCATGACCTTATTGAATGGCAGAGTAGGCACCAAGGGTCGATGGCCTACTCTTGCTCCTATTTCTTTTGTTCTTAGGACACAATCAGCCTTACCCTAACCCCGTATTTGGAAAAGCAAAACTAACCGTATTTTGTGCTCTTGATTGAAATCCAACTACCTCTGATGGAAGTGTGCATGTATATAAGAAAAATATCAGGCTTGGACATGAAATCTGCCATTCCTGAGAAACCTATTTGCACTCATTATTGAGGCTTGCATTTACAAATTGAGTGAATTATTAGTTGCAATGGTAATTCTTCAAAGAAATGAAAAACTAGGGTAAAGGCAAAACTGGTGACTGAAAGTAACTTTAAACAGTAACTTTAAACTTTGACACAGTAAGTCCATCTTAACAGCATTGAACTTTAAGCAAGAATTTAAATCATCCAATTACCACAGTTAAAAAAAATTACAAAACATTCATTCTATATACATCTATAAAACAATGAAAAAGAAATAACGTATACACTTTTCAGAATACAATTTTTCTGAGTTCCCATCAAGTCCTTAGATAAATGGATTTACTTTAGGACTAATTTCATCTTAGTCATCAGCTGTGACACACAATGAATAAGACAATATAACAAAGTGGAGTCTTCCTCCGATGATGTACACCTGCAACTGATGTACGGTTCATGGCTCTCAAATCAAACTCAAAACTATAAAATCTTATTGACTGGCAATCTAAACTGTACTTCAGTGAAGTACTCCACAATGTTTATTGGAATGTGATTGATACATGTTGAAAATTATTCCCAGTTGCTTTTCAAAATGAAAATATTTCATTATTGTGACATGCTATTCCCATAAAACTGTTTTGATGGATATCCTAAGATAGTCAAAGCTATCTACATCCTATACAAAATCTTACATTGTTATTATTGTGAATGTCCCTGCTGATACTGCATCAATCTTCAGTCACAAAAGGATCCACAGAAGACAGTGAAGCTTGGCATACTCGAGAAATGAGAAGCCCTATCTCCACATTGCCAAATCTGGTCTCATCAGTAATTCTGAAGAGAAGGCTGTATAGGTTCTGTTAGCATGGCTCAGTTATATTACTCTAATGGAAGAACTGAAGGAATGTTTCCTTGATAAATGTGCAGTGTCTGCAATGAGACATCAAAACCAAGGCTCCATCCAGTTGTTCAAACAGGCATGAAAGATTATCTTGTATGATATGAAAACATATAATGAGGTTCTCCCCTTATCGTGGGGAATGTCTGTTCCTCAACCAAAAACAACAAGGGAGGAGTGACTAGTAAAGTTGATCTTCAGTTTTGTTGTGAAGATTCATTCTTTGCAATGATAAACTGTTTTGACAAACTATGTCTTCTTCAAGTCACAGAAGTGACATTACATCTAAGTTATAAAAAAAAGTTTTCAATATTTGAGCAAAATATTAGGATAGATATTCCTGGATTTGTTCCCAATCAAACTAAATCATTTAATTCAGGGATAATAAAAGCATCAAGCCAGTTGGAGCACAGTGCTGTAAATAAATTTGTATTACTTATTTCTCTTCAGGCTAAACAACAGTATTTTCAGTAATTTGTGTGGATTCATTTTCAACGAACAGACAGTGTGTTATATGTTGTGCAGAAGCTTAATTACAAACAGCATCGCTTATTCAGCAGTTAGCCTGTGGTTACTGGGTTGGTCCCTAAGATGAAAGTTGGAGTAAGTTGAGTTTAGAAAAATTAAGAGGTGATTTCATTAAATCAAAAAAAATTCTGAAGGGTCAACATTGAGAGGTTGAGGGGAGAATCTGAGATTAAAAGATATTCCTGTTCTCAAGACAGTTGTGAAAATTTGGAATTTTGGATGTATTGTTGAGTGTGTTTCAGGTGATAGATTTTTGTACCATCAGGAAAAGGGATGTGATGTGTGAGCAGGAAAGTGAAGTTGAGGCAGAAGGTCTGCCATGATCAAACTGAATTGTGCAGGCGGCTCAAGGGTCAATATAGACTTCTGCTCCCATTTCTTATATTCTTACCCATTCAACTGACTGTATAGAAAATAACTCCAACAGATTTATCATTTTGATTAAATGTCATTCTCAAAGAACTGACATTCTTCAGATGTTTAGTGTAAGTCACAGTAAAATATTCCAAGGTTAAAACAAAATGAAGTTGGCATTTATTTTCTATAAAATACTGGAATCTATTGGTTGACATTTATCTAAAGGCATGACTGTGACACATTCATTGCCATTTTTTGTATACAAGGGCCGACAGCTATTTTGAATTTTAAACAAAACCCACTAAGTGTGGTACATTTAAAACAAAGGTTCAAAAGTAACTTGCATCCGATTCAAAAGTTGGGTAAACTTCATACTAGGAGAAAACGAGGACTGCAGATACCGGAGATCAGAGTCGAAAAGTGTGATGCTAGAAAACCACAGTGGGTCAGACAGCATCCAGGAACAGGAGAATTGACGTTTCGGGACGAAACATCAATTCTCCTGTCTGACCTGCTGTGCTTTTCCAGCACCACACATTTTGACTAAGTTTCATATGAGGTGACTTCAAGCAGTTATTTGACAGATTTTGAAAGTGCAAAAGCTGGCATGTTACTCTGATCTGACAGTGTGAGACTAAATTGCCTCAATTTTAAATAGTCTAAAAGAACATTAAATATTCAATAAAAGCAAACATTTTATTCCTGTCAAATCTCATTTCTGTATTCTCAGAGTCAGCTTTTGACATGGGAGAAAGTGAGCACTGCAGACGCTGGAGATCAGAGTCAAGAGTGTGGTGCTGGAAAAGCACAGCAGGTCAGGCAGCATCCGAGGCATAGGAGAATCAATGTTTTGGGTATAAGCCCTTCAGCTCTTGATGTATCACAGATGAATAATTTTTCTTCTTGACAAAATAATGTACAACTTCTGTATCCGAGTTTCCTGCCATGTTACTGTTTTGGTAAAAATTTAAAAGTCTGCAGTATCATCCTTGGACTCCTAGTAATTCTACTGCATTAGACTGTTCACTGTATGGGAGACAAGAATTAATTTATAAACTAAAAATGAGGATATTTTGAATTATTACACTAACTGAGTAAAAACTAATCTGTCCTTTTACCACAGATGGTGTAGGGCCGCTGGTATTTTATGCCCAGTGCTCATAGGACACAGATCAGATCCTGGATGATCCAGAGCTGGAATGGTATTGGTTGATCTTGATAGCATATCCTTAATCCCCTTGTGTCATGGCAGGATGGAACCTCAATAGTCTTGCACACGTCTGAAAACTTTTGGTTTGCAGTCAATATAGTTTCTGATTCCTGGCAGCTGATGCTAAAGCAGTATATTTTTGCTCTGTAGTATCTAAATGCTCCAGGAGGTACTCTGATGAAATGTACATCCATTGCCAATGTGACATCAGAAATATGAGGAGTGGATGGTGGCGGCCACTTAGTTTTTAAATATATTGTCATAGGAATCCTCAATTAAGTCAAGAACATTTTATAAACCAAGTAATTTAGGAACAAACAGTCGTAATGAAGTGACAAGGATCTGTTGGCCTGTGTCAGTGTTCAACCAGGTCATAGAGTCATAGAGATGTACAGCATGGAAACGTTTGTTTGGGAATCTAAGTACATTTGTGGAGAGCTGAACTACTTTCAATTGACTGGATTGCATCAGATTTGAGAACAAAGAGGGAGGATGTGAGTGATAGCCATCTAAATGCAGTATGTATTCCATCACCATCAATCTATTCCCATGAAGTATTTTTAGGAATTCTTAACTTATGCTTTTAATGATTTCCCATGGGAAATCTTCACAAGGATTCAGATTGTAGCATTTGACTTCCTGGTAATCTTCTGTTCAAGGCAGTAAATGGCTCAATTTTTATGTCACTGGAGAGACTTGCTGCGATGCCTCTCTCAAGCTGGGATCAATGGCAAATTTTCTCTGTCATCACTTTCTGTCAGGGAGAAAAAGAACAGAAAAAAAACTTATTAAAAAGGAGATTTTGCAGTTCAGGGGCATTTTTGAGTACATTCAATTACTGAAACAGCCAGGCAATTGGGGAATTCTGCACTGCATCAGACACAATGAACGTCACAGCACCACCAACAATAGCTTTCATCTTTTACAGTGTCCCAAGGCACTCAACATAATCAACAACAATATGATTACACTGCTACCGCTTTAGGTAATTAGATTGAAAAGGTTAAAAGGATGTACCTGAAAACTCAAACTATTAAAAATAAAGGCACAGTTCTCCATTTTGAGTCAGAACCACAATATTGGCGCATATGGAGTTCCTGACCTACTGGTTTGCCAGCAACAGTACAAGATCAGTCTGTGCAGCAAATTTGTGCTCTGTCCACTTCCATACTTGCCCCATTCTGGAACATAAATTTTGCCCCAGAGACATCTAGTAACATTTCTCAATGTGTGTATGCTGGTTGTATTTTGGCATTCCAATACATTTATACTATACTAGCTTTTGCAAAATATTTTCAGTTTAAAAGGCTCAAATTAAAAGTGAAAAGAATTTCAAAAGTATTAAGTACAATTATTATATAAATAATAACTTACATCCAAACCAGACAGGACTCTTCCATTAAGTTGCAATTGAAACAAATAGTTGTTTCAATTACATTTGCGATTAATTGTTTAGCTTCTTTTGTTATGAAGTTATCAAACGATCCTCTAAATGCTTAATTAACTATGAAATGCACTGATACATCCTGTGATTGTGAATGGTTAATGCAAGGTTGGTGCAGGTTAATGCAATCCCTTTTTGCTTTTGTCTGTTGTCCACTGGTACTCGAGACCTTCTACAACTAGCAGACATCACAGAAACCAGACAGCATAGTCAACATGGACAATAAATTTATTCTTTACTTTACAAAGTTTCTTCTTTATGATATTGTTTTCAATTAATTTGCAACTTTGTCCACCACTTTTTAATGACTGTCTTTATTGCTTTATTTACAAGGGATTCATTGATCGAGTCCCTTTGCCACTTACTTTTCATTATCAATAATCAATAAAACCTTGCACACATTAATGACCTCGATTGGGATTTTGCATTCTACTTTTTATCCTATTTGATAGCACTTAAACTATGCAACTCTTCCCTTTCATTACCAGTTAAAGAAAATCTAACAACACACATTTTTGAGTTCAAAACAAGCTACTGTTAAATGATGGCAATAGATTTTATTACTAATTACTAGATGGTTCAACTTGCACCATTGGGCCATATGTCTGGGCCATAGTCATTGACTCAAAATCAAACTTTTCCACTGGCCCCAGCAAAGCAAATTTAATAATGCTATTACTACTGAAGGGACTTTCAATAAATGAAGACAAACCTGAAGAACACCCAAGAATGGCATAATTCAGTGGTGATAGGAGAGCCACATTCAGTAATAAACTTTGAGTGTCTAAACATAGATAGTATTGCAGTATTTATGCTGCACATTATAAATAAAATACATAACAAAACATGGATTCAGAAAGAAGGCCAACACCTGCAGTACTACTATATATTAATTCATAACCATGTCAATACCACCCTCCCCTGTTCCAGTTCAATTTACTGGTAATAAATTACAGCTTTTGCAATTAGAACTATTGTTGTACCACAATATTTTCATACTTACAAAGTTTTTCCTGGAACTCTTCCATTGGCCTTTCTTTATGTCAACTTTTTTTAATATCACCTAGTTTAAGGGCGCTGGTAGCTTGAATAACAACTTCGAAGTCAGCCTTTAATTATTTTTCTTACTTAAACCAAATCACATTTCTTGGCATATCTAAAATTATCTTGTTATATAAGTGTAGGAATACTATACCTTTAAGAGAGAGAGGAAACTGGCAAGGACTGAAAGCACAGAGTGTGCTGAACAATTTAAAAATGTAACATTTGATGACACAAATAGCTGGTGCTGTGTTGCCTTGGTACAAAATCAAATTCAAATTCAGCCAGTTTAAATATGCCTCAGATACCAAACTCCAAACGAATTTGAATTTAATGTTTTGATGACATCAAACCAATGGAATGATCTGATGTTTTGGGGTATAAAACCAGACGTTTTGAACAGTTAGGGAGAAGCAAAGAGCTACCAAGCACCAACAACTGCCAGCAAAATAGCACTTTGAAAGGTACCTGTCCGTAAGAAATTTTGCAGCAGAAGACTGAAGCCAACTTAGAGAAATCTACAGATAAAGTTCAACATCCGAAGTTGACAACTGGGTTTGAAACTGATTTGCTGTAAATTTAAGAGGGAATTTATCAGACTGGTATTGTAGAGTGAGAGGTAAAAGATAGGTTCAAGAGAAAGGAGTTGTAAAAAGCTGTTATTTAATATTCTCTGTTGGAATTAAAGAATAAAATTGTTAATTTTTACTTTAAATAGTGACCTCTGGGATAGTTCTTTGCCTCTCGAAAGTTAATAGATTATAGCTTCTTTGTGTCAGGTTTAAACTAGTAGAGGGGTTTACCCAGTGTTGTTATTGTTTGGGGGCTCGTTGCCAGGATTTGAACAGTTTGGGTCTCGGATTCGCGATTTGAGCAGGTTTAGACAGATCCAGCCTGAGATTTGGACAGATATGAATAGATTTGAGGTAGGGAAAAAAAGCCAAGTATTAAACACTTACTGGTTAGTATCCTAGATCTTTAAATAAAACATAGGTGAGACAATTAGTTTAATTTCAGTTACTTGTGATTGGATAAATTAAAAAAGTGAGAGAAATGGCTCTTAAAATTGTTAAAGATGTTCTGGGGTTTGAAGATGATTCCCAAATTTTCCAAGTTTAGAAGGAAAAGAAATTACCATACTCTTAGAATTAGCAAAAAGGTTACATTTGGGATTAACCAAGGACAAAAGTAAAGCTGAAATTGTACGGGAATTACTCAAACACTTAGAGATGTCAGAGAAACAGACAAGTTTCCAAAGATGTGCAGGTCAGGTGAATTGGCCATGCTAAATTGCCCATAGTGTTAGGTAAAGGGGTAAATGTAGGGAAATGGGTGGGTTGCGCTTCGGCGGGTCAGTGTGGACTTGTTGGGCTGAAGGGCCTGTTTCCACACTGTAAGTAATCTAATCTAAAAAAAAAGTGCAGTGGAATTAGAAAAACCTAAATTACAATTGAGGAAATAGAAGATAAACAAAGAGACAAAGAGAGAGAGAGAGGAAAAAGAGAGAGGGGACGTTCTTTGCTGAGCAAAAAGAGAGAATTTGAACTTGAGAAGTTGTGACTTAGTCAGAAAAGTCAACATGATGGAGATTAAAAGAGAAAGCGGTAATATATACAAATATGTCAAAACTCTGCCACATTTGAGGAGAAAGATGTCAAAGCCTTCTTTATTTCATTTGAAAAATTGGCTAGGCAGTTGGGATGGTCTGAGGATTTATGAGTAATGCTAGTTCAGACTAAACTGGTAGGCAGAGATGGTGAGGTATTTGCCGCACTGTCAGATGAGGAGTCAAGAGATTATGAAGAGGTAAACAGGCTATTTTAAGAGCTTATGAATTGGTACCAGAAGCGTATAGACAGCGGTTCAGAAACACAAGAAGGAACCAGGTCAGACTTACATTGAGTTCATTTTGATTGATGGGTGCAGGCCTTAAAGATAGATAAGACCCAGGAGGTTCTAACAGAGATTATTCTGCTGGAAGAGTTTAAAAACTCACTTCCAGAGATGGTAACAATTCACATGGATGAACAGAAAATTCAGGAAGTGAAAAGGGCAACAGAGTTAGCAGATGAATACATGCTGGTGCATAAGAGAAGCATCCAGCCAGAATTTCATCCCGTGAGGGATAGAAGTTGGGAGGAGGGGAGATGCTACACTACAAAACAGAGTAAAGAGCACTGGTGTTTACCACAGGATAAAAAAGAAGCCCAAGAGGGTGAGAAGGAGGTGAAAAGCCTCAGGTGTTTCCACTGTGGTAAAGTGGGACACACAAAGTCACTGTGCTGGTTGTTAAAGAAAGGCACTGTGGGAAAATATGCGGTAAAAGAAGCTAAGCCAGTGGCATTAGTGAATGTAGTAAAGGAAACCCCAAGAAGAGCAGAGGAGCTGCAGGAGAGTGCACGGCCTAGACAAGGGCTGGGTATGGAGTTAGTGCCTGATCTCTATAAAGACTTCACTTCTGTGGGTAAAGTTTACTCAGAAAGAACAAGGAGAGAAGGGAAAGAAGTTATAATTTTGAGAGATACAAGGTCTAACCAGTCTCTAATAGTAAGAGATCAGCAAATTTGTACTCTTTCTGATCTGTTACCTGAGAATGTGGTAATTTGCGGGATAGATGGACAGAGATTTTGCATTCCCCTAAATAAGACCAGGTTGGAGTGCCAACTCAAGACTGGGGAAGTTATAGTGGGAGTGATTGACAGAGTGTCAGATCCAGGAATTCAGTTTGTTCTTGGGAATGATTTAACAGGGTCCAAGGTGGGAGTGACACCCCTTGTGGAGAAGCCCAAGGAAGACCAAGAAACTGAGGAGTTAAAAGAAAAATATCTTGGTATTTTCCCAGACTGTGTAGTAACAAGATCCTACTATCATAAGTCACAACATGAAGCAAAAACTAAAGAGAAAGATGAAAGAGTTGACGTTCAGTTAGCAGACACCCAGTTTGACATAATGATGCAGGAAAAACCTGAACAGGCAGAGGGTCAGACAGAAGAGTTTAGTCCTGAAAAGCTAAGAGACTTGCAACAGAAAGACAAGATGATAAACGATATATATGTGGATGTGTACTCCGAAAAGGAGGCAGAGAATATTCATGAGGGTTATTATCTGAAAGATAGAATCCTAAGACAGAAATGGAGACCACGGCAGGTTAGTGCACAGGAGAAATGGGCCAACGTGCACCAGATTGTGTTGTTCGTATCATACAGGTAGGAAGTGTTATGGGTAGCATATGAACTACCTGTAGGAGGTCACCAAGTATTGTTCTTTGAGGAGAACGTTGGTAGATTTGAAGGAAAAGATGCAGGATTTGAGGGAACTATTAACAATATTATGTTACAGGTTATTAGAAAGGGAAGAAGCAAATTCCTGCAGATGCTGGAATCTGTATTCCCTCCCATACTGTAGAGAATTTGGGGCAGCATGGTGGCTCAGTGGTTAGCACTGGTGCCTCACAGCACCAGGGACCCGGGTTTGATTCCCACCTCTGGCGGACTGTCTATTTGGAGTTTGCACATTCTTCCCATGTCTGCGTAAGTTTCCTCCGGGTGCTCCGGTTTCCTCCCACAGTCCAAAGAAGTGCAGGTTAGGTGAATTGGCCATGCTAAATTACCCATAATGTTAGCTGCATTAAGTCAGGGGTAAATATAAGGGTATGGCTCTGGGTGGGTTACTCTTTGAGGGTCAGTGTGGACTTGTTGGACCGAAGGGCCTGTTTCCATACTGTAAGGAATCTAATCTAATCTGTACTGAAAACACAACGGGTCAGGCACCATCCATGGAGAGAGAGCAAGCTAATATTGAGTCTAGATGACTCTTCCTCACAGTCAACTTGAGTCAAAATGTTAACTTGCTCTCTCTCTATGGACGCTGTCTGATCCGCTATCATTTCCAGCATTTTTTGTTTACAGTATCAGAAAGAGAAGTTGGATTTTTGGCTGTTTGGTAGGAATAGGGTCGAAAGGATAGAAGGAGAGTATGTTGGGACTAAGATAGGACAAGGTAGCAGGCAAGAGAGAAGCTACAGAAAGTTGTAAATAGGTTTAGGGAATGAAAAAAATCTTTGAGGAGGTTTCACTGAGTTAGAGAAAGGAAAGGATGTGATACATGTTATGTTATGTCTCTCATCTAATATGTCAACATTTCAGAGACATACTCATGATACCATCACTGTTTTACAGCATGTGACCTGAGAGTATAAAATTTTCAGACTCCATCCTAACATGGACCAAATGACACATGAATAGAAGAATGTTACTCTTTGTAACCGTATAGCTTGTGAAGTATTATTTGTATATATTAATCGGCTGAAATAAAACATCTGTTGGATGCACCAGTACCACATACCCACGTTTAGAATGTTTCAGGAGATAACATGAGGTTTGTTGCACCAGGTGGAGATGTCTAGCTGGAGAAAAAACATATCAGGAAAAACTACAAAGTGGGTAATTTTAATCTCAGTGGAACAGCAATCTATTTACTCCTTCCACATTTTAGAGGCAAGGGTGGAAGAGACAGCAAGAGGAGGACAGGACTTTGCTGACAGATTAGTTATGGGGGGGGGGGGGGTGAGAATGAAAAAAGGTTGGCATGTAATTTTTCCCAGTTGGCTCACTTGCTCGCTGTGACTTATCTCAGAGTCATGTTTCTGCCGGCTGGTTCAATGGGCAGAATTGACGGTGAGCTTGTCAGAACAACTTAAAAGCCAAGCACTGGAGACCAACTGGTATTTTTCAGGCGACTTGTGAACAGGCCATCTGTCTGGAAACTGCAGACAACCCTGACACCAAAGTCCCAACCTGAAACAGGATGGCCTACCGGTGGGTTCAGGTGGTTTGCAGTTGAGAAAAGAAGTAAGGTGTTGTCCTGCATTCCAGATTGATCCTGTGATTGTTGAAACATTAGATAATATAAGGCAAAACAAATCGGCTGTTATTTGGATCAGATGAAATCATCCTTCCTGATCTTTACTGCTGTTAAAGATATTCCACTGTAGTACACTATTCCAGAAGTCACTTGATGATAGTAAATATGCAGAATGGACAGCAGCCAATGCAGTAGTGGTATGGGATTAACATCCTTTGACAATGCACTGCATAATAATTCATGTAGGATCATCTTGTGTTGTGTTAGTGGCATTAAATCAATTTGTTTTAAAGAGGTTAACAATTGTATTAAAATTGTACACCAGGGAATGGGTTGACAATTTGGCCCAGCAAGACAGTGTGAAGCATTGGAATTCTTGTGGTGCTTTGTTAGAACACACTTTATACTGTGACATAACCATATAATTGGATAAAGTGCTGCTAATTAATTTACATAGCTGCTCTGACTGGGCAGCCCCACAACTAAACCTTTATTAGTTTTGTGCAAACACACAACACAGGATTTTCTGGAAGGTAGGAGTTCCCACTTGAGACTGAAAATGTAAATATATTACTATTGCAGCAATGTGATTGCAGGATGACAAAAATGGGTCCACAATATTGAGGAGTACGCAACATTCAACAAGAATAGGTGAATGGGGTAGCACTTCTCATGAAGGATGGCATTGGTGTAATAATTAGAGATAACCTTGGTTCAGAAGATCAGGATGTACAAACAGTTTGAGTGGAGATGAGGTATAGGGGAAAGAAGTCACTACTGGGAGTGATCTATTAGCCTCCTAACAGTAACAGATAGTTTATGACAAAGAATACAAGAAGAAATACAGAACGGATATGATAAAGAAATGGTAATAATCTGCACATAGACTGGAACAAACAGGTTGGCTGCAGTGGCTATGATGAATTTATAGAATGGCTTCAAGATAATTTCTTCAAGTGGCACATTCTTAAACCAACCAGAGATCATGTTATATTGGACGTGGTACTGCATTGTGTACTGTGACAGGACTAATTCAAGACCTCACAGTAAAGATACCCCTCAGTAGCAGTAACCATAATTTGATTGAATTTTATATCTAGTCCGAAAGGGAGATGATTGTGTCTTTCAAGAGTATTTTAAACTAAAGCAAGGGTGACTATGTGGGCATGAAAACCAAAATATGAATTGGCATACTTGACTAAGGGATAGATCAACAAAGATGCAATGGCAGGCATTCAGAATCCTCTAAATAAATATGTACCTACTTTAAAAGGAAGGTTTCACAGGAGGACCCACCATTCATGATTAACTAAAGTTAGGGAAATAGCAGGCAATTGCAGAAAAGGTAAATGGCAGGCCAGATAATTGATCAGAATATAAAGAATGGTAGAGGTTAAATCAGGCTAATAAAAACAATATGAGAGAAAGCTAGCTACAAATGTAAGAATGGATGGCAAGAGTTCTACAGGTATTCAAAAGGAAAAGAGAAAGTTGGACTTCTAGTGAGTCGGAATGGGGAGTTAATAGTAAGTAATAAAAGGCAGAACAAATATTTTGCATTGTCTTCATTGCAGAGGATACAAAAAACATTCCAGTAACAACTGTAAATTAAAAAGTCATAGAGTCAGAGATGTACAGCACAGAAATAGACCCTTCGGTCCAACTCGTCCAGATATCCCAACCCAATCTAGTCCCACCTGCCAGCACCCGGCCCATTTCCCTCCAAACCCTTCCTATTTATATACCCATCCAAATGCCTTCTAAATGTTGCCATTGGAAAGAGAGAAAGCAATTTAGTGAAATTACAATCAGCAGGTAAGCAGTAATGAGCAAAGTAATGGAGTTTAGAGCAGACAAATCCCCGGGTGCAGAAAGGCTCTCGTAGGGTCAGAAAGAGAGGTGACAAGAGACTACTGAGTTTGAGTCCGTCATAGAAAAGGTGTTGGAATCAATCATTAAAGAGGTTATAGGGCCACACTTAGAAAAACCCCAGATAATTGGGAAGAATGAGTATAGTGTTGTGAAGGAGAAATAATGTTTAACTAATTTTGTTTACTTTGAAGAAATAACTTTCTGTGGATAAATGGGGGTCAGTAGATGACCTGTACTTAGATTTCCAAAGGAATTTGCCACAACAATACATAGAGCACAAAATAAACTTCATAGCGTTAGGGATAATGTATTAGCATGGACAGAAGATTTAGATGTTCAGCAGAAAATAGAGCACACGTAACTGGGTCTTTGATGAATGCAGTTCCACACAGGTTATTACTGGGGCATCAAATTTATATGATTTATAATGAGGGAAGTGACGGCTTGGTAACTGAATTTGCTAAAATTGATAGGAAAATATGTTGTGGTGAAGATATGAGGGGGTTTGAGAAGGATCTAGACTAGTAGAGCTATTGAGCAAAACTCTGGTAGATGGTGTATATTGTGGGAAAATATGAAGTTGTTCACTTTAGCAGGAAAACGTTTAACAAGTGTATCACTTGAATGGAGAATGAAATCTGAGATATAGAGGTACTTGGGTGTTCTAGTGCATGAGTCTCAGGAATTTAGCATGCAGTTTCAGCACATAAATCAAGGAGGCTCAAGGCTAATAAGATGCTATCCTTTGTTATGAAAGGACATAAAAGGAAGGATATTATACTTCAGTTATATACAGCTTTAGTAAGACTACATATCAAATAGTGTGCACAGTATTTTGAGTGCAATGTGGTCTCCTTATTTAAGAAAACATGTAAATACATCAAAGGCACTTCAGAGCAAGATTACTAGATTGAGACCCAGAATGAATGGATTGTCTTAAGGATAGGTTGGACTGGCTGGCCTTGATTGGCGTTTAGGAAAATGAGGGGTGACTTGATTGAAGAGTACAAGATCCTGAATGGTCTTGACAAGGTATATGTGGAGGAATGTTTCTAATTGTGAGCCATTCCCTACCTTGGGTCTCTATTTTAAAATCAGAGGTCACCCTTTCAAAACAGAGCCAAGAGGAATTTCTTTATCTCTGAGTTCTGGGTGTCCTCAGAACTCTTCCTCAGAAGGTGGTGAACTTGGGTCATTAAACATTTCTGAGACAGAGGTGGATAAATGTTTTCTTAGTCAGTGGAATCAAAGATCATTGGAAATAGATAAGAATGTGAAATTCAAAAACACAAACATGTCAGCCATAAACGTATTGATTGATGGCAAGAGCTGAAAATGTGTTGCTGGAAAAGCGCAGCAGGTCAGGCAGCATCCAAAGAACAGGACAATCGACATTTCGGGCATGAGCCCTTCTTCAGGAATGGTGGCAAGGCCCATGATGCCAAATGGGTCTTATATTCTATATCCATAAACATCCATCACTAACGGCAGCTGAACATTTCTACGTCACAATTAGCAAAATGCAAGATTATTTCATCAAAATAAAGCCAACAGAAACATGAAGTCACGGTATGACTCAGAAGCACATACAATCAAAACATACATACCAGAGGCTCCAACTCCCGCTCATCAGTCAAGTCAAACTCTGTCACAAAGTAGTAAAAATGCTTGTAGCAGGTATTGACGTGGGCTTCTGCTCCCATGGCAGTAATCCGATCAAAGTGGTGGATGTAAACATGAACAAAGACTCGGAAAAGTCTCGTGAGAATCTTCTTACAGAGTTGCATAAAATTCTTGGGGAAAGGAACACCTATGGAAGAGGAGACAAAGTTAAAAGTAAAGAGTTTTGTTTTCCCTCATGTACAATTTATTTAAAATAATACAATTATTTTACAGTTTCCTTTTTATCCATTTAGGTGATTGAGTAGCACAGCTGCAAATCCAGATGAGAGTACTGTCAAACTACCTTCATTAACATACAAAGGATACAGTTTTCAGCATTTAACCATCTTTGTGCAAAGTAACACCCCAATGAATCCCCTACTCTTACCAAAGAGGTGGAGGGGAGGGTATGGAAGTACTGGAAACATAGTCAGTGTAAATTATAGTTGCAGCAAAGTGACATTGGCAAACCTTACATTAATGTCATAGGCACACTGAGTGGGCAGTGGTTCTATAGCAATGATGCAGGATAGGGTGAAAGTAAGTTCATAACTTGAACAGAGATACAGTTCTCACACGTTTTCTGTTTCTACAAAAACAAACACTGTGTTGTGGCAAGGTTGCGATGAGCAATTCACTCCACTACTTTCTATAACTCTATCCAACATAATATTCATCAGATTTTTCTCAATAACGAACATGTGCAGAATGTTCCAGTAAATTTGTCTTTGATCCAGCCAATTTTCCAGGCTCTCAGCCAAGAACTCCAAGCACTGCCCGAAGGTCTACTGGAAGGAGGCAGAGGTTGATCCTGACTTTAAAATAATTGATTAGTGAGTTTTGAGAAGATTTGTAGCTCGTGTTGAGGTTCTGGATGTAGGTTTGCTCGCTGAGCTGTAAGGTTCGGTTTCTGACGTTTCTTCACCATACTAGGTAACATCAGTGAGCCTCTGGATGAAGCACTGGTGGTATGGCCCGACCTTTATTTGTGTGTTTAGGTTTCCTTGGGTCAGAGACATCATTTCCTGTGGTGATGTGTAATATTGACTTTCACTTTTCCAATGGAAGGAGTTTGGATTCCAAAATCAATTTTTGGAATTGTTTCTTTGTCATGGGGAAAATTCACGCTTTGTGTCAACTCCAATGAAACCTCTTAACTTTAAAGACTTTTTTAGGTTTCTCCTCAAATGTTCTTAATTAAAAAGAAAGGAGACCCAACCTGCTCATTGTTTCCTATAAATATAACCCAATGGTTCCCTATAAATATAACCCAATGTTCCACTATCATAGAATCATAGAGATGTACAGCATGGAAGCAGACCCTTCAGTCCAATTCGTCCATGCCGACCAAATATCCCAATCCAATCTAGTCCCACCTCCAGCACCCGGCCCATATCCCTCCAAACCCTTTCTATTCATGTACCCATCCAGATGCCTCTTAAATGTTACAATTGTACCAGCCTCCACCACTTTCTTTGGCAACTCATTCTATACACGTACCACCCTCTGTGTGATCCTCAAAAATATTTTGCATCCCCTCAAATCCCACCATGTTGTACATGTGTTCCTGAATTAAAAGCAGCAGTGGGCTATTTAGTCCCTCTAGACAGTTCCATTATTCAATAAGATCATATCTGATCTGATTGATCACCTCCATATCCACAACCCTCACAAGGTTGAATTCCAAGGTAGTACCACTCACTGCATTAAATAAAATCCTTTCATACCCCCTCCGCTTCTCTTGTCTGAAAAAAATATCCATGCCCCTACCACCCCCCAACCCCCTGTCCTGTACTATTAGCTAATGGGGACAGCTTTTTCTTATTGTTTACCGTGTCTCAAATGGTCATAATCAAGCTCACCTCTATGAAATCTCCCCGCAACCTCCTTTGACCAATGGGGAACAACCCCAGCTTGTCCTAAGCTGGGGTTGTCCTAACCTTGTAGTTAAAAATCCCATGCCAGAAACTATTCTGGTAAAATTTCTCTGTGCCCTTTCAAGAGCCTTCACATTCTCCCTACTTGGTGATGATCAAAACTGGAAGCAGTATGCGTAGTCAAAGCGGAGATTTATAAACATTTAAAAATAATTTGCCTGTTTTTAATTTGGTATCTCTGTTAATAAGACCCAAGCTCCCACAGGCTTGGCTAAATGCGCTCTCAACATATCCTGTCACCTTTGAAGAGGTATGCACCTTAACTTCCAGGTTCCTCAGTCTTTGCATACTCTTTAGAGCTGTTCCATTATGTCTATACTGCATCTCCCTATACCTTCTATCAAAATGTATCACCTCAAATTTCTTTGCGATAAATTCCATTGGCCACTTAGAATCATAGAATTCCTACAGTGCGGAAGCAGGCCATATGGCCCATCGAGTCGGCACAACCCACTGAAGAGCATCCCATCCAGACCAGTCACATTACTGTATCCCCATAACCCTGCATTTACAACGACTAAACTACCCAACTTGCACATCCTTGGACACTATGGGCAAAATCAGATATGGGGAGAACATGCAAACTCCACACAGACAGTCGTACAAGGCTGGAATTGAACCTGGACCTATGATGCTATGAGGCAGCAGTGCTAACTGAATCACTGTACTGCTCCAATTTCTGCCTGCCTGTTTTGCTCAGCTACCTATGTCCTGTTGCAGTCACACCTCCAAGTTGGAATTGTCAAATTTTGCTCTATTGACCAGTATCTAACTTATTTACATACTTAACAATAAAGCAAAAGTCCTAGCACTGAATGCAGGGAACACCTGAGTTTACCATCTTTAAAAGGTCCTAGTTTTTAATTTCCTTCCTAAATCCTAAAAGTTTAACTGAAGAGCCTCAATGGCAATGGTCGTGTCATGCACCTCAATTTTTAACTCATTCCATTCACCGTGCAGAATATATGCACCCTCACCATGATATACTTTGTTCAGACTCTGTGGTTGCAACATTCCAAGTCATTCCCTCCTGTGCACTAGCTTACCCATTAGTGCTGTGGTTCTAACTCAATGTATCATCACCTCCAGCAATCTCCAGTACAGAGTATTGGCTTGAAGGTGGCATATACACAAGGACAGCTGCCATTCCTATTCATCCGGATGGCCAGCAATCTACTGTCCAGAACACATAGCCTGTAGTGTGGTCACCTCCTGGACTGCAGAATCCACGAAACACTCCGGTTCCCAGTTGCTTTGCACATGATTCCGGTTGCCCCTCAAAGCTGGAAAACCTGAGCTCGACCTGAAGCAGCTGGAAACGTTTTCTACACATATAGTCTCCCACAATGTATAATACATCCTGAAGTTTCCATATGCCACAAGAGTTGCAGGCAACAGTTTTCATCCATGCATGATCTCCAAACCCGCTTTCAGAGTCTAGTTAGCACCTTGTTCAAACAATTAATTTCAATTAATCCCTCCTCTGCTTTGTGTAAATAATCATTTGTTTTTACAACAAACATATTGTTTGTGCTGAGGAGAAACCCACATTGCAACATGCAGATGGGAATTATTTGTAAAATATAAAGAAGTCAGAGTATTTTCTCACCAATCACTTGTGGAGCAGATGGTGATAATCAAGATGAATCAAACTTTGTCACTAGTCTCAAGTGTGAAAATGAAATGTTACATTATCCTGTAAACAATGTGCTCCATTGTGTTGTGAGCAAGTATTTATTTCACTAATGACAGAAGACCCATGTATTCTTGAGTTTTATGTTGAAACAACAAGAGAATTGAAGAAGGTAGCTACCTATATATTATACAATATATATGTATATATACATATATGCTCAAAAAATTTTGAGAAAGTAATACCCAACAAACCTCTTCAAAAAATAAAAGCAAATTGTGTTAAAGGGGCAATGGTAACTTGGTTACATAATCGGCTGAAGTATATGAGACAGGAATGGCAAAAATACGTTTGTCTCATCGGAGAGATGGATGCAGTGGAATTTTACAAGAGTGGATCTTAGGACAATTGCATTTCTTGCAAAATAGGATACAGAACTCTAATGCAGAAAACTGAAAGCAGGATACTAGCTGAATTCCAGAATGCATTGATAGTCTGCTGAGATAGGCGGAGGCAACTTAGGGCAGGTAAATGTTCAGTGATGCACTTTGGGAGAGAAACAATGGAGTTACAGAAATCAGTACATTTTCGAGGGCAGTGAATGAACAAAGAAACCTGGGGTGGGTCCATATTAACTAATTCTTCAAAGTGCCAAGGCAAGTTAAGGCAGTTCAGGAAGTGCATGTGATACTTGGCTCTAAAAGGCATTGAATTCAAAACAAGCAAGTCATGCTAAACCTTGAAAGGTTACCGTTCTGGTCTCAATGGATATGAAGTCATAGAACGATATGAAATAGAAGGACATCATGTTGTCATTTATGCCTCTGCCAATTTTTTGGTAGAGCTATCCAATTAATTGTATTTTGCCTGCTCTTTCCCCTTGGTCTGATGGTACATAGGAGGAGAAACGTTGGGCACCACATCTTAAAGAGGGCTGT
Source organism: Chiloscyllium plagiosum (assembly GCF_004010195.1). Classification (NCBI taxonomy): domain Eukaryota; kingdom Metazoa; phylum Chordata; class Chondrichthyes; order Orectolobiformes; family Hemiscylliidae; genus Chiloscyllium; species Chiloscyllium plagiosum. Next base: position 29,216,893 of record NC_057720.1, on the reverse strand, counting down.
CAAGGCTCTAGTGAGGCTACAGAGAAGGTTGCCATGATGATGTCAAATTTGAAAGAGTTTACTGGTATGGACAGATTGGAAAAACTGGGAGTGTTGTCATAGCAAAACAGAACAACAAGTGGAGACAAGGTAGTAATATTCAGAAGAATAATGGATTTTGACAGAGTAATTAGGAAATCATGGGAACAGACCCTTCAGTCCAACGTGTCCATGCTGACCAGATACCCTAATTTAATCTTGTCCTATTTGCCAGTATTTGGCCCATATTCCTCTAATTATTCATGTACGCATCCAGGTGCCTTTTAAATGTTGTAATTGTACCAGCCTCCACCACTTCCTCCGGCAGTTTATTCCATAAATGCACCACCCTCTGCATGAAAAAGTTGCCCCTTAGGTCCCTTTTAAATCATTCCCCTCTCACCTTAAACCTATGCCCTCTAGTTTTGGACTCCTGTACCCTGGATTTTATAAACCTCTACAGGTCACTCCTCAGCTTCCGACGCTCGAGGGAAACCTACCCCAGCCTAATAAGCCTCTCCCTATAGCTCAAATCCTCCAACATCATTGTAAATCTTTTCTGAACCTTTTCAAGTTTAACAACAATTTTCCAATAGCAAGGAGAGCACAGTATTCCAGAAGTGGCTTAACCAATGTCCTGTACAGCCACAACATGACCTCCCAACGCCTACCCTCAGTGTACTGACCAATAATACATGCCTATGGTCAAGGAAAGGCCGCCAGCATTCTTAAAGATCCATTCCACCATGGCAATGTTTTTCTACAACCTCTACCATCAGGGAAAAGGTACAGAAGCCTGAACACACGCACCAGCCGGTTTCGCAACAGTTTCTACCCTACTGTTGTTAGAATACTAAATGGACTCATATTAACATTCACCTGTACCTGTGTTTTTGTTTTTACCGCTGTTTACCTATTATTTACTATCTATGCTACCGAACTATGTGATCGGCCTGTATTGCTCACAAGACAAAGCTTTTCACTGTGCCTCAGTACACGTGACAATAAATTCAATTCAATTCAATTCAATTCAATAAAGGCAAACGCACCAATCACCTTCACTGTCCTGTCTGCTCGAGACTCTACTTTCAAGGAATTATGAACCTGCACTCCAAAGTCTCTTTGTTTGGCAACACTTCCCAGGACCTTGCCATTAATTGTACAAGACCTGCCCTGATTTGCTCTACCTGAGGCCACAGCCATTTACAATCTATACTAATGACTTCAGTGAACTGTAATGTATCTATATTTGTTGATTAAGGTGGCAAGGTAAACTGTGGGTAGGACACAAAAAGGCTGCAAAGAGATATAGGTAGGTAAAGTGACCAGGCAACAAGATAGCAGATGCAGTGAAGATTGAAATTATTCACTTTTGTTGTAATATTAGACAAGCAGAACATGTTTAAAAGGTGTGAAACTAGTAAATGTTAATTTTCAAAGATTCTTGGGTGTGCTTGTACTAAGAATGCAGAAAGATGAGTAAGCAGATATCCAGAGCTCAGAGCTAAAATACTTTGGCAAAAGAATTAGGCAGGGCAATAGGAATAATTTTCTTCAGAGTATCTGTGATCTGGAATACCTCAAAATAGTGGTGAAATCAGATACAACAAGAACCTTCAAAAGGCAATTGAACATGAATACGAAAATAACAAATTTGCAGGGTTATAGGGAAAAGCTAAATCAGAAACATAGGGCTAAATTGCATACTGCTGTTCCTATCTGCCATTCAATAAGACCATGGTTGTTCTGTGACTTGACTTTTTATACCAACCTTTGCCTGTTAACCCTTTACATAATTTTATACGTGATACTGACAGAATTAACTATCAATCAAGCAGAAAAATGTTTGTAGAAAATAATTTAAAACTTCTCTCATCCCTTTGCATGTAGAAGTGGTTCCTAATTTCACGCCTGAAAGTCTAAAAAGAGTTAGGCATATGTCTCTTGTCCAAGACTTGAAAACCCACCAGAAATTGTTTGTCCCAACCTATGCAATTGCTCTGTATGACAGCTTGAAAACTTAAATGAGACCACTTCTATGTTCAAAATTGTAGGAAATATCCCATTAATTTGTGCAATGTTGCCTCATTATTTAACTTTCGGAGTCCAGATATCATTGTGATAAAAGCAGACATCACACCCACCAAGGCCAAAATATCATTTGAGGTGTGATATCCAGAACCGTTCACATTACCCCAGGTGTAGTCTAACAAAGGCACTGTGTCACTGAAGCATAACTTCTACTTTCTCCTTCCTAATTGTCCAACTATAAACACCAGTACTCCATCAACCTTTTCGATTGTGACCTGCTCATAACATTTTAATGATCAATATATAATCGATCACCAAGTCAACCTGATTGATGGGTTTGGCTCCCAGTTGCCTTAGGACATTAGAGAAAGGTAGTATGTGGTTACATTTGTTTGCTTCACACAAAAGAGAATGGTCCACAACATAAAATGATATCATATGACACCAGATAGTGCCATACATCCCAGAAACAGACCCTTTTGTCCAACCTGTCCATGCCGACTAGACATTCCAATCTAACCTATTCCCATTTCCCAATATTTGATCCATATCCCTCTAAAGTTGCTCTATTCATATATCCTTCCAAATGTCTTTTAATTGTACCTACCTCCATCACTTTCACTTGTTCCATACACGCATCACCCTCTGCGTGAGAAAGTTACCTCTCAGATCCTTTTTGAATCTTTCCCCCTCACCTTAAACCTACACCCTCCAGTTATGGACTCCCTCACCCTAGAAAAAAGGACCTTGGCTATTCACCCTCATGATTTTAAAAGCCTCTATGAGGTCACCCCTCAGCTCCAATGAAAAAGGTCTGGCCTATTCAGCCTCTCCCTATAACTCAAACCCTTGTTTTTTGATCAGGCCAGACCCCTCAAAACCTTTCAACAAAGTAGCCCAGACTCCTACTTTGCTAGTTGTTTTCAGCAGGTGTAAAGTGGGTATTCCAGGGGAGAATCAGCTAGTCAAATCACTTAGTTTTAAACAAAACAGAATTTATTTACAAGCTTACCGAATGAAACACGAAGAACAGAAAACAGCATATCGAGTAATTTATCCTATCCAAAAACCCAACAGATCATCCCACTTAATGACACTGATCTAAAAATACTTGCAACAATACCCATAACTAACACTTGGCACAAAACCCAATTCTGACAGGATAGGAGTCAGAGGGAGAATCAACCTGAGCTTGCTTCTGAATTCCAGAGTTTCCAACAACTACTGCTTAAAAAAACCAAACCAGTGAAAAGCTGTGCTGGGAGAACTGGCCACACCCCTTTCATTGTACAAGTTTTTTTTAAAAAGCTTGAATGCCCTCTGCCTGAGGCAGTATCTGTTAGCTGAAAGAAATTGGCCCTAAAACCCATCCAAACTCAGACTTTTCAGAACCTGTTTTTTCCCAACCTCCTGAAGAGAAAAACCAAGGACAACCTAACCTTGTTACAGGAACAGCTTCGTCACACCCTCCAGTCCCAACAGCATCCTTGTAAAACCTTTCTGCACCCTCTCAAGTTTAATAACATCCTTCCTATGGAAGTTCAACCAGAATTGAATGCAGTATTCTAAAAGCAGCCTCAACAATGTCCTGTATGGCCACAATATAATATCCCAACTCCTAAATTCAATATTTTAACCAATGAAGGCAAGTGTTCAAATGTCTTCTTCACTACCCTGTCTATCTGTGACTTCACTTTCAGTTTAGAGGAACAAATATGCAGGGAGACTGGGGAGACATTCAGGAGCAATAGGGCTGTCATAGTCAGGGATTTTAATTTTCCTCACAGACTGGGACTGCCAGAGCATTAAAGGTTTTAGGTGGGGTTGAATTTGTTAAGTGCATTCAGGAACGTTTCCTCGAGCAGTATATACAGGGTCCTACTCAGGAAAAGGCAAAACCTGACCTACTTCTGGGAAATAGGGCAGGACAGCTGATTGAGGTGACAGTGGGGAAGCACTTTGGGACCAGTGACCATAGGTCTATTAATTTTAAAATAGTTATGGAGAGGGACAAAACTGGTCCAAAAGTTCAAGTTCTAAATTGGGTCAAGGTGAATTTTGTTGGAATTAGACAGGAGCTTGCAGGGGTTGACTAGAGTATCTTGTTTGTAGGCAAAGGGACCACTGGCAAATGGGAGGCCTTTAAAAGTGAGATAGCTAGAGTTCAAGGTCTATATATTCCTGTAAGGGTGAAAGGCAAAGTTGATAAGCATAGTGAACACTGGATGACAACAGATATCTTGGCTTTGACCAGAAAAAAAGGAGGTATGGTTCATGTATAGGCTCCTGGGATCAAGGGAATCCCTGGAGATATATAGGGGATACAGGAATCTACTGTTGAAGGAAATCACGAGGGCAAAAAGAGGGCATGAGATAGCCTTGGCTGAGATGATTATGGTAAATCCAAAGAGGTTCTTTAAGTATATTAAAGGAAAAAGAATAACTAGAGAGAATAGGATGCCACAAGGACCAAAGTGGACATGTATGTATAGAACCACAGGAGATGGGCGAGATCCTCAATTAATATTTCTTCTGTGTTTACAGTGGAAAAAGACATGAAGACTTGGGAACTTGAGGAAGTTAGTGGTCATATCTTGGGGACAGTCCATAATCACAGTAGAGGAAGTTATGGATGTATTAGAATGTGTGAAGTGGGTAAATCTCCTGGTCCTGACCAGATATATCCAAGACTATGACTCTTTCAGCAGGCCATGACTCTATCGGCATTGACAAGGTGGACCGAAGAGTCTGTTTCCCTGCTGTCCATGCTAACACTGCAAGAGGCTATAGAAGAAGTTGTGGAGACCCTGGCTGATTGTTTTGCATCATCATTAACCACTGGTCAGCTCCCAAAAGACTAGAGGGTAGTGAATTTGTGCCCTTATTCAAGAAGGGCTGCAAAGAAAAACCTGGGAACTATAGACCAGTAAGCCTAAGTGGTAGGTAAATTACTTGACAAGATTTTGATAGATAAGATATACGTGTATTTGGAAAGACAGGGTTTAATTAGGAATGATCAGCATGGCTTTGTGTGTAGAGATCATACCTCCCAAGTTTGTCAGAGTTCTTTAATGAAGTGACCAGGAATATAGACAAAGGCAGGGTGGTAGATGTAGTCTATGTAGATTTCAGTAAGTCCAAAGATGTGCAGGCCATGCTAAATTTCTCATAATGTTAGGTGCATTAGCCAGAGGGAAATGGCACTGAGTGGGTTACACTTTGGAGGGTCAGTGTGGACTTGTTGAGCCGAAGGGCCGGTTTCCACACTGTAATCTAATAATCTAATCTAATCTACCTTTGATTAAGTTCCACAAGGTAGGCTACTCAGGAAGTTTAGATCACATGGAATCCAGGGGAAGCTGCCAAATTGGATACACAATTGGCTTAATGGTAGGAAGCAGAGGGTAATTGTGAAAGGATGCTTGTTTGACTGGAGACCTGTGTCTAATGGAGTGCCTCAGAGGTCAGTGCCAGGCCCATTGTTGTTTGTTATCTGTATTAATGATTTGGAGGAGAATGTACAAGGAGTGATTAGTAAGTTTGCAGATGACACTAAAATAGGCAGTATCGTGGAAAATGAGGAACATTAAGAGAAATTGCAGCAGAACCTTGATCAACTGAGGAAGTGGGCCGAGAATTAGCAAATGGAGGTTAATATATACAGAAAAACCTTGATAATCTGAACGAGGCAGGTGGGGAGTATTTTGTTTGGATAACTGATCAAGGTTCCCGTGGCAGCCCTGTTCCTGCTCCCGCTGTACGTTTATTTAAATTTAATAAAAAAATTTATGGAACCTTGAGATCTTGTTTGGATAATCTGAAATTTGGATAATTGATGTTCGGATAACAAAGGCTGTTCTGGTGATACATGTGAGGTTTTGCATTTGGAAAATCAAATTAATGTAGGAGTTTCATGGTGAACGGTAAGGCTTTAAGGGGTGTAGTGGAACAGAGGGACCTTGGAGTTCACTTGCATGGTCCTCTGAAAGTGGAGTCATAGGTAGACAGGGCAGTGAAGAAGGCTTTTTGTCACACCGGCCTTCATCATCATGACTCTGAGTATAGAAGTTGAGAAGCTATGTGGCAGTTGTACAGGATGTTAGTGAGGCCGCACTTGGGAGTATTGTGTACAGTTTTGGTCACCTTGCTATAGGAAGGATGCTATTAAACTGGAAAGAGCGCTGAAGAAATTTACAATGGTATTGCCAGGACCCAATGGTCTAAGCTATAGGGAGAGATTGGACAAGCTAGGACTTTTTTCTTTAGAGCATAGGAGACTGAGGTGGGATCTCATAGATTATAAGATTATAAGGGGCATGGAAAGGGTGAATGCACTCAGTCTTTTTCCGAGGGTTAAGGAATCAAAGACTCGAGAGCATCAGTTCAAGGGTAGAGGAGAAAAAAGATTAAAGGGAACCTGAGGAGTAATTTTTTTGTTTTTTTACACAGAGGGTGGAACACATAGGGAATGAGCTCCCAGCAGAAGGGTACATTAACAACATTTAAAAGACATTTTGACAAATACATCGATAGAAAGAGTATAGAGGGATATGGGCCATGTACAGGGAAATAGGGTTAGCCTGGATGGACATTTTGATCGGCATGGATGAGCTTGGGCCAAAGGGTCTGTCTCCGTTGTAGGTCTCCATGGCTCTATGGCACTTTCACGGAACTATGCATCTACATCTCTAGGTGTCTTTGCTTGATTGAACAGGTGGTTGATTAACATGAAATTGTGAAACTTAGGAGGTTTGAGCTATAGCGAGAGGCTGAACAGGCTGGGGCTGTTTTCCCTGGAGCGTCAGAGGCTGAGGGGTGACCTTATAGAGGTTTACAAAATTATGAGGGGCTTGGGTAGAATAAACAGGCAAAGTTTTTTCCCTGGGGTCGGGGAGTCCAGAACTAGAGGATATAGGTTTAGGGTGAGAGGGGAAAGATACAAAAGAGACCTACGGGGCAACATTTTCACGCAGAGGGTGGTGCGTGTATGGAATGAGCCAGCGAAAGTGGTGGAGGCTGGTACAATTGCAACATTTAAAAGGCATTTGGATGGGTATCTGAATAGGAAGGGTTTGGAGGGATATGGGCCAGATGCTGGCAGTTGGGACTAGATTGGGTTGGGATATCTGGTCGGCATGGACGGGTTGGACCAAAGGGTCTGTTTCCGTGCGGTACATCTCTATGGGTGCCATTGTTACAATCACAGTAAAAATGGACTGTCAATATTCAATGCCTGAAATAACTCCAGAGGCTTGTATCCAGTCACCAAGTCACCCGTTATTTAGACATTGATAGTCCTTGACTATGGTACTGCGTTAGAGAGAGTCAAGCACCCGAGTGTCAGTTTCTCTGACACTCACCATTTTTAAATGTCAGCCAAGGCTCCCTGATTGGACCAAATCAACAGCCCCAATCAGGGAACTCATATTCTATGATGTCCAGCTGGCTGACCTCATTACAATCACTAGAACATCCATCATCTGATTATCATATCCAAGATCTTTCATGGACTAAAACATGTTTTTTGGAAAGAACAAATATTGACCTAAATACAGAGCTGTGATCATCTGACCAGAGATTGAGGCAAATCCAGGGAACTGAAATGGAATCAATGAAACAGATAGCATTGAGAATACCAAAAGACTGAAACAAACCAAATGAGTCAGTTTCAAGAAATGTGCATATAGTACATAGAACATAGAAGAATACAGCGCAGTACAGGCCCTTCGGCCCTCAATGTTGCGCCGATCCAAGCCCACCTAACCTACACTAGCCCACTATCCTCCATATGCCTATCCAATGCCCGCTTAAATGCCCATAATGAGGGAGAGAGTCCACCACTGCTACTGGCAGGGCATTCCATGAACTCACGACTCGCTGAGTAAAGAACCTACCCCTAACATCTATCCTATATCTCCCCCCCCTTAATTTAAAGCTATGCCCCCTTGTAATAGCTGACTCCATACGTGGAAAAAGATTCTCACTGTCGACCCTATCTAAACTCCTAATCATCTTGTACACCTCTATCAAGTCACCCCTAAACCTTCTTTTCTCCAATGAAAACAACCCCAAGTGCCTCAGCCTTTCCTCACACAATCTTCCTACCATACCAGGCAACATCCTGGTAAACCACGGTGAGAAAGTTAGAAAAATTAGGCGAGATGTCTAGTCAGGGCTTTCTTGATGACAAGAGGGAAAAGTCCCAATTCCTAACGCACAGCAAGACCAGATATTCTCCAGCGAGTGGTGAGAGATCTACTTGCATGGATTATTGCTCGCTATCGCCCTCATTATTACCTCAACTCTCCTCATCAATGTGTAGGTTCCCATTCTCCCATCCACTGGATAGAAATGAGACATTGAGAATTCCCAACAGGAAAGGCACAGTGGCCACCTGGCAAAACCAGCTCACCTCTCGCTCCTCTGCACCTCCATCTTGGTCACACTGTGCCAATGTCTCAGGATACTGAGTCAGCAACTGGCTGCACCACACATCCATAGACATTGGCATCAGACATTCAATTTCTCCATTAGTCTACCATGGGAAATCTTATCAAACGCCTTAATAAAGTCCATGTATACCACATCTACCGCTTTCCCCTCATCAACCTCCTTCGTCACCTTTTCAAAGAATTCAATAAGGTTTGTGAGGCACGACTTGCCCTTCACAAAACCATGCTGACTATCCTTGATCACATTATTCCTATCCAGATGTTCATAAATCCTATCCCTTACAATTCTCTCTAAGACTTTGCCCACAACATAAGTGAGACTCACTGGCCTATAGTTACTAGGGTTATCCCTACTCCCCTTTTTGAACAAGGGAACCACATTTGCTAGCCTCCAATCTTCTGGCACTACTCCTGTAGACAACGAGGACATAAAAATCAAGGCCAATGGCTCTGCAATCTCCTCCCTTGCTTCCCAGAGAATCCTAGGATAAATGCCATCAGGCCCAGGGGACTTATCTATTTTCACCCTTTCCAGAAAAGGGTGAAAATCTTGTTTATCTTGTTTATTTCACGGTTGTAAAGTATTCAGTTCGGAAGGAACAAATTCAGAAATATACAAAGCCAGGATGTACATTAACAGTTACTTTCAGTAGCAAAGAGTGAAAAAAAATGAACATAATAGAAAGGATACAGCAAGCCTTTGTCATTCTGCTCTCCTCAACCTTCAAGTCAAGGGTGGGGGGGGAGTAAGAAAGATGGAATTTGCATTATTGATAAAGAAAGCTATCACTTGCAGTAATGCAGGAGGAAGTCCTTGATGGGTCTTCAAATGAGGTCATCTGGGTAGAGTTTAGAAATAAAAAAAGAGGCAATTACCTTGCTGGGATTATAATGCAGGCCTCCTCACAGGGAGATAGAGGAGCAAATCTGTACGCAAATTACAAGAAACAGGGTTATAGTTGTAGAGGTTTCTTAACATTAACTGGGATTAACTGGATATGAAAGGATTAGAACAGGGTGGAATTTTAAAAGTGCATCCTGGAGAACATTTTATGCAATTCGGTAGACCTTTTTGAGATGGGGCAGTGCTGGACCTAATCCTAGGGAATGAAACTGGTCAAATAGTTCAAGGTTCAATGGGTGAAAACTTGGGGACAGTGACCATAACTCTAAGTTTAAAGGTCATCATGTAAAGGAATAAGGATAATACAAAAGTTTGTGTCTAAATTGGCAGAAGGCCAATTGCAATATAATTAGGCAGGAACTAGCAAACATAGACTAGGAGCAAGTACTTGAAGGTACAATCCACACTTGGAAAGTGGGAGCCATTTGCAAGTAGGGTAGTGAGAATTCAGGGCCAGTGTGTTTTTCTAAGAATGAAGGGCAAGGGCAGCAAGTCTAGGGATCCTGGATGTCAAGAGTGGGGTATCAAGGAAAATGCTTTAGGACAGCCCAAAGCCCTTCTGCAAATAATGGTGTACTTTGTTACTGTTTCAATGCAGGAGGTGCAGCAACCAACTCACACGCGGTCAGATCTAATAAACAACAATGTGACAAAGCATCAGAAAACCTCTAATTATGTATGATTCGGAGATGCCGGTGTTGGACTGGGCTGTACAAAGTTAAAAATCACACAACACCAGGTTAACAGGTTTAATTGGAAGCACACTAGCTTTTGGAGCGACGCTCCTTCAGGACAATCACCCGATGAAGGAGTGTCGCTCCGAAAGCTAACGTGCTTCCAATTAAACCTGTTAGACTATAACCTGGTGTTGTGTGATTTTTAATCTAATTATGTAGACTGAGGAATAATATATTGGCCAGATGTGGGGACAACTCCACTTCTGTTCTTCAAAACAATGTTGTGGGATCTTTCACATCTATTTGAAAGGGTTGTGGAGTCTCAGTTTAACTTATCATCCAAACAATGGCACCTCCAGTTAGTGCAGTGGATATTGTGTGCTCAAATCCTTGGAATGGAACATAAAACCTCCAACCTTTTACTTGTTAAAACTGAGCCATGGGTACTACGAATGAATGATGGTAGGATTGGCAGCCTTTCAGCAGAATAGGCCAAGGAGCCAGGCAGGAAAAGGGACCATGAATAAGCAGTATGAAGATAGCCACAGCTCCCACAACTTCACACAGAATGTTGCAGCAACAGGAGTAAGCCATTTAGCTCTTCAAGCCTGCTCTGCCATTTAATAAGATGCTCCGCCACTCTGGTTGTAGTCTCGGCTCTACTTTCCTATTGCACTCCATGATCCTCGATGGCTTTATCAATCAAAAGATCAATCTCTACATCAAGTAAACTTAACAATTTCAACTACCACCTGAAGACACTACAAGCCTCAGAGAAAACAAGTCCTCATTCATCTTAAAAGAAAGGCCTCTTATTCTTCAACTATGTCCCTAATTTTAGTTTCTCCCATATCCTTCTGGTATCCAATCCTTTCAAATGCATATATTTTGTTAAAAATCACATCTCGTTCTTCTGAATTCCAATGCGTTTAGGCCTGACCTGCTCAAACTTTCTTCATAAAGTAAGACCTTCATCCAGTAATGAGTTCACTGCACCATCTCCAAACGGCTTCTGAAGTAACTTCATTTTATCAAAATAAGGAGACCAAAACTGAACAGATGTGGTTTCACCAGTGCACTGTACAACTAGAGTAAAACCTCCCTACTTTTTGTTCCATTCCCCTTAAAATAAACACTTACATTCCATTCAACTTCCCAAAGATTTGCTATTTTGGCAAACTAATTTGTTATAATTCACGTACCAGGATGTCTAGATTCCTATGCATCAGGTTTTTAAAAGCACATTCCTTTTCTATTATATGTGCCAGATATGAACAAGTTCACATGGACAAACAGTAGTGGGGAACAAGGAAATGGTTGAGGAACTAAATAATTACTTGGTGTCAGTCTTCATGTGGAAGACACAAGTAATAACCCAAAAATTCAAAAGAGTGAGGGGGCAGAGCCGACTATGGTGGTCATCACCAAGGAGAAGGTGCTAGAAAAACTGAATGGCCTGAAGGTGGATAAATCACCTGGACCAGATGGACTATACCCCAGAGTTCTAGCGGAAATAGCTGAAGAGATAATGGAAGTGTTAGTGGTGATCTTTCAGAAATTGCTAGAATCAGCGAGGCTCCCAGAAGACTGAAAAATTGCTAATGTGACATCCCTGTTTAAAAAGGGACTAAGACAAAAGACGGAAAATTACAGACCAATTAGCCTAACCTCAGTTGTGGGTAAGATCCTGGATTCCATTGTGAAGTATGAGATTTCTGAATACTTGGAAGTGTATGGCAAAATAGAGCAAAGATAACATGGTTTCATCAAGGAGAGGTCACGCCTGGCAAAGCTGTTAGAATTCTTTGAGGAAGTAATGAGAGATTACATCAAAGAGAGCCAATGAATTTTATCTACCTGGAATTAAAGAAGGCCTTTGACAAGGTACGGCACAGGAGGCTACTGAGTAAGTTAAGGGCCCATGGCGTCAGAGGCAAGGTGCTAGCATGGATAGAAGTTTGGCTGTCTGACAGAAAGCAGACAGAGTGCAGATAAAAGGGTCCTTTTCAGGATGGTAGCTGGTGACAAGAGGCGTTCTGCAAGCCTCAGTGTTGGGACCACAACTTTTCACTTTATACATTAACAATCTAGATAAGGGAACTGAGGGCATTCTGGCTAAGTTTGCAGATAATAAAACAATAGGTAGAGGGGCAGGTAGCATTGAGGAGGCAAGGAGGCTGCAGAAGGATTTGGACAGGTTAGGAGAGTAGGCAAAGAAGTGGCAGATGGAGTACAACGTGGGAAAGTGTGAGGACATGCACTTTGGAAGGAAGAATAGAGGCATGGACTATTTCCTAAATGGGAAGAAAATTCAGAAGTCTCAGTGCAAAGAGACTTGGGCATTCTAGTCCAGGATTCTCTCAAGCTAAACTTGCAGGTTGAGTCAGTAGTTAGGAAGGCAAGTGCAACAATGGCATTTATTTTGAGAGGACTTGAATATAAAAGCAGGGATGTACTTCAGAGGCTATATAAGGCTCCAGTCAGACCACATTTTGAGTATTGTGCGCAGTTTTAGGCTCAATATATCAGGAAAGATATGCTGGCCCTGGAGTGTGTTCAGAGGAGGTTCACTAGAATCATCCCAGGAATGAAAATCTTAACATATGAGGAACGTTTGAGGACTCTGGTTTATACATGGGAGCTTAGGGGATGAGGAGGGTTCTAATTGAAACATACAAATTACTGAATGGCCTGGACAGAGTAGACGTTGGGAAGATGTTTTCATTGGTAGGAGAGACTAGGACATGAGGGCATGGTTTTGGAGTAAATGGAAGACATTTTAGAACAGAGATAAGAAGAAACCTCTTCAGCCAGAGAGTGGTGAATCTATGGAATTCATGCCAGAGAAGGCTGTGGAGGCCAGGTCATTGAGTATATTTAAGACTGAGATCGATAAGTTCTTGAATATCGAGGGGATCAAGGGTTATGGGGAGAAAGCTGGATAGTGGGGTTGAGAAACCTATCAGCCGCAATTGAAAGGCAGAGCGGACTCGATGGGCCGAATGGCCTAATTTCTGCTCTTCTATCTTATGGGCTTATTTACCTCTGTCCCTGTAGCTTAAAAGCTGACGTCAATGCCTTACAAATGCATATTTTCCTGAATAAATCTACTTATTTTTAATGTTGCTTTCACAGAAATAGGAAAACAGGTGTTTATGCTAAGCTATTCTTTGAATACTAATAATGCCAGCCATAAAACAAATTTCATGAGAGCAGGTATAGTAATTTTATCAAATAAGTTTTCTTTTTACTGCTTCACAGTCCTATTGCTTATTAAACTGCATAGACTGTAGGGAAATAGATGGTGACATCTTGCAAAATGTCCATATTACAGAGGAGGAAGTGCTGGATGTCTTGAAAAGGGTAAAGGTGGGTAAATCCCCAGGACCTGACCGAGTGTACTCTAGAACTCTGTGGGAAGCTAGAGAAGTGATTGCTGGGCCTCTTGCTGAGATATCTGTATCATTGATAGTCACAAGTGAGGTGCCGGAAGACTGGAGGTTGGCTAACGTGGTGCCACTGTTTAAGAAGGGTGGTAAGGACAAGCCAGGAAACTATAGACCAATGAGTCTGACGTCGGTGGTGGGCAAGTTGTTGGAGGGAATCCTGAGGGACAGGATGTACACGTATTTGGAAAAGCAAGGACTGATTAGGGATAGTCAACATGGCTATCATGTCTCACAAACTTGATTGAGTTTTTTGAGGAAGAAACAAAGAGGATTGAGGAGGGCAGAGCAGTAGATGTTAGATTAGATTAGATTAGATTAGATTAGATTACTACGGGCAATTTAGTATGGCCAATTCACCTGACCCTGCACATCTTTGTGATGTGGGAGGAAACCGGAGCACCCGGAGGAAACCCACGCAGACACGGGGAGAACGTGCAAACTCCACACAGTCAGTCGCCTGAGGCAGGAATTGAACCTGTGATCTATATGGACTTCAGTAAGGTTCCCCATGGGAGACTGATTAGCAAGGTTAGATCTCACAGAATACAGGGAGAACTAGCCACTTGGATACAGAACTGGCTCAATGGTACAAGACAGAGGGTGGTGGTGGAGGCTTGCTTTTCAGACTGGAGGCCTGTGACCAGTGGAGTGCCACAAGGATCGGTGCTGGGTCCTCTACTTTTGCCATTTACATAAATGATTTGGAAGCGAGCATAATAGGTACAGGTAGTACATTTGCTGATGACACCAAAATTGGAGGTGTAGTGGACAGTGAAGAGGGTTAGCTCAGATTACAACAGGATCTGGACCAGATGGGCCAATGGGCTGAGAAGTGGCAGATGAAGTTTAATTCAGATAAATGCAAGGTGCTGCATTTTGGGAAAGCAAATCTTAGCATGACTTATACACTTAATGGTAGGGTCCTAGGGAGTGTTGCTGAACAAAGAGACCTTGGAGTGCAGGTTCATAGCTCCTTGAAAGTGGAGTCACAGGTAGATAGGATAGTTAAGAAGGCGTTTGGTATGCTTTCCTTTATTAGTCAGAGTATTGCGTACAGGAGTTGGGAGGTCATGTTGTGGCTGTACAGAACATTGGTTAGGCCACTTTTGGAATATTGCGTGCAATTCTGGTCTCCTTCCTTTCGGAAAGATATTGTGAAACTTGAAAGGGTTCAGAAAAGATTGACAAGGATGTTGCCAGGGTTGGAGGATTTGAGCTATAGGGAGAGACTGGTCAGGCTGGGGCTGTTTTCCCTGGAGCATCGGAGGCTGAGGGGTGACCTTATAGAGGTTTACAAAATTATGAGGGGCATGGATAGGGTAAATAGGCAAAGTCTTTTCCCTGGGGTCAGGGAGTCCAGAACTAGAGGGCATAGGTTTAGGGTGAGAGGGGAAAGATATAAAAGAGACCAAGGGGCAAGTTTTTCACACAGAGGGTGATATGTGTATGGAATGAGCTGCCACAGGAAGTGGTGAAGCTGGTACAATTGCAACATTGAAAAGGCATTTGGATGGGTATCTGAATAGGAAGGGTTTGGAGGGATTTGGGCCGTGTGCTGACAAGTGGGACTAGATTGGGATATCTGATCGGCATGGATGGGTTGGACCGAAGGGTCTGTGTCCATGCTGTACATCTCTATGACTCTGTGACTCTAAATAGAAAGAATCGATGCAATGCCCTTTTGAGGGAAAGGATTGCTTGAGAAATCTAAAATGAGGAATTTCTGCTCTTTCATTATAGATATTTGGTTAAATTGAAGTCTTTTTTAAAATATATACCCGAGATGTAATTTTTATAATCAACAAAGCTGAGGAGGGATTTACCCTGTGAACTAAACATCAAAAGAAGAAAATAATTTTCTCCACTGACCAAATAGAGTTGGACACTTGTAATGGATAGTGATCAATGGCACTCCACTGACAAATTACACACAATTACTTCAAATTGCCAAATTTCACTCAAAAACAACATATAAGCTTGAACATTATACCCTAAGCTCGACATCTTATCTGAAATATTAAAGAATGTAAAACACCCACTGTTTAAAATATATTTAGATTTCATAACTACTTTATCATAAAACAAAACTCAGTATATAAATGGATTTGATTTTATACAAGTCGATAATTAGAAAATTTTACCACAAATAATTATATAATCTTAATGCTACTGCCTCATTTCACACAGAAATGTGCCTTCCTTTGAGCAGTTAGTGTTTGGCTCTCACTGACCTCTTACTCAGACAGTGACCATGATAATCACAGATTAGCACCTTAACACAGTCAGGAAATGATCCTCTCATCTCCTGTGGTGCATTCAGAAGTCAGTTAACCAGATGTACTAATTAGAAAGTAATTACATAATAATGCAAAACAAAAAGTAGCAAAGTCACAATTCTGGAATAAAAGTTGCCCAAGGACATTTCAGGCTGGTGTTGTTCCCTAGTTAGTGCATTCACTTTTTTTGAATGTTTTCACTGAAATTAAATAACAAGAATTCTTTAAAAAAAAGTTGGACTTTAGAGAAATAGCCAAGTCAAGTCTAAATATCTACATCTAAATATACTTCCAGAAAGATTTGAATTTGTGCATTAAATGACAACTTTTAATTAATTTTAAATGCTTTACACTTTACAATTGTTATTTTAACGAAAGTCAAGTTGATATTGGACTTAATAGATTAATCAAATATTTCATCCATTTTCAAATATTCCATCAGCACAGTTCAGAATGTGTTCTATTGAATCTAGGACCAAATCAGAGAATCACCAACTGGAACAGAAGTGTTCACGTGATTCTACATGCATAAGTGTTGACCCATCTTATATCCAAGATTGGAGTTGTGCTGGAAAAGAACAGCAGGTTAGGCAGCATCTTAGGAGCAGGAAAATCGACATTTCGGGCAAAAGCCCTTTCTCAGGAATGAGGCAGTGCACCTCAGGGGTGGAGAAATAAATGGGAGGGGGTGGGGCTGGGGAGAAGGTAGCTGAGAGTGCAAAGGTGGATGGAGGTGCGGGTAAAGATAATAGGTCAGAGAAGAGGGTGGAGCATATAGGTGGAAAGGAAGATTGACAGGTGGGACAGGTGATGAGGACGGTGAGAGACTTTTCCAGCACCACTCTAATCTTGACTCTAATCTCTAGCATCTGCAGTACCCACTTCTGCCATTTTATACCCAGACTTTCTCAGGAATATCAAGGAATACTAGTCTCAACATTGATGTCAGTCTTAAGCAATTTACTTGTGGAGATGCAAACAGCTTGATCTAAATATGTTGCTCATACCTGAGAAGCTATTTCCATTTATGCTGTGCCCTGTTGACTCATTCATATACTACACACATTGCCAAATCTGGGAATGAAACAGGCCCAGATAAATTTCTATCCCAAAGTCTGTTGAAGCCCCAATTTGCTGTACTCCACATTGTAATTGTAGGCATTTCTAATTGAGGGAATTAGTTCTTTGATATTTCACTCCAAATTAATGTTTATTAGCTTTACTATTCATGTTATCTCAGGTGCATTGATTTCATTGAAGAAATCTTGTGTTTGCTAAATATCAGTGTACATTGACGTAATTTATTTTGAAACAAAGAAAGGATGTTGTTAAACTTTAGAGGCTACAAAAAAGATTTACAAAGATGGTGCTTAGAGCAGAGGGTTTGAGTTAATGGGAGAGGCTGAATAGGCTGAGACTTCATTTTCCTATAGTGTCAGAGGCTGAGGGGTAACCTTGTGGAAATTCATAAAATCATGAGGGGCATGGATAGGATGAATGGCCCAGGTTTTTTTTCTAGGGTGGGGAACGGGATAGGTATAAGGTCAAAGGGGAAAGATTTAAAAAGGATCTGAGGAGTAACTTTTTCACACAGAGGGTGGGGCGTCCACAGAACAAGCTGCCAGAGGAAGTGGAGGAGATGGGTACAATTAAAACATATAAAAGGAAGTGGATGAGTACATGAGTAGAAAGGGTTGAGAGAGAGATATGCCAAATTCTGGCAAACGAGACTAAGTCGGATTGGGTTACCTGGTTGGCGTGGAGGAGTTGGATCGAAGAATCATACAACACAGAAACAGATCCTAAGTTTTAAAAATACTGCATGTCATTATAATAAGCAGTTGTTGTCCTTCCCTTAATGATCACTACTGTGTCTTACTCAACAGGACCAAATCATAATGGTGCATATCATCGAATGCTTGAAAGTTTTCAGTAGTATTACCCTGAAAGAAAATGCCCCCTGGAGTATTTCCATCTGTTCTCACAGTCGACTGTTCACTCAGTACCAGCTATGCACCAGAAGGATCACATTAACAGCAGAATGGATGCTGGAATTCTCCTCTATTTCTCTTCCCATGCCCAGTGACATGAAACCGACAAGGCATGTGTTTTCACAGCTAGCTTTTCTTAAAACAGACATTCAGCCTGCCAGACGATAGCTTGATAGCTTGAGGGCCATCATTCTACATCAAGCATGGCTGATCAGGAGACCGACCTGCTCTTACCAACTGCTTCTAACTCATTAACATCCTTCTGTAATTACATTGATCAGTACTGGATGGATTTACGTATTGAATCTCAACCCGTCTGGCTACTTTATGAACATACCTCTGTGGACTTAAAGTCAGGCATTCTGCCTTGGAGGTAGGATCACTAAACACTGATTAGAGGACCCATACTGTACCACAAAAAGATGTCCATCAAACTGACGTTTTGGATTCAATGTTATAAAACAAGATACATTTCCTTTTTAAAATGTAAATCTGTAAATGTGATCACATCAGATACCTCAGAGAGACAGATCAGATTAAATTACTCCTTGGTTAAGCAGTGAGATTTTTTGCACAGAGGGGAACCTTCCACCACTTGTCACTATGGTCTGTATTCAAATCCAAACATAGAACATAGAACATAACAGCGCAGTACAGGCCCTTCGGCCCTCGATGTTGTGCCAAACTGTCATACCAACCTGAAGCCCATCTAACCTACACTATTCCATGTACGTCCATATGCTTGTCCAATGACGGCTTAAATGTACATAAAGTTGGTGAAACTACTACCGTTGTAGGCAAAGCATTCCATACCTTTACTACTCTCTGAGTCCCTCAGCCTTTCCTCGTAAGACCTTCACTCCATACCAGGCAACATCCTAGTAAATCTCCTCTGCACCCTTTCCAAAGCTTCTACATCCTTCTTATAATGCGGTGACCAGAACTGTACACAATACTCCAAGTGCAGCCGCATTAGAGTTTTGTACAGCTGTAGCATAACCTCATGGTTTCAGAACTTGATCCCTCTATTAATAAAAGCTAAAACACTGTATGCCTTCTTAACAACCCGGTCAACCTGGGTGGCAACTTTCAAGGATCTGTGTACCTGGACACCGAGATCTCTCTGCTCACCTACACTTACAAGAATCTTACCATTAGCCCAGTACCTTGCATTCCGGTTACTCCGACCAAAGTGAATCACCTCACACTTGTCCGCATTAAACTCCATTTGCCACCTCTCAGCCCAGCTCTGCAACTTATCTATGTCTCTCTGTAACCTGCAACATCCTTTGTCACTATCCACAACGTCCTGTCGTCTGCAAATTTACTAACCCACTCTTCTATGCCCTCATCCAGGTCGTTTATAAAGTTTGAGTTCTAATTACCAAATCATTTAAAAATCAGTAAATTGATGGGTAACAAGTGAACAAGGCAAAAGTGAGGACTGAAGATGCTGGAAATCAGAGTCTAGATTAGAGTGGTGCTGGAAAAGCACAGCAGGTCAGGCAGCATCTGAGGAGCAGGAAAATCGACGTTTCGGGCAAAAGCCCTTAATCAGGAATTTCTGAAGGGCTTTTGCCTGAAAAACATCAATTTTCCTGCTCCTTGGATGCTGCCTGACCTGCTGTGCTTTTCCAGCACCACTCTAATCTAAACTTAAGTGAACACTTTAATCAATAAGTGTGAAGTCTCCATTTGTAACAAACATTTCTTATAAAGGGTGACCCCCGTATCCATGGAATCATTTTCCGCAGTTTACCACGGCCCAAACATATTATAGGGAACCTTCCAGAACCAGGGACCAGGCCCTGCTGAGAAGGTAAATTTCCCTTTAAATGAATGGGTTTGCTCTTATCCGCAATTTCGGGCTTGCGCGGTAGGTCTTGGAACGTATTCCCAGCAGGTACAGGGTCTACTGTAGTTTTACATTAAACTCACAGAACCACTAGCATGAATTACTTGCAGTGCCTTTTTATATGAAGCAACCTCATTAGTTTATCAACTATAAATTGAACCATTGCTTAATTAACCATTTATTTTTCTGTCACCACACCCAAAAACATGTCAGTCGTACTCCTGAAAATCTGAGCTTCCTGAACTAAGAACAACACTTCAGAAATTCCTGTGATCCCATCTTCCCTGAACAGGTACATTGGAATAGACTCAGAATCATCTTTCCTAAGACAGGACGAAGGTCATTCACACAGCCAAGTTAGGCATTCAACAGATGCAAAGATCAGCAGCGGTATCTACCTCAATGTGAGCCAACCTGTTCCTGAAGATCACAACAGAGTCATTGAGAGGTCCTAATACTTTGACACTCTAACCAAAGAAAGTACTCAATTGCCTCTTAGGTTTTATTCCTTCTCCACTGATGAGTTGCTGCCAGCCACGAGTACACTATTGTGGCCTCCATTTCGAATACAGTTTGACTTGAAGAATGAACAAAAGCAACCTGGACAGGACAAGCTGCTCAAAAATGGAAAGGAAAAGGACAATGGGGATGAAAAGCAGTGATCTATACAGCCTCTTCCTACTTCTTCTCACTTTGTGTAACCACAAATCCAATTCACAGTTCACCAAAACCCCATATCCCTTCTCTCCCACTGACCATCACATAATTGACACCAAGGCAAAAATAAAAGCCACAACAAAATAAACATTCCAAAACAAATTTGGAAATGAAACCATGCCATATTTTACTAACAAACCCTTCGAGCCTGCTCTACCACTCAGTGAGATCATGGCTGATCTGATTTTAATCATAACTTTACATTCCCAATAATCTTCCATTCCCTTGGTAATTAAAAGTCTATAATATTTAAAGTTTCTGCATATTAACTTTTAAACTCATGTTTTTAAACTATGACCCCTAGTTCTTAATTCTCCCACAAAAAGAAATATATTTTCGACATCCACCCAAGTCAGGTCCCCTCAGGATCTTGCATATTTCGATTAAGTCATCTCTGACTGTGCTAAACTCCAGATGATATAGGCCTAGCCTGTTTAGCGTTTCCTCATTCCAGGTATTAGTCTTGTAAACCTTCTCTGCACTGCTTCCAACTCATTAACTCTTTCTGTAAATACACTGATCAGTACTGTACACAGTACTCCAGAAATGGTCTCAATGCCTGTATAACTGAAGCATAACATCCTTACTCTTGCATTCAATTCCCCTCACAGTAAAGTAACATTTATTAGCTTTCTGATTATTTGCTGTACCTGCATACTAAACTTCAGCAATTCATGCACTAGGATACCCAGATCTCTCTGCAATTTTTAATTACATATAAATGCCATTATTCACTTGTGAATCCCTTATGCCTGTCTTCTCCCAATACTGAAAGCAGTGCTACACCAGTGTTTGCAGTATGTTAGGTGGAGGGTACAGTTCGGCAAAAAAGAATACAACTCAGCTGAAGCAACTCTGTTCCTCATTGACACAGCTGCAGACAGCATCATCCCATTATCAGCAGCAGCATTCTGGATCGACTGGATACAGTCAGATACAGGCAGAATGGCAGAGTTGGGAAGGTTAGTGCATTCATCCTCAGAAAAGACACAAGATACAAGACCAGGAGTAGGCTGCATGACCCATTAAATCTGCTCCACGGTCAGTAGCATCATGGCATAACTTTTCAATCAACTACTTTCCCATTCTATTCCTAAAGCCACCAATTCCTTAGATCCCTAAAGTGCGTTGATCACAATCTTGAATATTGTCATCAACTAAATGTCCTCAATCTACTGGAGTACAGAATTATAAACATGCACAAGTGTTATTTTGTCCCCATTTGCTTTAGAAGACAGATTGAATGAGAGGCAAAGAGTTGGTTACTGAAGACTACTTGAGTAAACATCTTGGAAGGCCTTTGGGATTTTTTAAAAAATATAGCTCAAATAGGTGTGGCCAGCTCTCACTGAATTTCTGGGTGGCATTAGAAGCTATTGGAATCTCAATGGACTTGGAAGCTTCAAGCTGCTAGTCTTTCTGAATTTTCTCTATGTTTTTTTCCCCTCCTGGATTGGAGAACTGCATGTGAGAATCTGTGTTTGAATTTTCTTTACTTGCCAAGGGGTGTGTTTATGAGATGTTACTATATCGGAACAGTTACTTAGTAAACGTTATTGTATCAATTATGCTGTCAAGTTTCTCATTAGTTATTCTAAATTCCCCTTTCTTTGGCTGTATTTTAACTACAGTGTTTAACTAAATCGTGTTTTGTTTAACATTGTGTAGTTTGACCAGTCACACTGCATCTGGAACAGACACTTTGCATTTGCCTTTAAAATAAAAGTTAGGGTTTAGGCTACCTTTTAAATTATTTTGAAGGGGTCTCTAGTCTGGTCCATAACTCAAGCCTTTGAATGAAGAAATTTCACCTCAGTAGTGCTAAATGGCCAATTCTATGACCAAGTCAGGCCAAACAGCCTCCCACCTACTATCTTGACAAGCCTTTTAGAATTGTCTATGGTTCAAAGAGATCACATTATTTTTTTTGAAACCTCTCACCAATTTAAGCACACAGTCCAGTCAATCTCTTTTCATAGGACAGTTTTCATCTCACAAACCAAAAAATATACACAATATTCCAAGTGTGGTCTTATCAAGACTTGCTTAGAGAGTGTGCTTTCTTGACATGAAAACATGTATACCATTTGCCTTCCTAAGTGCACATTATTTGCATGTTAACCTTGTGATTCTTATGCAAGGACAGTCAAATCCTTGGGTCCCAATACTTATTAGTTTCACCTTTAAAAAACATCTGCTTTCCATTCTTCTTACAAAGTGGATAATTTCACACTTGCCACATTATACTTCTTGTTATCTTACCATCATGCTTTTGAAGTAACTTTAGATCGTCCTTTCCTAATTAGCTTTTCACTATCAATAAACTTGAATATATCACAGTCAATATACATCATAAAGGCCCAAAAGATGTTCCTTGTGGCACTCCATTAATTACACCTTACTATCTTGAAAACAAAAAAGTTGTCTAACATTTTACATCTGCTTTATGTCAGGAACCAATCCTCAATTCATGATAAAATGTACTACTTCCATGCCATGAATCCTTTTCTTATGTAACAATCTATTGTTGTCCTTGACCAATTCTCCCAATTCTGAAAACTCAATTATCCACTAATTCCCCATTATTTACTCGTGAGTTGCAGCCTGAATACACTTTAATGTATTTGTCAATTATCATTTTCCTTTCATAAATTTGTATTGGCATTACCTATTAACATTACATTTCATTTGAAAATGGTAAAAGATGGTAAATATTCAATATTATGAATTGAATAGGAACCATAAGTTTCTAGTATTAGATATATGGGAAATAATTATAATGTCTATAAGTCAATCAATCTTGCTTCAATATTCATGTAAAGTAGATACATTATGGAGTCATAGAGCCATACAGCATGTAAACAAGCTGTTCAATACAACTTGTCCACACTGACCAGAAATCCTAATCTGACAGTCTCATTTACCAGCATTTAGCTCAAATCTCTCTAAACCCTTCTGTTTCATAGCCTCATTCAGATGTCTTTTAAATGCTGTAATTGTCCAAGCCTCCATTTCCTCTGGCAGAATTTTCCATACACAGACCACCTTCTGCATGAAAAGGTTATCCTTCAGGTCCTTGTTTAAATCTTTCCCCTCTCACCTTAAACCTATGCCTTGTAGTATTGGATTCCCCCAGCCGAGGGAAAAGGCCTGGACCATTCACCCTATCCACGCCCCTCATGATTTTATAAACCTCTGAAAGGTCACCTCTTAGCCTCCAACACTCCAGAGAATAAAGCCTTGTCGTAAAAAAAAAAATTCTCTGGAACACAGGTATCAGTTTTACGGACTGATTGCGTAGTCTTATTTTACTCAAATTATACCTTTAAAAAAGCACCCAAGTATTAACTTGTCAGTGAAGAAAAAGCAACCATAATGTGTACTTTGGGTGCCAGTGATTAAAGTTCACAGAGGCCAGTTTCCATGGCAGTAAATAGTGGTGGAATAATGATTAGGTACCGCAAAAGGCAGGATAAACTGGTAGTAGTAGTAATAGTGATAATCTTTTGAATAGTCTCTGAAGAGGACTAGTACATAAAAACAATGGAAAACAGGTGATTATACAGTGTGAAAGCTTCTTCTCCATTCAAAGTATAATCTCTTGGTTGACCATTTCTCAGTGGTCTGAGAATTAAGACTGTCACAAGAGATAGAATCCCTGCATAATCTTCATAAATACTCCACCCCTAAAATAGCAACATGTGAAAACCAGAATAAAAGGCCATGCAACTGCACCTTTGATGGAACATGTTTAATTTTGGACACCTAATTCATTTAAATTACCTGAGATAAGTTGCATAATTCCAGTTGTGTTCAAATATTAGCTTTAATTTGATTCTCTTTGAAATCAAAAAGAAGCACTGGCTACAAAATTAGATATCATTTTCTGTCCCACCAACACTTTTTCTCCAAGATCTGAGACAAAATATTTAACATTCAGTTTGCATTGCTTTATAAATCTATTTAACAGTGCAAATCTTCAACATCCTTTGCATTAATAGAATTGGGCAGTTGAAGTGGTTTCTGTCAGCCCCCATTAGTGGAATTCCATTACTTAAAAGGATAATTCCAGAAAGCATACAAAAACAAATTAGATTCATTCTCAGGGTGAGTTCACAATTATGGAGTTATCCGAAGACAATTTTGTTTTTAGGGCAGGTTCACCAAGTATGCAAATAATGAAAGAATTAATAACTTGCTGCCAGGGCGGCACGGTGGCACAGTGGTTAGCACTGCTGCCTCACAGCGCCAGAGACCTGGGTTCAATTCCCGCCTCAGGCGACTGACTGTGTGGAGTTTGCACGTTCTCCCCGTGTCTGCGTGGGTTTCCTCCGGGTGCTCCGGTTTCCTCCCACAGTCCAAAGATGTGCAGGTCAGGTGAATTGGCCATGCTAAATTGCCCATAGTGTTAGGTAAGGGGTAAATGTAGGGGTATGGGTGGGTTGCGCTTCGGCGGGTCGGTGTGGACTTGTTGGGCCGAAGGGCCTGTTTCCACACTGTAATGTAATCTAATCTAATCTAATGTAATCTAATCTAATCTAATACAATGTCAATCCACTATGCAAAAGGTTGATAGGATGCAATCATTGAATCCCCTCATTCACATATTTTAAATTGATAGATGATCTGAAAAAAAGACAAGCATTCTGTGGAAAGGGGAAAACATGATGTGTGATTATTTGAAGTATTGGTTGCTTCACGTTTGTAATAACACACATACACACACAATGCCAGGAGGCAAGATGCCAATCAATTCTCTGAACCAGAAGATGCAATGTCAACCTGGGCAAAATGTATACCAAAGGGTACACCAAGCAAACAGAATACCAATTAGAATCTTATACACTGTACCCTTAAAACCTATTTGGCGGTCCATTTGTTTATAGAAATACTCATTAACTCCATTTAACCAATTCAAATTATTTTCATTTCTCAACTGACTATTGAATTTCATTAACTAGTGGAAAGTTTTAGTCAAAATTGTATTTCAACCATTTAAAAGATTTTTTCTTTTTTACAGAAACTTTAAAAGTCTCATGATTCTGGAATTTAACATGTGGGATTCACATTGGCAAAAGAAATTACTAACATCTGGTCTAACCTAATTTTCATAATCTTTCAAAACCATGAACAAAATAAGAATTTTCCTATCAACCATTTCTAAAACACTAACTTTTCAGTTTGTTTATAAATATCAGAGCCATATATCAGCTTAGACTGCACAATAAATACAGCATTTTTTTCATATTACAGCTTATTTTTGAATACCTAACCTATTTTTCTGATGCCAGTGTTTTATATTCTCTTAATCAACTCAAATCAATGGCTCTGAAAATAGTTACTCATACAGCAAATGCTTTTTCATTTTGTTGTACTGCCATGTCTATTTTGTCTTCCAAGTGATGGTTGTTACTCACTCTGGGAGTGTACTTTGTAAATATGCTCGCTGAATGATACTGGTTCACCAAATATTAATGGTGAGGGAGCTGATGACGTTAAGACAACAAATCAGATTACCGCCTTAGTATTAGAACCACGTGTGATGGTGGTTCGTAACCAGCAGTTCTACTTCAAAATGATTTTAAAACAGTATACACTACAATGCTGAGCAATTAGTTGATTCGACCAATAAGAATGTAACGCTCATCATTTAAAGTCTATCAAAAATTCTTATTTTTAATCTCAAAATCTTACCAACACGAGTGGGGAAGTTTTCCTCATTATTGATCAAGGCCTCAATCCAGTCCATGAGCAAATTCATATACTGTGGAGCAGTTACTTTGGTTGGTTTCTTATACTTGTGCTCATCCTGCCACCTGTACTCATACTTGAGACCACCAGACATGACGGGACAGCTCCTTTCGGTGCAATACTCACAAATGGTACCATAGATGAGGTTAATGCGATTGAAGAAATCTACGGTGTTGACTGCAATCCAGTCATTGAGGTTTTCCCCTGCAGGTAGCTGAACTACAGTCTTGAGATCGACACCAGATTTAAGTGAGGCCTGCGCCTTCTTGAAGAGCTCAAAGCGTTGGGTTCCAGGCTCAAACTTCTTTCGGGGTCGAAAAGTCCTGTCTTTATTAAAGACTTGCTTCAGGCAAAGGGCCATCTTTCAAAAAAATACAAAGGGATACCAATCTCTCCTTTTAAAAACAAAAAGGGGTCCAATATACAAACAAAAGTTTGTTTTTTTCTTGGTTTAAGCCAATAGTATCTTAGAGCTTCAGATATTTTAATTCGTTTGTTCTCCACAACTTGCTGCAGCCATCTGTGTATTCTGTAAAACAGCAGAAGCATTTATTATTTAAGACTGGCTCCAGTGATATTTTCACAAGCTATCCAAATTGATTAACATACCAACTCCTGGTAAAGCTTCCAATTTGTCAGGATTTAAAATCCACCAATATGCAGCTTTAAGGTATAAGCTAACATATTAACAGAGCACATTCATTTCTCATTGTCTGTGAGAGGCAAAAACAGACAGGCAACCTGGTATTTTGACATTGTAGACTAGACAATCTTCCAGGACATTCCGGGACATGAGCAGGTAGGGAATAGAGGGATACAGACCATGTTCAGGCAGATGGGATTAGTTTAGAATGGCTTGTGCAGACATGTTGGGCTGAAGAGCCTGTTTCTGTGCTGTACTGTTCTGCATTTTTGTGAAGCCATTCTCTCATGTAGTATACTCTGCACTACAGGTGAACTAGGGCTAGAGATTGGTGATAATTGGGTTAGGCAGCACCCATTCAGTCTCCATTTTAAATTCACATAGTCCTTCATTTGTAAAACATTACCATAAACCAATACAACAAAGAAATAAGTTGAGGAAAATCTACTGCAATTTGCAAACTAAACAGATCTCAAGGAGCTTTTCACTTTGAGATGTGTAATGTCATAGCTTAGAGTACAGTGTGACACATTCACACATGCAGTTTCCAAGACACAGAGGAAAACTTGACAGACTTTGTGAATTTAGGATTTTCTTTTAAGCACATAATAGATGTGTAACAGCAGAATAGGAGATCTTGGAACAATCCATTTATATCCATTCCCCAGCACCCTTGATTGACTGAGAAATCAAAAGTAACTATTTATCTCAGTCTCAAATACAGTCAACCACATAATCATTGACAACTTCTGGTAGAGAATTGAAAAGATTCACAATCCTCAGTATGATGAAATTTCTCTTCATCTCAGTTCTAAATGATCAACCCCTTTCCAAAGCTTATAGTAAAGACCGTATCTTATTATTTTTCTGTACTTTTGATTATGAACTGAAATTGGAAAATAATTGCTTTAGAAGCCAAGGAGTGTTTAAGGATTACAGCACTTTATTTTTAAGAAAACATTACCAGCAATTGCTGGCAGTCATTGTAAATGCGAAGTGAAAGCTGACTTACAGATGAGCTGGAGCCACAGGGCTGTGTACGAGAGGAGATTTGATCAGTAACAAGTAGCTATTTTAAAATTAGATTACTTACAGTGTGGAAATAGGCCCTTTGGCCCAACAAGTCCACATCGACCCACCGAAGCGCTACCCACCCAAACCCATTCCCCTACATTTACCCCTTCACCTAACACTACGGGCAATTTAGCATGGCCAATTCACTTAACCTGCACATTTTTGGACTGTGGGAGGAAACTGGAGCACTCGGAGGAAACCCACGCAGACACAGGGAGAATGTGCAAACTCCACACGGTCAGTCGCCCGAGGCGGGAATTGAACCTGGGTCTCTGGCGCTGTGAGGTGTGTGCGTGAGTGCGTGAGTGCGTGGCCAGAGGAAGTGGTGGAGGCTAGTACAATTGCAACATTTAAAAGGCATCTGAATGAGTATATGAATAGGAAGGACTTGGAGGGATATGGGCCGGGTGCTGACAGGTGGGACTAGATTGGGTTGGGATATCTGGTCGGCATGGACAAGTTGGACTGAAGGGTCTGTTTCTGTGCTGTACATATCTATGGTTCAATGAAAGCAGCTGTACTTGCTCTGCAGTAAAAAGCATCTCAAACCTGAACATTACAAGGTTTTTTTCCCTTCATCTGTAAGCTGTGATTTTTAATTCATAAGTTAGAGACCCTTATAAGTGTGAACCAGTCACCCTATGCCTCCTGCAATCAAGTGAAAGTATTTGCAAAAGGAAGATTAAGGAGCAGTGTTCACATTAGCAGAAGGGCCACGTCAGCCATACTACGTTAATTTAGGATATCTGGTCAGCATGGATGAGTTGGACCAAAGGATCTGTTCCCATGCTATACAGGTCAGTGACTGTCTGACTGGTGATATGGTTCCACATCAGTGTGTGGAGTCGTTTGGACTTGAGCTTGTAGCTATTGTGTGCCTATTCTTTTGCTTCTCCTGACCTTCCAGATCATGGGATTGGGAGTTGTTTACGGAAGACCCTCACTTTGGTACTGCATTTTATCTTGTCCCAGTGCTATTGCAGGCATGTTAGATGGGTTCATGATCATTGCAGTATCCTGTGCCTTCAGTCAAGGAAGGCAAAGCTGGTTTGAAGGGCTGAATGGCCTACACTTATTCCTTGTTTGTAAATTCTTCTTAACGTTTGATTCATGCTGTCAGAAATGTCTCGGTCTGCAAATCATTTCTTCAATATCTCTGAGCATGAATCACAATTCCTCATGTATTAATTATATGACACAAGCATCCCATTTGCAATTTTCCATAGGCAATGTAAATATTTTTCACCCATCCCTAATTTTCCAGATGGCTGTTAGGGGTTAACCACATTCTTATGGGTTCATCGGTATGTCATAGTCATAGAGATGTACAACACGGAAACAGACCCTTCGTTCCAACTTATCCATGCTGACCAGATATCCCAACCCAATTTAGACCAACCTGTCAGCACGTGGTCCATAACTCTCCAAACCTTTCCTATTCACATACCCATCCTGAGGCCAATGAAGAAGGCATTTGCTTGGCTTGTCTTTAGAGGCAAATGTATTGGGTTTTGGAGTTAGGAGGGCACGTTGCGGCTGTGCAGCACATTAGTTAGGCCGTGTCTGGAATACTGCATTCAGTTCTGGTCGTCCTGCTTTCAGAAAGATGTTGTTAAACATGAAAGATTTATGAGGATTTTGTCGGGGTTGACAGCTTTGAGCCTTTAGACACTGAATAAGCTGGTTTATGTTCTCTGGAGCATCGGAGGCTGAGGGGTGAACTAATAGTTTTTAAATCATGAAGAGCATGGATATGGTGAATAGACAAGATCTTTTTCTCAACTTAGGGGAATCCAAAACTGAAGGGACCTAAGGGATAGATTTTTCACACCGAGGGTGGTGCTTGTATGGAATGAGCTGCCAGAGCAAGTGTTGGAGGCCTGAACACTGACAGCATTTAACAGGTATGTGGGTGGGTAGATAAATAGGAAGGGTTGAGAAGGATATGATCCAAATGCTGGCAAATGGGATGAGATTAAATCAGGATATCTGGTCAGAATGGAAGAGTTGCACCAAAGGATCTGTCTCCATGCTGTACAACTCTGTCTGTAAGAATGGTGACATGGTTCCACGTCAATGTGTTGCTTGTCCTGGAGTTGAGATTCTAGCTTACTTAGTTCCAATTCTTTTCTTTTACTTCCCCTGACCATCTTGGTGATGGGTTGGGGAGTTGTTTGTGGAGGACTCTTGCTTTGGTACTGCATTGCTTCTTGTCCCAGTGCTGTTGCAGGTATGTTCGATGTGTTCATGAACATTGCAATATCCTGTGCTTTCAGTCATTCCTTGATGTCACATGAACTGAATCGAATTGCCTATTGGCTGACGTTCATGATGCTGGGAATCTCATGGGGGAGACCGAGATGGATCACCACTTGGCACTTCTAGCTGAAGGTGTTGCTGATGTTTCAGCCTCATCTTTTGAATCTGATGGGTTGGGATCCTCCAGTCAGTGAGGTTGGAGGTGATTGACCTCCCCCAAATAATTATTTAATTGTCCACCACCAGTCACAACTGAATGTGGAACAACTGTGTAGGATTACTTATCCCTGCCTGTTGAGAGTTGATTACCCACTGTTGAGCAACCCTGTGTCGGGACGTTA
>NC_057720.1:29165731-29186357 GCF_004010195.1 Chiloscyllium plagiosum | reverse complement strand
ACAGCACAGCAGGTCAGGCAGCATCTAGGGAACAGAAGATTCGACGTTTCGGGCACATGCCCTTCTTCAGGAATGAGCAGAGAGCCCCTCCTCCAAGTCCCTCCTCCCTACCTTTTATCTTCTCCTGCTGAACACTCTCTGCTCATTCCTGAAGAAGGGCATGTGCCCGAAACGTCGAATCTTCTGTTCCCTAGATGCTGCCTGACCTGCTGTGCTGTTCCAGCAATAAAGTTTCAACGATGTGTTCATGACCATTGCAATATCCTGTGCTTTCAGTCATTCCTTGATGTCACATGCACTGAATCGAATTGCCTATTGGCTGACGTTCATGATTCTGGGAATCTCATGGGGGAGACCGAGCTGGATCACCACTTGGCACTTCTGGCTGAAGGTGTTGCCGATGCTTCAGCCTCATCTTTTGAATCTGATGGGTTGGGATCCTCCAGTCAGTGAGGTTGGAGGTGATTGACCTCCCCCAAATAATTATTTAATTGTCCACCACCAGTCACAACTGAATGTGGAACAACTGTGTAGGATTACTTATCCCTGCCTGTTGAGAGTTGATTACCCACTGTTGAGCAACCCTGTGTCGTGACATTAGTAAATTAACTCCTTGTATTGAGTATGTTTGTTATTCCATGGTAGCCCCTCCTACACTTCTCATTTGAAGAGATTTGATAATGCCAACACAGTCAGTTCTTCTGTAATGCAATGGTTACATTCGTCATAGAGATGTACAGCACAGACTCTGACCCTTCACTCCAACCTGTCCATGCTGACCAGATATCCTAACCTAATCTAATGCCATTTGCCAACACTTGGCCCATTATCTGCTCAACTCTATCTATTCATGTACGCATCCAGATGCCTTTTAAGTGTTGTAATTGTATGAGCCTCCACCAATTCCTCTGGCAGCTCATTCCATGCGCGCACCACCCACTACATGAAAATGTTGCCCCTTTGGTTTCTTTTAAATCTTTCCCCTTTCACCCTAAACATATGCCCTCTAGTTCTGGACCCCACCCCACGGGAAAGACCTTGTCTGTTTATCCTATCCATGCCCCTCATGATATTATAAACCTCAAGCTTCTAATGCTCCAGGGAAAACAGCCCCAGCCTATTGAGCCTCTCCCTGTTGCTCAAATCATCCAAACCCGGCTATATATAGAGCATTACAGGCCCTTCGGCCCTCGATGTTGCACCAACCTGTCATACCAATCTGAACCCATCTAACCTACTCTATTCAATGTATGTCCATATGCTTGTCCAATGACAACTTAAATGTACTTAAAGTTTGCGAATCTATTACCGAAATGCAAAGAAGCCCCAGTGAGATTTGAACTCATCACCTCTGGTTTACGAGGCCAGTGCTCAACCCGCTGAGCTAGGTGGCCGGGCCAACAGCCAGCGTGTCAAGCTTTTCTGAACCCTTTCAAGTTTCATAACATCCTTCTGATAGGAAGGAGACCAGAATTGCACACAATATTTCAAAAATGGCCTCATGAATGTCATGTACAGTCGCAACACGACCTCCCAACTCCTACACTTGATGCTCCAACCACTAAAGGAAAGCATTCCAAATGCTGCCTTCACTATCCTATCTACGTGCAACTCCATTTTCAAGGAACTATGAACCTGCACTCCATTCTTGTGCAACTCCACACTATTTAAAAGCTGTGCATCAGGAACAGCACTGAAAGTGTTTGTGCCAATCACGCTGTACCAACACACATTTTAAAACTTGACACTGTAGAAAGTGTCCTCAATTCTTCGATCGTGTTCCACTGAATTAGCGTTGATGAAACATGTGTTACAACAGTACAACCTGTAATTGGTTCCTGAGGGAAGATTGGTTTTAGAAAAAGTCAATTGAGATTTTGGGCAAAAAAGAAGAAACAATTTCAGGAAATGGTGGTGAGGAATTGATAAGAGTTTGATGCACCAGCAATGTACATACATGATGTATGTATTCATATCGAATTCTCTCCACAGTTTCAAGATCAAATCATCAAAATCTGAAACAAACAAAGAAAGCATTGCAGAAGCTCAACAGGTCTAGCAGCATCTGTGGAGAGAGAAACACCATTAACATTGAGTCTAATGTGGCTCGTCTTCAAAACTGACCAATTTGACAGCCCTGTGAAGTTGACAAGGGACTTGGTGTTCTACAATGTCACTCATATCTGAAGGGAGCTGTGGCGTTGGCAAAGGTTTCACTCAAAAACCCGTGGGATCTGTCTTGACAACATCTCCTCTCTGCGGTATTGTGTGGGTTGTTTATTCATGTGATTTCTCTGTTACTTGTGTTTGCCCCAAGTTAATTTTGAGATGGTAGAACATGTCGTACGTCAATCTTTCATTTTGTGTGTTTCTCGAGGAAGTTTTATGTGTAGTAAGTTAATTAAACTTTAATTAAACACACAGACTTCAGTAATCTCAAACTTCTTTCTAAGAGACTAATATACTAGCAGGGAGATTTGCTAGAGCTGCTCGGGATGGTTTAAACTAGCAATTTCAGGGTGGGGGGGAAACCATGGAAATAGATTAGATTAGATTCCCTACAGCGTGGAAACACGCACTTCGGTCCAACCAGTCCACACCGACCCTCCAAAGAGTAACCCACCCAGATCCATTTCCCTATGACTAATTTTCCTAACACTGTGAGACAATTTAGCATTGCCAAGTCACCTGACCTGCACATCTTTGGACCGTGGGAGGAAACTGGAGCACTCGGAGGAAACCCACGCAGACACAGGGAGAATGTGCAAACTCCACACGGTCAGTCGCCCGAGGCGGGAATTGAACCTGGGTCTCTGGCGCTGTGAGGTGTGTGCGTGAGTGCGTGAGTGCGTGGCCAGAGGAAGTGGTGGAGGCTAGTACAATTGCAACATTTAAAAGGCATCTGAATGAGTATATGAATAGGAAGGACTTGGAGGGATATGGGCCGGGTGCTGACAGGTGGGACTAGATTGGGTTGGGATATCTGGTCGGCATGGACAAGTTGGACTGAAGGGTCTGTTTCTGTGCTGTACATATCTATGGTTCAATGAAAGCAGCTGTACTTGCTCTGCAGTAAAAAGCATCTCAAACCTGAACATTACAAGGTTTTTTTCCCTTCATCTGTAAGCTGTGATTTTTAATTCATAAGTTAGAGACCCTTATAAGTGTGAACCAGTCACCCTATGCCTCCTGCAATCAAGTGAAAGTATTTGCAAAAGGAAGATTAAGGAGCAGTGTTCACATTAGCAGAAGGGCCACGTCAGCCATGGACAAGGACAAGGGCAAGAATCACTAAACTGCCTTCACAGTCTTTCCCTCCACCAGAATACCCATTTATTTTTGTGCTTGTCTGTCTGTAGAAGAAGTCCTATGCATCGATTAAAGGTTTTGGCTAGTGGAGTTATAAGTCAATGGTTAATAACTTTATCTGGAGCTAGAAATTATTTCTTGCAATAAACAGTCAATCATTCTCATTCAGTACAGACACCTAGTTTGTGCTACCAACCTGGGTCTAAAAGACAGGAAGAAGAAAAAAAGAGGAATTTTGTGCACTTTTATAAAATCTTAACTTTAGTGATGACTCTGAGCAGGGCTCAGTGTTCAGATGGTCACCCCAGTGTGGCAAAACACTATGCCTCAGTTTTCTAGGTTTTCCAGTCCAGGGAAAATATGATTAGATTACTTACAGTGTGGAAACAGGCCCTTCGGCCCAACAAGTCCACACCGACCCATTCCCCTACATTTACCCCTTCACCTAACACTACGGACAATTTAGCATGGCCAATTCACCTAACCTTCACATTTTTGGACTCTGGGAGAAAACCGGAGCACCCAGAGGAAATCTTAGAGTCCTACATGTTTCAACGAGAACACTCATTCTTCTAACCTTCTGGGAGTATCGGCCCAACTTACTTTGTGCCTGAACAACCTTCCCACGCCAGGAGCTAATATAGCAAATCTTTGCTGTACCACTTTCAATGCAAATAACTCCTTCCTTAAATAAGGAGATGAAAACTGTTCATATTACTCTGTGCAAAGCTAACATGAAGTTTGCATCCAGCCAATTAGGCAGGGGCAAACGTTGAAGCAAAATTGTCAAAATTGGAGGATTTCATTGGACATAAAAGGTTATTTCAATCTAATTTGCACTGTTACCATTCTGCCAATACAATCTTAACACACTTCAAACTAACATACTGTAACCAAAAATTTCTGTTCATGGTTTGATTTATTAGAAACTAATCTGACCTTCTTTAAATGGAGACTCTAGAATCAAGTTACTTTGGGATCTTTCAGAAGAGAACATGACCTTGATGCAGCTACACTGGAAACAGTAGGGCTACTTCAGATGGCCCTGGAAGGCAATACATTACTTTTGTGGCATTTTGAATGCTCTGGTTTCAAGGATTCCCAAGGGTTTAGACTACATTCTAACCCTGTTATTCCCAATTAGGCTGCTTTGTGCCACATTGACTAGCATCACTAGAGAAAAGTTAAAAAGGCTTTCCCCAAAAGGTGTTAACATTAACTCTATATTTTAACAAAATATTATTCTTCTGCGCACAACGTTTTCCATTATAAGTTAAGCTTTTGAACACAAGATAATCCTCCTCGATTTGGCTTCTGCTTTAAAATGAATGCAGAATAAAAACCAGAATATCTCCAAACTACCCGAAATAGATTTAATTACAACTGGTTTGTTTTGTATGCTTTAACGTTAAAATCAAAGTTATTCTGAGAATTATTGTAATTGACATACATATTTCAACTGGAACTGAGTCTGTGAAAGTTGGTTAACATAATGGGTGATTGACTGAGGGAAGTTACAGTAAAATTTGTTTTCAAACTATGTCAAGTAACAACATTTAATTAACTATTTAATATGAAATAATTTGATACCTATTAGGATACGAAGCCAAAAAGAAATAAAGATGAACATGAGCCCATTAGTCCAAAACCTTTACTTACACAAGGGTATGCCAGAAATTCAATGACACTGTGCTTATTTTGAGCATTAAATCACAGCCCAGGAACAATGTTCCCTCACTCTGACATTCCACATTGGCATATTGCCACACCAACAATTGGCATGCTGATGCGAAATGCAGCATTGATTTCCAGTTCCAGAACTCACTGCTACGCATGGACCTTGGAGGACCATATGGAAGATAAAGAAATTACAGGGACCACTGCTTAGAACTCCGATGCGTTCGACTGGAAGCACACACTAACTCAGAAGGAAAAGCCAGTAAAGCTTGCTAATGGAACATACCGGTCCATATAACCCATCTTGTAACCTTCAAAATGAAGAACCAGTATGTTCATTTCTAAGTATTGCTTTGTTTAAAAAAAAAGTGTAGCTTTCCCCCACTGGAAAAGCTCTATATCTGAACATGCATTGCATTCATAATAAAGTAAATGAAGTAATTGCATGCATTAAAGTAAATAAGTACTTTTTTTGCTTTTACAGAGACCTAGCTGCAGGAGGACAAGGTTGGGTCCTGGTTCGGGCAGCATGGTGACTAGCACTGCTGCTTCATAGTGCCAGCGATCTGGGTTCAACTCCGCCCTCGGGTGACTGTCTGTGTGGTGTTTGCATGTTCTCCCTGTGTCTGTATTGGTTTCCTCTGGTTTTCTCCCACAGTCCAAAGATGCACAGGTTAGATGGATTGGCCACGCTAAACTGCCTAAAGTGTCCAGGGATGTGCAGGTTAGGTGGGTTAGCCATGGGAAATGCAGGGTGATTGAGTGGCGGGGGATGCTTTCAGAGGTTTGGTGTGGACTTGATGGGCCAAATGGTCTGCTTCCACACTGTAGGGGTTCTATGAATAGTGAGGAGTACATGATATTTAAAAAGGATAGGAAATTAAATAAAAAAGGTAGAGGTGTAACATTGTTAATCAAAGATGGAATTGGTTCAATAGTTATAGGTGAGTTTGGTTCAGGAAATCAGAATGTAGAAACAGTTTGGGTGCAGATGAGGAATAGGAGAGCAAGGAAGTCACAAGTGAGAATGATCGTCAGGCTCCCTAACAGTAACCACAGTTTAGGCACTGGAAGAGATATTGAATGTTTGTGATAAAAAGCTGGTAAAAAACTAACAGGAATCACATCTCTAACAACCACAATTTATGCGAAGTATAAAGTATCGAGTGTTTGTGATAAAGGACCAGCAATAAATGATTTTCATTTACATAAACTGGAAGGATTAGATTGGCAATAGTAGCCTGGATGAGAACTTCATAGTACACTTTCTACATAGTTTCTTCGAACAATGTGTTCTGGAGCAAACCAGAGAGAAGGATAAATTGAACTTATTATAGTATAATTTCTCTCAACAGTGTGCCATATCAGACCTTGTCAAATGCCATACTTAAATTCATGTTGACAACATCTACTGCACTACTTTCACCAACCTTTCATGCTACTTAGTTTTAGAAAAAAATCAATTAATTCAATAAGACATAACCTTTCTGTAATAAATCTATGCTGACTATCCCCAAATAATCTGTCTCTCTTCCAGTTACAGTTATCTCATCTCTCAATAATTGATTCCATTAATTTGCCCACAGCCCAAGGTCAGACTTACCAGGTCTATAATTATTTAACCTATCCCTCGCACAATTATTAAATATTGGAACAATAATTGTCGACTTCTAATCCCCATGTATAATCTAGATTTTATAACTTTTAGCACCAAATATTCCAATATCCCTTTATTTATTGTTGCTAACAAAATATACACTTTGTTGAAGGATTTTATCTTGCATTCACCAGAACATTTAGCAAAGTGAAAGGGAAAACAACATGTATTCTGTATGAGAGAAGATTGATTGGTTGTCTGGACGCCAAGGCTATACAGAAGCATCAGTTTTTTTCCAGCAAAACTCATATTCTGTACTACTAAATGATGAAACAGGAAATACCTTAAGTTTTTCTATTTAATTAGCTATTGGTTTCCCAATATTTCTAGTATTTCTT
Organism: Chiloscyllium plagiosum; assembly: GCF_004010195.1. Classification (NCBI taxonomy): domain Eukaryota; kingdom Metazoa; phylum Chordata; class Chondrichthyes; order Orectolobiformes; family Hemiscylliidae; genus Chiloscyllium; species Chiloscyllium plagiosum. The sequence continues at coordinate 29,179,376 of NC_057720.1, read as the reverse complement.
CTGTATCTCCTACAGTGAAGCCAGGCACATAATATACAATTGACCTCTCTGCCATTTCCTTATTTCCCATCAGACTTCCACTGTCGCTGCTTCCATGGAATCTACATTTATTTAGCTACTCACTTCCATTTTACATACCCTCCTATCCTATTTTGTCCCTTATTGTAAACTTTTTGGTCAACTTTAGTTGGTATCCAATTTTTTTTCCCAATCACTATGCTTCTTGGCAATATTGTAAGTTCCTTAGTTTAATATATTATTTGCCTTAACGATTTTAGTTACAGACAAATGTGACTCTCTTCCTGTGAAGATTTCATTTCTCAATGGAATATAGATTTATTATAGAGATGTACAGCGCGAAAACAGTCCTTTCGGTCCAACTCATCCATGCTGACCAGATATCCCAACCCGATCTAGTCCCACCAGCCCATATTCCTCCAAACCCTTCCTGTTCACATACCCATCCAGATGCCTTTTAAATGTTCTTATTGTAGCAGCCTCTATCACTTCCTCTGGCAGCTTATTCCATACACGCACCAGCCTCTGTGTGAAAACATTGCCCCTTAGGTCCAGTTTAATTTTTTCCCCTCTCACCCTAAACCTATGCCATCTAATTCTGGACTCCCTCCACCCCAGGGAAAAGACCTTGCCTATTTATACTATCCATGCTGCTCATGATTTTATAAACCTCTATAAAGATCACCCCTCAGCCTCTGACACTCCAGGAAAAACAACCACAGCCTTTTCAGCCTCATCCTATAATTCAAATCCTCCAAATCAGGCAACATCCTTGTAAATCTTTTCTGAAAGCTTTCAAGTTTCACAACATCCTTCCAATAGGAAGGAGACCAGAATTGCATGCATTATTCCAAAAGCGGCCTAACCAGTGTCCTGTACAACCGGAAAATGTCCTCCCAACTCCCGTACTCAATGCTCTGACCAATAAAGGAAAGCATACCAAACACCATCTTCTCTATCCTATCTACCTGCGATTCCACTTTCAGAGAACTATGAACCTGCACTCCAAGGTGTCTTTGTTCAGCAATATTCCCCAGGGCCTTCCCATTAAGTGTATAAGTCTTGCTCTAATTTGCTTTTCCAAAATGCATTTGTTGAGAATTATGAAACATTTATTGTAAAATGTTCACCACTCCTCATCTATTGTCATAGATGATGTGGAGGTGCTGGCGTTGGACAAGGTCAGAAGTCACATGAATGCAGATTGTAGCCTAACAGGTGTATTTGGAATCACAACCCTTCATCAGATTCAGTCAGACACTGCTCCAAACGTTTGTGATTTCAAATAAACCTGTCTGGCTGTCATCTGGTGTTGTGTAACTTGTGACTATTGTCATACAGTTTAATCTCCTAAACTACATTACCTAATTTACCAAGTTTCTATGTATTTGACTTGACTTTAAGTTCTAATTATGAAAATGAATTTGTTTATTAAACTCTCAAGTTCAATGTGAAATTCTGTAATCACTCTTTCCAGAGAATGCCTTAGTTTCAGATTATTCTGTCTCATAAAAACAAAACAAGATCTAAAATAAATGCTTTACTTGTTGGTTCCAAAATAGTTTCCTTGAACTTTACTTCCAAATTAGTGTTTGCTAATTTTGTTTATTAAATTTGTATGAAAACTTAGGTTTCCAGTGATTATTGCATTATTTTAGGGGTGGCACGGTGGCTTAGTGGTTAGCATTGCTGTCTCACAGCGCCATGGACCCAGGTTCAATTCCAGCCTCAGGCTGTGTGGAGTTTGCACATTCTCCCCGTGTGTTTCCTCCCACAATCCAAAGATGTGCAGGTTAGGTGAACTGGCCATGCTAAGTTGCCCATAGTGTTCAAGGATGTATAGGTAAGGGGCATTAATCAGGGGTAGGTATAAAGGTAGGGGAATGGGTCTTGGTGGGTTACTCTTCGGAGGGTCGATGGGCCAAAAGGCCTGCTTCCACACTGTAGGGATTCTACATATCTTTGATACAAGCTGCTCTTAGATTGACAGTATACTAATCAATCAGGATAGCTATTGTTAGGGAGCTAATATTTTGCCTTTCTGAGATTTATTACTTCTTAAGTGACTATACTGATTGCACTTGGTGTTCTGCTGAGCCAAGATTGTTCCACCTTAATGTCTTTATGTCATCCGTCAGTTAACCCTCCTCCATTTACTTCAAGGGGTTTGGAGTATAAAAGGTGAGACTACACCCGGAGTAATGTCAGCAGTTTTGGTCCTCTTATTTAAGATATTATTTAATAGGAGGCAGTTCAAGTAGGTTCATGAGGATGATTCCTGGTACAAAGGGATTTACTTATAAGCAAAGAATAGACAGATTAGGACTCCACTCATCGGAATTTAAAATAATGAGAGGTGATCTCACCAAACCATAAAGAATTCGTAAGCGGCTTGACAGAGTAAGTGCTGAGATGACATTTTCCCCCCATGGGAGAGTCTAGGACCAGAGGGCATAGTCTCAGAATTAAGGGTATCAACTAAAACTGAGATGAGGAAGAATTTCCCCTGAGTATTGATAGTCTTTGGAACTCCAAGTCGCACATAGCTGTGCTGGGAGGTGGACAGCATCCATGTGTATATTTATGGGTGAGATTCTTGATCAATAGGGGAACCAAGGATTAAAGGGAAAGTGCAGGAAAGTAAATGTGAGGAGTGTGGGATCAGATATGATCACATTGAATGGCGGAGCAGGATCAATAAGTCGAACAGCCTACTCTTCTTCCTATTTCTTGTGGAATTATAGTTTTTTTCCATTTTGACTGCCTTTTCAAAACATCAAGTACCCTCAAATATGTAGTTTCTAACCTTAGCCACTATGCAGCCACATAACAGCTGTCAAACTCATTAATTTGCACTATATGTGCCATTCATTTGTCACAAATATTTTATGCATTCAGATAAGACACTCACCATTTTTACCTTTATATCACTTTTCTATAATTTGGCCTTATTCACTGATGCACTATTACTATTAAACTTTTTGTCTCTTATATTCTGAACATCTCAACCCAAATTGATGAAATGCTGCTTACCTTTTTATCTGAATTTCTAAGATACTCAATGGAAAGCTCACAATTAACTTATTAGTTTAAAGCTGTAATGGTATAATTTCCCAAGTCATGGTCCTAGCCCAGATTTGGTGAAATGTGTCCCAACATAACAGTTCCCTCTTTTCCCAGTAACGGTGCCGGTGGCTTGTGCCCACTGAAATCAAAATCTGTCTCCACAACCATTCTTTGAGCCACATATTCAATGTTTTGCCTGTTTAACATACACCAATATTCCACAGATTATCATCTTCTGAGGTTCAGGTTATTCATTTTAATCTTATCTGTTCAAACTTCCCCCACAGAAGTAAACACAGATTATGCTGGAAATAATCAGCAATTCTGGCAGCATTGGTAAAGAAAGAAATAGAGTTAACATTTCGGGTCTATGACCTTTCATCAGAACATAGGTGTTCTCAGTATTTGTTTTATATTTCCAATTTCCAGTATTTTGCTTGTGTACAGTACTATCCCAGAAGTATCTCATCCCTTATTCTTTAAATGTCATTGGTTCCTACCTGGACCGTAACACCTAGATTTTCACTTTCCCGCTTCAGGTTCTGCTCCAGCCATAAAAAGGTGTCATCAACCCCTGCACTGAGCAGACAGCATAACATTTGAAAATCTTGTTCATGTCTACAGAGGGTACTAAAACGTCCTCGGTCTAAACGGTCCATAATAGGCATGATATTTATTGTTCAACTCCTACTTAAATTACCTCCTGTACACCAGTGCCATGACCCGTTTGTTCACTAGCTGCAGATTTTGCCCTCATCCACACAGGCCAGACGAATCTCATGTTGGATAATGGCCAGGTTTAATTCCTCCAGCACTTTAGCTGGAATCACACACGCATACATCCCGCTCACTAGATCTTCACTATTTCCTAACCTAAGGGGCATGATTGTCGCCTGGATCAAAGTTCCCAACTGACTGTTCCCCTCTCTGGTATCCTGCAATGTGTTCACCTTGGACTCCACATCAATAACTCTGTCTATAAATTATTAAAGGTATAGATGTTGTATACAGTATACAAGTCATTTATTATATATGGTTACAATTGTAGGGGACAGGCTGAAGACCTGTATTTACCCATTGGTCAGTGCATGTCATTCCATTCTCACTGATCCCCATTAGCTCTCCAGTCACAAACACCTTGACTACAAAATGCTCATTCAATCTAACCTCTGTGTCACAGTTTACATTTACCCTTTGTCGACCTCTAGTTGAGTTTTCATGGCTTTCCCTTCACTCTGCTATTGGCACCAAATTTGTCATGGCTCTAGACTATGGAGCTCCTTCTTATGGTACTTCAGTGAAGTGATTGGCATGAAGACTGAATGGATCTCATTGAGTATGTGATCCCTGATTGCCCCAGGTTACCAGCCTCAATCGGGGAGCCTTGACTGACAGATAAAAAGATGAGTGTCAGAGTTCTGCTTCCTCAGAGAAAGCTGGATCAGTGTTAAGCACTCGCCACATGTAAATAAAGGGTGACTTGGTGATTGGTTACTGGCCTCATGCAGTTATTTCACCCACCTTCCTGCAACTGCCCTAATTTTAAAGGTCTCTTCAAAATTGAACACGTCTGTCAAATCTAGCTGTTCTTGCTAATTCCTACTTAGCGTCTGACAAAGCATGTGATTACTTAAAGTATTTTGAATTTAGATTTTGTATGCAAGGAGAAGGAGGAAGCAAGATACATCACGTTGAAAAAAACTTACGCATTCTGGCAGTTTTCACTTTCCTTTTTACTCCTCATTGGCATCGCCTGGCCAACCAGACACAAGTTTTGACATTTTTATGCTCTTTTGTAAAATAATAGCACGGTGGAATTCGTATGGAAGGTCATGGATCTTGATCTGTATCCTATCTATTCAGTTTCCTCCAGCGTATAGTGTCTGTTTGGTGTCCTTGGGCAAAAATCCAATTGTAATAATTTGTGAAATCCTAGAGATAGAACTGTGCTTTTTTAAAGAAAAAATAAAAGTAGCATTCTCGGCTTGTTAACATTTTAAGCAAGTTGTCGTTCTCCCTCCCTTTCTTTTCTTATTGCGAAAAGAAGTTGTTAATTCACTGTGTGTCTAAACGGACTGAAACAGCTGTCTTTCTGCTTAGCCTGCGTTCCAGATAAATGGACAGTTGATTCCCTGCAGCTGGTATTCACAAAGCTGGCACGTTTAGATCATTTATTATGAAAACAGTAAGTTTTTCACTTTAAGAAGTTTTTTTTTAAAATCAGATATAGAATAGAACTTTAGTACGAAAAACTTGAAACTTTCATCACTTACCCAACAATGTGTTTCTCTCTCTCTCTCGTCTGCAGGATCTTCACAGTTGTTACAGGAAGCTGGAACGGGGGGGGGGGGGGAGGAGATGATATTGTTATAGGCTCAATTTAACACAACCGCAGTTTGGTGTTTTCCTCTCTGCATACTCAATCTAACACTTTTCACTAGAGTGCTGGGACAGGGGAGGGTTACATCAGAGCTGCTTACTCTCCTGTTTTCCTGTTGATGATGTCACATCCTGAGACAAATTTACCCCCTTCCCCACATAAATGTATTGTGTTTTTAAAAATGTTGAAGGAAATAGTTCCTTGGTATGTTTGGCTCGATTGAAAGGAGCAAATTATCAAAGATGTAAAAGGGTAGTGTGGTTTCAGCACCACTTCAGCCCAAACATTTTGCTGTCGAACTGCTAAATGTCATTTTTAAGCCTTCTTCATTTTCGTCCACTGTCGAACATCAGACCAGGCATGTCGGGGTGAAAGAAGACAAGGAGCCACGCCCTTAGCATTCTGCCTCTCGCAAGTTTTATAAAATACTCAGCATTTTGAAATCTCATATAACAGTCAGATTCATCTGATAACAGTTATGAGAAAGTGGTAGTAGTTAATTTATGTGAATACAGTCCTCGCACAATGCTTTCACTGAAACACTGAGCAGCTGTAATATACATCGATGCTTTAAAAAAGTGACATTTGCAATATTTGTGCGTCAGAGGCAAAAATACAACCCTTACACACAAAAAAACTAAAGTTTGCATACACTTAGAATGTGTAATTTACCTTTCTGTTGTCATAACGCTGCTACAATTTTTATGTCTTTTTCTCTTAGAAAGCCTCAGGAGAATTGTCTAGTCTGGAAAGCATGTTTCCACCATTTAATCAAAATGTATTGTGAAAATCTTGACAATGTTTTCTCTTATTCTTCAAAATAAGGGATAAACTAAGTTTTAAAACTCAAAAACAGGTATAAATATTTCACAATAATGATTAAATGTTTATGTTGGATTCCATTCTATATCTATTTACATATTTCTCTTCAACTTAACATTTATCACAGGCCTAACTTTGAATCACTATTATTGTGCAGAAATCTCCCACACTTTTTTTATTACATTTCTATGGAATGTAACACTGGCACGGCTAGCATTTAATCCTGATCCTTAGTTACAGGTAATTGCTAGTGAGTTACCATTTACAGGTGTAGACCATGTAAAGTAGGTAACATCCACAGTATCGTTGGAAGGAAGATACAAGATTTTGATCCAGCAACAGTGAAGGGACAGTGATATAGTTCCAATTCAGGTTGATGAGTGACTTGGAGAGAAACTTACAGGTGGTGGTGTTCCCATGTACCTTCTGCCCTTGTCCTTCTAGGTTGTCAAGGCTACAGGTTTGGAAGGTTGGAAGAGTATCCACACGTTCCTGCAATGCATCATGTAGATTGTAAACATTTCTGCCACTGGGCATTGGTGGTAGAGAGAATGAGTGTTTGCTGTAGTGGAGTGGGTGCTGATCAACAAGTAGGTTACTTTGCAGTGGATTGTTGAGTTTCGTAAATGTTGTTGGAACTGCACTCATCCAAGCAAGCAAAGATCACAGTTCTGACCTGTGCCTTACAGATGGTGGACAGATATTTGGGAAACAATTGGTGAGTTAGCTGTCACAGATGTCCTAGTATCTGACATGCTCTTGTCACCTCAGTAACTATATGGTTAATCCAGATCGCTTTCTGGACAATCATAACCCCAGGATATTGATGAAGGGGAATTCACTGATGATAATGCTATTGAATGTCAGAGGAAGATGGCTAGATGCTCTCCTATTAGAGATGGTCATTGCCTGCTATTTGTAAGGTAATACCTTCCAACTATTAACTGAAGTTTGAAGGTTGTCTATTTCTTGCTGCATTTGGACCATGTCTGCTTCAGTATCTGAGAAGTCGCGAAGGGAGCTTAACATTTTGCTGATGGTTGCACATTTTCTCACCATGTGGCTGACGGTGTGTGCACCTAACCTGATGACTTGTGCATGATGATAAGTAATGGCACGCCAGTCACATCGTTGATTCCTGTGTAGAAGCCATTCTACCCACAAGCCACAGAGACCCATGCAGCCAGGAAGCAACTTAGAGAGAATGGTGTTCCCCACTTCAGACGTTATGATGGAGGGAATGTAATTGATGAAATAGCTGAAGGTTGGTTAGGGAATTACCCCAAGAAAATCCTGCAGTGATGTCCTGGGCCTGAGATGATTGGTTGCCAATAGTCAACTAGACTCAAAATGCTAGTTTGCTCTCTCTCTCTCTATGGATGCTGTCTGACCTGTTATGAACGTCAGCATTTTTTTGTTTTCACCACATACATATTTCTTTGTGCCAGCTTTGACTCCAACCAGCAGTGAACTACACCCTGATTCCTGTTGAAACTGACTTTGCTTGGGTTCTGTGACGTCATAGTCAAATGCTATTTTGATGTTGAGGTCAGTCACTCTCACCTCATCTCTAGAGTTTAACTCCTCTGTCCAGGTTTGGACTAAAGCTGGAATAAGGTAAGGAGCTGAGTGGCTTTGGTAGAATTCAAACCAAATGTCAGTTTTGTCTTTGGAAAGAGGGGACTAAGGAAATGAAAGAAAAATGAAAAAAGAAGACTGAGAAAGAAAAAGAAATGGAATTTAAACAGCTTTGCCTCCAAAGAATTACAGTTTTTAAAATCTTACATTTTAAAATAACTTGTCTGATTGATTTGAATTGGCAAGAGAAAATCTTAGGGTAAGGGAAGAAAGAAGAGATAGTTGCTCAGAGGATGATTCTGATTCCAGTGAGGGATTTGATTTACCTAAAAGTCTGTGCTTGCTGTCTAATTATACGGTGGATGGAGTTGAAAGATATATCACCTCATTTGGAAAGATGGCTGTGAAGTTGAAGTCGTCAAGAAATGTTTGCACCTTGATGTTACAGACAGTCATGAATAACTACAGCTACACTAGTTTGTCAGAAGACTAATCTGCAGACCATGAAATTTTTAAGTGGGAAATGTACTATGTTTTTGAGGTAGTCCCTGAAGTTTATCCTATTAAAATTCAGGGCTTGCAGAAAGAATCAGAAGTTTGTAGAATGTGCAACAGTATAAGAAATGTTGTGTGATCAGTAGTTTTGACCACTGAAGCTAAAGAAAAAAAGAGAACATGAGGGAAATGATAACTGTGGAAGAATTTGAGGTGTACAAGATAATGAGAGGCATAGATAGAGTTGATAGCCAGAGACTTTTTCCTAGGGCAGAAATTGTTAAAACGAGGAGTCATAGTTTTAAGCTGTTTGGCGGAAAGTTTAGAAGGAATGTCAGAGGCAGGTTCTTTATGCAGAGAGTTGTGAGAGCATGGAATGCGTTGCCAGCAGCAGTTGTGGAAGCGAGGTCACTGGGGACATTTAAGAGACTACTGGACATGCATATGGTCACAGAAATTTGAGGGTTCGTACATTAGGTTTACCATACATGAGGATCAATGTTCGGCACAACATCGTGGGCTGAAGGGCCTGTTCTGTGCTGTACTGTTCTATGTTCTATGTTCTGATTCTGAAATAGGATTCCACTAATCCTTATGATTTACTTAGATGAGCATTAAATACCAAAGATCAGAGATGTTGCAGTTCTGGAAAATCCATGATATCTCCCACAGATACTTACATGTGGGAAAATGGCCATGTAAAAATCAACAAGCTGTGAGTTCAAGGCTACAGTTTAAACACAGACCCCAATATTAATCTGAAGAAGGGTCACTGGACGCAAAACGTAGATAATGGTTTCTCTTCACAGATGCTGCCGGACTTGCTGAATTTCTCCATCAATTTTTATTTTTGGTTCAGGTTTCCAGAATCCACATTTCTTTGTTCCATCCCAATATTTAGAGTCATAGCATGGAACAGCATGGAAATAGATAGTTCAGTCCAACTCGCCCATGCTAACCAAATAATCTGCATTAATCTAGTCCCACCTGCTAGCATTTGGCCCAAATCCCTCTAAACCCATCCTTTTAACTGTTGTCATTGTACCAGCCTCCACCACTTCCTCAGGCAGTTCATTCCATACATGCACTACCTTCTACATGAAAAGGTTACCCCTTAGGTCCCTTTTAAATCTTTCCTTTCTCACCTTAAACCTATGATTTCTAGTTTTGGGCTGCCCTACCCTGGGGAAAAGACCTTGACTATTCACCCTATCTATGCATCTCATGATTTTATAAATGTCTATAAGATCACCCCTCAGCCTCCACCATTCCAAATAAAATAACCCCAGCATATTCAGCCTCTCGCTGTAGCTCAAACCCTCCAACCATGGCAACAAGCTTGTAAATCTTTTCTAAATCCTTTCAGGTTTCACAACATCTTTCATATAGCAGGGATACCAGAATTGAACACAATATACCAGAAATGACCTGACCAATTAGATTATCATCCATGAACATTATACTTAAAAATCTATCATTACAGATTGCTGTCAAGATTGTTTAATGATTAGGGCTAATGAATTCATCTGATAATATTTGTGATTAGGGATGCCACTACTCTGTCCACAGGATTCAGTTGTTTTGTACTAGTACATGTACATGAAGTGTGTCAATTCCTTAAATTAATTAAAGAAAAAAATATAAACATAATCTCTGAAACTAAACTCCTGGTCTACGTAACAAGTTTCCAAGGGAAACATGAGGGCTGGCCAAAAAGAATTTGAAAAGTAGTCAACAAACAATGAAAACTGGAGGTGATTGAAAAAAAGTCAAAGCTTGGAAGCTTGTTGTTGGAGACAGGATATTAGCAATGTTAGCTATCTGTGGGGAAATCATTAAAAGTAAGATTCACTGGACCTTATCAAATCAAAAGTAAACAAGTGTACTTACAGTGGTAAAAGAAATAAGGAATGAAATAAATATATCACAATGATTTGAGATTGAATCCGAAATTGAAAATTCAAAAATTTACACTTAGTATTCAAATTGGATAATACACAAGTGCTTGAAAAGTTTGATGTAAAAGTATGATTTCTCTCAGAAACTATCAGAATGATTCAGAAAAGTTTAGAGTTTTAAATTGATTTCTATAAATAGGCCAGAAAAACTATATTTTGCTTTAAATAGTGTAAATGTAGGAGATGTGTTCCCAATATACAACATCCTTAAAGACTCAATCCAGAGAAATTAGCTCAAGTGAGGGAAACAATCAACTTTGGTATGGTCAAATTATATTATTGAACTGAGTCTTGGTAACTGGAGCTCCCTTAGTATGTGGATTTGAACCTAGTTCAAAAACAGATGGTCTATAATAATTGTGTATAAATTTTTATTATGTCAACATGGTAACAAAGGTGGATTCATATCGAATTCTATGATTGGAGGGCTACATTAATCACTAAAACTCTGCATTCACTACTACACTGGATTTAGCAGCACCAATTTATGCTAAGCAATAATGCAATGCATTGGTGTAGTGTTATCACAGAATGACAAGATGGGGATTGAACAGTTAGTCAGCTTTTTCTCTCTCAAGCTAAATTTACATCAAAAGAAATATTCAGCAGTGGAGACAGAGACTTTGAGTTGAGCATGCTTCGACCACACTTTGAAGTCTACAGATCGAGCAACTCTGCAGAAACTGTTGTTTATACAGATTATAATCCTCCCCTTTTTTGAAAGGTTTCATTTCAATAATTTGCAACTATCTCATTTAAAATTAATTGTGCAACCATACAAATTGAAAATCATTCACACTGATAGAAAAGATGATGTTGTAGTGATGTCAGATTCTTTATCAAGACCTACAAACGAGGAATAAGACTAGGCCACCCAGCCTTTCACGCCTGCTCCAGCAATCAATAAGACCATGGCTGATCTGATCGTTAACCTCAACTTTACATTCTTGCTTATCCTCGAAAATCTTTCATCCCCTTAGTAATCAAGAATCTAACTATTTCTGCCTTAAAAGCATCTAAAGATTTGTATTCACTGGCTTTTGAGGAAGGGAATTCCAAAGACTACAACCCTTAAAAAGAAAAGATTACACCTCCTCCCACCCTGCCCCCTATAAAAACACCATCCCAATATATTCCCAATTCCTTCGCCTCCTTTTTCAAAGACCATAATTTTCCCTCAGACATGGTTGACGATGCTCTCCACCACATCTCCTCCACTTCCCGCTCCTCCGCCCTTGAACCCCGCCCCTCCAATCGCCACCAGGACAGAACCCCACTGGTCCTCACCTACCACCCCACCAACCTCCAGATACATCGTATCATCCTCCATCATTTTCGCCACCTCCAAACAGACCCCAACACCAAGGATATATTTCCCTCCCCTCCCCTATCAGCATTCTGGAAAGACCACTCCCTCTGCGACTCCCTTGTCAGGTCCACACTCCCCACCAACCCAACCTCCACTCCCGGCACCTTCCCCTGCGACCGCAAGAAATGCAAAACTTACGCCCACACCTCCCCCCTCATTTCCCTCCAAGGCCCCAAGGGATCCTCCCATATCTGTCATAAATTCTCCTGCACCTCCACACACATCCACTGCACCCGATGTGGCCTCCTATACATTGGGGAGACAGGCCGCCTACTTGCGGAACGTTTCAGAGAAATGATTTTTATGGAAAGTCCTTGTGCATTTAATGTGAACCCTACCATTAAGTGTCAAAGTAAAATGTATATAAGTACAATAAATATAATGAAAACATTGAAACATAAAAATGCCACTGAAAGGTATCTTTTTCAACAGGAAGGTATGATGCAAGTTCAAGATATGTTATTATTATTTGGCAATGGGTTCAAAGGTGAATAAAATCATGAATAGCTTTAAATTTATTTTTTTCTATTATGTTAAGAAGGGGAGACATAGTTTCATTTTGAGTTTGTGAGTGATGTTGGCTAACCTGAAATTTATTTAAGTGCATTTAAATAAGGCTTTTTAAAATGCTGATTTTGAATAATTCACTGCCTTAGAAATGTGTGGAAGGGAGAATCAAAAGATGTGAAATCACCAAGCAACATAGTGTCCTCTGACACATGGAGACAGAGACAGAAACAAATTGTTTTAGAAAAACAGGACAGTCAATCGGTGTGCATGTTTCTTTCAGAGAGAAAAACAGCAGTAGCATCAGCAGTGCAGTTTAGCAGTCTCAAAAACAATCAGGACAGAAGGAAGACTGGTTAGCAGGGTTAGATCTCATGGAATACAGGGAGAACTAGCCATTTGGATACAGAACTGGCTCAAAGGTAGAAGGAAGAGGGTGGTGGTGGAGGGTTGTTTTTCAGACTGGAGGCCTGTGACCAGTGGAGTGCCATAAAGATCGATGCTGGGCCCTCTACTTTTTGTCATTTACATAAATGATTTGGATGCGAGCATAAGAGGTACAGTTAGTAAGTTTGCAGATGACACCAAACTTGACACCAAAATAGTGGCTAGCGAAGAGGGTTACCTCAGATTACAACAGGATCTGGACCAGATGGGCCAATGAGCTGAGAAGTGGCAGATGGAGCTTAATTCAGATAAATGCGAGGTGCTGCATTTTGGGAAAGCAAATCTTAGCATCACTTATTCACTTAATGGTAAGGTCCTAGGGAGTGTTGCTGAACAAAGAGACCGTGGAGTGCAGGTTCATAGCTCCTTGAAAGTGGAGTCGCAGGTAGCTATGATAGTGAAGAAGGCATTTGGTATGCTTTCCTTTATTGGTCAGAGTATTGAGTACAGGAGTTGGGAGGTCATGTTGTGGCTGTACAGGACATTGGTTAGGCCACTATTGGAATATTGCATACAATTCTGGTCTCCTTCCTATCAGAAAGATGTTGTAAAACTTGAAAGGGTTCAGAAAAGATTGACAAGGATGTTCCAGGGTTGGAGTATCTGAGCTACAGGGAGAGGCTGAACAGGCTGGGGCTGTTTTCCCTGGAGCGTCAGAGGCTGAGGGGTGACCTTATAGAGGTTTACAAAATTATGAGGGACATGGATAGGATAAATAGACAAAGTCTTTTCCCTGGGGTCGGGGAGTCCAGAACTAGAGGGCATAGACAATAGACAATAGGTGCAGGAGTAATCTATTCTGCCCTTCAAGCCTGCACCACCATTCAATATGATCATGGCTGATCATCCTTAATCAGTATCCTGTTCCTGCCTTATCTCCATAACCCTTGATTCCACAATCCTTGAGAGCTCTATCCAACTCTTTCTTAAATGAATCCAGAGACTAGGCCTCCACTGCCCTCTGGGGCAGAGCATTCCACACAGCCACCACTCTCTGAGTGAAGA
>NC_057720.1:29117052-29163003 GCF_004010195.1 Chiloscyllium plagiosum | reverse complement strand
CCAATACCATCCTGATTCTCCCAGTCTACCTGCATGTTGAAATCCCCCATAACAACTGTAGTAACATCTTTGCGACAGGCCAATTTCAGCTCCTGATTTAACTTACATCCGACATCCAGACTACTGTTTGGGGGCCTGTAGATAATTCCCAAGAGGGTCTTTTTACCCTTAGTATTTCTCAGCTCTATCTACACTGACTCTACATCCCCTGATTCTAGGTCGCCCCACGCAAGGGATTAAATATCATCCCTTACCAACATGGCCACCCCATGTGAGGTTTAAGGTGAGAGAGAAAGATATAAAAGAGACTTAAGGGGCAACTTTTTCACGCAGAGGGCGGTACGTGTATAGAATGAGCTGCCAGAGGATGTGGTGGAGGCTGGTACAATTGCAACATTTAAGAGGCATTTGGATGGGTATATAAATAGGAAGGGTTTGGAGGGATATGGGCCGGGTACTGGCAGGTGGGACTAGATTGGGTCAGCATGGATGAGTTGGACCGAAGGGTCTGTTTCCATGCTATACATCTCTATGACTATGACTCTAAAAGAAGCAGAAATTGAAGACTGGAAGAAGCATTTAAGGGCTCATAGTCAATAAACATGTTAGATAATAAATGAGCTGTGTTAGCAGTTTATTTAAGGGTCTCAAGAACAGACATTAAGTAAAGACATAGCATCAAGTAAATGCAAATGTTTCCTGAAAAGAACCTAACTGCTGCTGTGTGCACTGGATAACGTTAGATGGAAACAGGTTGTCCCTTCAGTGAGTATCTGTAAGGTTGTTGTTGAAGGTAGAAGAGTTTAATCACAATTTTTGATATAAAACCATTTTGAATGGATCATATATTGTCTAAAATAGTTCATGTTTTTCCTGTTGTGTGTAATAAGCTTTGATATTCATTGTTAAAAGTACATTGGCAGCCTCTTGTGAATATGTTCAGCAACTCACCACCAAGGTAAACAAATTTCAAAAATAAAACTGATGGTGTGTTAAACCAGGTTTCACTCTAGGATCGGTGGGCGGCACGGTGGCACAGTGGGTGGCACGGTGGCACAGTGGTTAGCACTGCTGCCTCACAGCGCCAGAGACCCGGGTTCAATTCCCGCCTCAGGCGACTGACTGTGTGGAATTTGCACATTCTCCCCGTGTCTGCGTGGGTTTCCTCCGGGTGCTCCGGTTTCCTCCCACAGTCCAACAATGTGCAGGTCAGGTGAATTGGCCATGCTAAATTACCCGTAGTGTTAGGTAAGGGGTAAATGTAGGGGTATGGGTGAGTTGCGCTTCGGCAGGGCGGTGTGGACTTGTTGGGCCGAAGGGCCTGTTTCCACACTGTAAGTAATCTAATCTGATTTGTTCAGTATTCCAACAGTTGGGGTCATGAGAATTATCTTTTGCACTGATGTGCTGGGCTCCACATCATTGAGAATGTTTATATTTGTGGAGCCTCTCCTGCTGTTACTTGTTTAATGTGCACTACCATTCATGACTGGATGTGCAAAATTGCAGACCTGAGATCCAATCTATTGGTTGTGGGATTGCTTAGCTCTATCGCCTGCTGTTCTCACTATTTGAAGTACAGATTGATACATCATTTTTAAGTATGCTTGCTGCTGTTCCTGCCATGCCCTCCAGCACTCTTCATTGAACCAGGATTGAGAGTGTGGTGCTGGAAAAGCACAGCAGGTCAGGCAGCATCCGAGGAGCAGGAAAATTGATGTTTCGGGCAAAAGCCCTTCATCAGGAGTGAGGCTGGGAGCCTCAGGGATGGAGAGATAAATAGGAAGGGGGCAGGGCCGAGGGGAAGGTAGCTGAGAGTGCAATAGGTGGATGGAGGTGGGGGTAAAGGTGATAGGTCAGAGGGGAGGGTGGAGAGGATAGGGAGGACAGGTCACGGGGGCAGTGCTGAGCTGGAAGGTTGGAACTGGGAAAAGGTGGGGGGAGGGGACATCAGGAAACTGGTGAAATCCACATTGATACCATGGGGTTGGAGGGTCCCGAGGTAGAAGATGAGGCGTTCTTCCTCCAGGTGTCGGGTGGTAAGGGAGTGGTGATGGAGAATGTCCTGCATGTCCTTGGCGGATTGGGAGGGGGAGTTGAAGTGTTTGGCCACGGGGCAGTAGGGTTGATTGGTGCGAGTGTCCTGGAGATGTTCTCTGAAATGCTCTGTGAGTCGGCGTCCTGTCTCCCCGATGTAGATGAGACCGCATTGGGAGCAATGGATACAGCAAATGACATTTGTGGAACTGCAGGTGAAACTTTGATGGATGTGGAAGGCTCCTTTGGGGCCTTGAACAGAGTTAAGTTGGAGGTGTGGGTGCAGGTTTTGCAACTCCTGCAGTGGCAGCGGAAGGTGCCGGGAGGGGAGGGTGGGTTGTTGGGGGGCGTGGACTTAACGAGGTAGTCGCAGAGGAAATGGTCTTTACAGAAAGTGGATAGGAATAGGGAGGGAAAGATATCTCTGGTGGTGGGGTCTGTATGTAGGTGGCGGAAATGGTGGAGGGTGATGCGAAGTATCCGGAGATTGGTGCGGTGGAAGGTGAGGACTAGAGGGGTTCTGTCCTTGGTGTGGTTGGAGGGGTGGGGTTGGAAGGCGGAGGTGCGGGAAATGGATGAGATGAGCTGGAGGACATCACCAACCATGTGGGGTGGGAAATTGCGGTCTTTAAACAAGGAGGCCATCTGGTGTGTTTTGTGGTGGAACTGGTCCTCCTGGGAGCAGATGTGGCGGAGGCAGAGGAATTGGGAATAAGGGACAGCATTTTTGCAGGGGGCAGGGTGGGAGGAGGTGTAATCCAGGTAGCTGTGGAAATCGGTGGTTTTGTAGAAAATGTCAGTGTTGAGTTGGTCACCGTTGATGGAGATGGAGAGGTCCAGGAAGGTGAGGGAGATGTCTGAGATGGATCAGGTGAAGTTAAGGTTGGGGTGGAATGTGTTGGTGAAGTTGATGAACTGTTCAACCTCCTTGTGGGAGCACGAGGTGGCGCCAATGCAGTTATCAATATAGTGGAGGAAGAGGTGGAGAGTGGTGCTGGTATAACTATGGAAGATAGGGACTGTTCCACATAGATGACGAAGAGACAGGCATAGCTGGGGCCCATGCGGGTGCCCATGGCTACCGCTTTCATCTGGAGAAAGTGGGAGGATTCGAAGGAAAAATTGTTGAGGGTGAGGACCAGTTCAGCCAAACTAATTAGAGCGTCAGTGGAAGGGTACTGGGGGGATGTTGGGAGCAGAAGAAATGGAGGCCCTGCTTGTGGTGGATGGAGGTTGTATGGGGACTGGATGTCCATGGTGAAGATGAGGCATAGTGGCGCAGGGAAATGGAAGTCTTGGAGGAGGTGGATGGCGTGGGTGGTATCCCGAATGTGTGCGCGCTTGATGATAATGGCAGAGTGGACATAGGCTGCACCTTGAGGTTACAGATTGTAGCTAAATATATTTCTACTGCTGCTGGTGGAACAGCACCTCGTGAGTGCCACGTTTGGAATTGCTACTTCTATTCATTGTCTGCCCCATTTAGCACAATAGTAGTCCCACAGAACATGTCAGTACCTCAATGTGAAGATGGTACTTCATCTTGTTTTAACGTTATTGGGAGATTGGTACATGCCTTGGAGAAATAGCATAAATGTTTAGCCATTTATACTGTCACATAATGAATTCTACACATTTTCCACAGGAGATTTCCAAGGTAGACAATTTGTTTTAACCTCGATCTACAAATCTGTTGAATTTTTCTCTCTCAGTACCATTATTGGGATTTTTTCTTGAGCTTTTAATATTTGCTCCTGAGATAAAATGCAATTTGAATATATTGTAAACAGAGAAGCTGGGTGTGTTTGCAGCTGTTGGTGGGAAAGAGAATTTTAAAGATGACAACATACTAGTCAACAACAGTTGTAACTTTTCATTTATGTTCCATAAAGTTCAGGAAGGGGGCAAGGGAGAGACAGGGATTAGACAGAATGACTTCTATAAAGAAAAAGTCACCATAGTCTTCACAGACATACAACTGTTCCCTCATGAGAGACAAATGACTTGTGGTGTTTTAACATGAGGGGTCACTATACCTCAGGCCAGGGGAGAGGTTGAATAGAATTCTTCATGATAACCTCAGCCGGTGCAGGAACTGAACCCAAACTGTTGGCGTCACTCTCCAGTCATCCAACCAATTGAGCTAAACCAACCTCCACTTAACTTTCATAGATTACTTACAGTGTGGAAACAGGCCCTTCGGCCCAACAAGTCCACACCGACCCGCCACCCACCCAAACCCATTCCCCTACACCTAATGCTACGGGCAATTTAGCATGGTCAATTCACCTAACCTGCACATTTTTGGACTGTGGGAGGAAACCAGAGCACCCGGAGGAAAACCACGCAGACACGGGGAGAATGTGCAAACTCCACACAGTCAGTCGCCTGAAGCGGGAATTGAACCCGGGTCTTTGGCACTGTGAGGCAGCAGTGCTAACCACTGTGCCACCGTGCCGCCTTATATATGAATTTTAAAAAGCCTTTTAATAAAGATCATGGAGAAAGGAAAGAGTTGAACATAGAGTCTTAGAGATATACAGCACAGAAACAGACCCTTCGGTCCTACCAGTCCATGCTGAACATAATCCCAAACTAAACTAGTCCCACCTGTCTGCTCCTGGCCCGTATCCCATTTTAACTCAATGTTAGTTTAGTTTCTAAATCCAGGAGTGAAAGGAAAATAAGCAAGTGAAAGCAAGAGAGTCAGAACAGGACACCACTCTGGGGTCTGCTACAGCACAAAGAACAGCAAAGACAGCTAATAGAATGATATTATTCTTCACATTGCTGAGAGCAACATTTTGGGGAGATATACCTGTGTGCATATAGTCATAGAACTATACAATATGGAACTGGTCTGCACCGACCAGATATGATCTTTTTATGCTTTTATTCGGTCCCAGTCCACTATCCATTATCTCCTTGTTACCTACCCCTTCGTACTCTCTCTAGGTTCCTCCTCCACCTATCCATTCACTTCTCCCCTCTTCCCCCTCCCCCACTTTTGCATTAGCATAAACATCAGATTTCTTTTTCCATTACTAACAGTTCTGATGAAGAGTCACTGGACACAAAGCATTAACTCTGCTTTCTTCGCACAGATGCTGCCAACCCTGCTGAGTTTCTCCAGCAATTTCTGTCTTTGTTTCAGATCGCCAGCATCCGCAGTTCTTTGTTTTATTATAACTGTACGTTTACAGCAGGCTTGTCCAACAGGCAGCCTATAGGCTATAATGTGGCCAGCCAAGGTAGCCTTGTCTAAAACACACAGAATAACAGGTGAAAGAATGCCTTTGACAATTGTTGTACAGCTGCTTACACAATCACTGGGCTGCTTCCTCCCCATATTTGATGTTGAGAGGCTCACTGGTACACCTGTCAGCACCAAATATGTAAGAAACCCCATCTGCAATTGGTTGATCAACAAACAGTATGCAGATGAGTAGCTTCTCTTTGCGAACAGGCAAATTAATAGCAGGAATGGGCTATTTGGCCCCTCAAGCCTGCTCTGCCATTCAATAAGATCATGGCTGTTCTGTTTGGTTTGAAGTTCCATACTCCCATGTGCCCCCAATAACATTTGATTCTCTTGCCGAATAAGAATCTATTTAAATAATCCATTAAAATCATCCACTATCTTCTGGGGCAGAGGCAATTCACTCGGAAAATAATTTTCTCCTCATCTCTATCTTGGTAGAGTGACACCTAACTTTTAAACAGTGTCCCCCTCGTTCACAGGAGGAAACATCCTTTCCACATCCATTTGTCAAGACCATTAAGGATCTCACACACTTCAGTCTTACTTCTTTAAACTCCAGTGAAAGCAAGTCCAGACTGTCAAACTTCTCACAAGACAACCTGTTCATTCAGGTATCAATCTAATTTCTACATGATCTATTCACTCTCCAGATGCGGCCCTTAATAGAACGTGAGTTGTGAGTACAAGCGAGGAGGCCATGAAGATAGAATTGGCAGCTACAGTGCACACCCAGCCACCAGGCAGAAGGTCTCTGAGGCAGGATGAGGTGTAACTTTGCCACAATGTCAACAGCAGGAAAATATTGAGACCTTCAGGCCATGGAGAGAGTAAGGGAGGGAGTCTGTGAATGAGCTGAAAATGTGTTGCTGGAAAAGCGCAGCAGGTCAGGCAGCATCCAGGGAACAGGAGAATCGACGTTTCGGGCATAAGCCCTTCTTCAGGAATGAAGAAGGGCTTATGCCCGAAACGTCGATTCTCCTGTTCCCTGGATGCTGCCTGACCTGCTGCGCTTTTCCAGCAACACATTTTCAGCCTGATCTCCAGCATCTGCAGACCTCACTTTCTCCTCCAGTCTGTGAATGAGTTTAACTGAGTGTGATAGAGAGGGAGAGGGGGGATGTGCATGTGTGCACATGTGTGAGAGGCATGGAGTACGTTTGTGAGAGAGAGGGAGTGTGTGTTTAAAAAAGAGGGAGTGTGTATGTCAAGTGTGAGAGAGAGATGGGATGTATGCTTGAGAAAGGAAATATATGTGTGAGAGAGTATGTATGTGAGAGAGAGATATATAGAGAGAGAGAGCAAATGTGTGTCTGTGTGTGTCTGTATGTGTGTGTAACTATATATGAGACAGAGGCAGTACTGTGTGTATGAGAGAAATATTTTATTTAGTTCCCTCATCTAAATCATTAATATATATTGGAGTAACTGATCCCTCTGGTACCCCACCAGTCACTGGATGGCTCTGTGAAAAAGACTCATTTATTCCCATTCTTGGCTTCCTGTCTGACAACCAGTTCCCTATCCATATTAGTGCACTACCTCAATCCCATGCGCTTTAATTTTGAAAACTAATCTGTTACATGGGACTCTATCAAAAGCCTTCTGAAAGTCCATGTAAAGCAAATTCAACATTTTACTCAGCAGCACTGTCATTCTGCATGCATTCCACTTCTGTGAAGAAAAGTTTGCAAATTAAATGGGGTAGCTGGCATTTGCAAATCTATGCTTCATGCATTTGCTCCTTCAATCTCTTAATGTCTAGTTTCCACCTTTAAATCTGAAACTGATTCATTCAGTTTGGGTGCTCTTCCAGCCACTTTCCAGTTGCATTTTGCACTTAGAGAAAGGCAAGTGATTACAGGGAAAGTGGTTTGCAGTGGACACCATCATTACTGGGTGCCATTTGGTTGCCAGGCCTCCTTGTTCACTTTTATCTCACTGACTTCCAGTAGCCCATTTCAATCCATCCCACCAATGTCGAGATTGGGCAACATCAAACTTTACCTCCATCTAGCCCCCTAGTCTACTGGGGCATGCCGTATGTCTTGTTGTGCTGTACACTGAGATGTTCCTTCACCTCTATCTCAGATAGGCAGGCTGTCTGAGATAGAGCAAGTCAATATGGCAGTACAGGTACCCTTTGGGTCCGGCTGAAGTGTCAATGCACTAACAGGTATGGGATTGGGACCTGCTTAGAGCATTTGTCACCTCGATTGTACATGGTGGAAATGAATGACCAGATATACAGTCTCAACCGCAAGTACATGCACAGAACTAAACAAGCTGTTCCTTCACTGCTGGTGCCAATCAGCAGATGTGGACTCACAATCTATGCACACCACAGGTCAACCATCAATCCCAGCAGCACTCAACAATGGAATGGAACAACGGTTATAGTGACTCCAAATGA
Organism: Chiloscyllium plagiosum; assembly: GCF_004010195.1. Classification (NCBI taxonomy): domain Eukaryota; kingdom Metazoa; phylum Chordata; class Chondrichthyes; order Orectolobiformes; family Hemiscylliidae; genus Chiloscyllium; species Chiloscyllium plagiosum. Next base: position 29,155,294 of record NC_057720.1, on the reverse strand, counting down.
CATGGGAATGATATGCCCTGGAGAAAGAATATCATTTAAATAAACAGATACGATAGTGCGCATGTGTAATATGAAGAAACCAGCATTACTTAAAGACTATGTGTTCAATTTGCATGCACAAACTGATGGAAACAATTGTATGCTTAGTAGTAAATTGGATAATTCAGTTTAAATGATAATGCATGCAAATGTACAGCTGATTCAATACAGACACAATACAAGCAAGACGGTTGTACTATGAGTTCATAACAACATCTATTACCTAAAAGGAGGACAGCAGACATGTGGGAACCACACCTCCTAAAACTTACCCTCCAAATCAGATATCATCTGGACATGGAATTGTCTCCCCTTTTCATCATTGTTATTGGGTCAAAATTCAATAACTCTCTCCCAAATAACATTCAACTTATTCCCTCTCTGCCGAGACCACTGACCCTGGTCCTACCTGAAGACTGCCTGGAGTCACTGCAAGCCTCCTTCTCAAGATAGGGGTGGAAGTCTTGCTTTAAAGCAAGTCGTGGATGTCTCCCTTGCAGCTATGTGCCGGCATGCACTGGGGTTGGAAAGACTGATATTCTGAACTTTTTACTTCTTTATTTTTCTAATGTATTCCTATCACCTATAATGCTGGATATTTGTTTCTTTAATTTTCTAATTTTTGTTTTACTTCCTAAGACTTTGATCTTAAGCATCTGTACCTAGGTACGTAAGATGGCAATCTAATGCACCATCTATTAACGTTTCATTGTACTCATTTCAGTACATGTGACAATAAAGCTAATTGAATTCAGTTCAATTCAAATTGCTGTAGGAAGCAATTGGGATCAAGAGTGGGCTCCCCTCTCTAATCTTTGGGCCTGTGCCAGGAAACCCACGCAGACACGGGGAGAACGTGCAAACTCCACACAGTCAGTCACCTGAGGCGGGAATTGAACCCGGGTCTCTGGCGCTGCGAGGCAGCAGTGCTAACCACTGTGCATTTTTGTTTTACTTCCTAAGACTTTGATCTTAAGCATCTGTACCTAGGTACATAAGATGGCAATCTAATGCACCATCTATAAACGTTTCATTGTACTCATTTCAGTACATGTGACAATAAAGCTAATTTAATTCAGTTCAATTCAAATTGCTGTAGGAAGCAATTGGGATCAAGAGTGGGCTCCCCTCTCTAATCTTTTTTGGCTAGACTAATGGAGGCCACAGTACTCCATAAATTCCAGTGCAGAGAGTGGCAGAAGTTAATAAATCTCTCACACAAAAGGTTGCTGCAGCTGGATCAGCTGAAGATTCCAGTGCTGAGACTAATATATCTTTGATAGCTGAGGGTATTAAGGGTTACAGGTGAGCAAGCATAATCTAATTAAATAGCACAACAATTTCGAGGGATTGAATAGTCACCTCCTGATCCCATGTTCTACCAATACTTAGATGCCAGCAGATAGTTACTCCCCGTCAAGAAAAAATGAGGGAGGAAACTAATACAAAAATAGTTAACAATCTTTGGAAAACAAAAAGACCATGACTTGTGTATTTTGTCCACATTTCCGTTTTGCATTAATATCTTTAACAGAGGGGATAGACAGGCCATTGGAAAATAGTAGATTGTTTCAGGGCTAATTTCACCAGTGCTTTAGGATTGTCAGAGAGGTGGATGGGACAATAACCTGACATGGAGGTGGTGGTGGTGCGGTAATTCCTATTTGGATACTCTGTAGCCACCAGCAATGGTTAACCTGAAGAAATCCACTGAACCCCACCAATCCACTAGCCCCATGCACATGGCTGAGTCGGTGGCGCATACGCAACTTCCCACTACTATCCTTGACTGGACCTATTCCTACCCTAGTCATTCTTTTATTCCTAACATACCTATAGAAAGGTATAGAAAGGTCTTCTGCCAGGTGTAGTCTCAGCCATTACCACTGCTCCTAGGACAACTCCTGGAAGGTGGTAAATGCCTGTCAAAAAGATAACAGTGTTGATGTCAACTAATTTGTTGTCTGGCTCTCGTAAAATGTGGCCTGGGGTCCTGTAATCTACTTAAGGTGGGGTCCCTATACAATTTAAAGCCTAATCATCAGGACTATGACCCAACCACTATGATGACAACATTCATCTGGAGTTTGGGAGTGGCACCTCCATTTATCTCCAGAGTCTGACTACTTCAGTGAGATAATTGATTCCTGCATTTTATTTACAAAACCATTAGTGTCTATACTCTCCTGGGACTATACCAGCAACAATCATCATTATATTGATTCTAGAAGGTGGTTAGCTTGGCATTTTATGCGGTACCTTTGCAATGAGGTTAATTCCAGTGGGCACTCACATTTGGTTGGTCATGAAAAAGGCTGGATGGCAGGAGACAGTTTCTGGGACATCAATATTTGATCTTTCCACCAGACTGTAAGTGATATAGCTTTCAAAATGTATGATCTTGTTTTTCTCTGAGATTTGCTTATTTACAGCTCCTTACTCAGGCAGGGAAATATATTTAGCATTGTTTGCCAGTTTAACAGTTGTTTCTCATTTCATCAAATTAAAATCTAATCTGGCAAGGCAATATATAGAATATTCTATGCAGTAATATATCTTGCATTATTTTGCAAATCAAAGGTAGTATTTAAAAGCTGTAATGTAATCAAACTTATATTGACAAGTTTAAATATTTCATTTTTAATTTTAGTAAACCCAATTCATTGACTGTAAGCATTAAAGTTTTCATATGATTACTTTCTCATTATGCAATGATTGGAAAAGTGCTAGAAGCTCTGTGATATTTTCATTGATCGCATTACAGTAATTAAGATTCGCCTGCTCCTGGGCAGTGCTACATTTCTCAATATATTTTATGTAGTGTCACCTAGAGTTTGAGCTTTCTTCAAATGGTCTTTGGCATTTAGCATTGAACTATTTAATCACTGAGCTATTGAAGATTACAACTAGCTATCTCAGAATACTTACCAATACAATTTGAAGTAATCCATGCTATGTAGAAATTAAAACAGTTTCAAAGTTTTTGTCAGAATGAACAGGAAATAAAAGTTATTTTTATACAGCAGATTATTTACAGATCAGGAACTAAGTTGTAATCATGAAGTGATTTTATATACAGGATCATCAGATCATAGATTGCATGGTAAAAGACCATTTGGTTCATTCTGTCTCTCTCCTCTGCTCCATCCCAGAGCTTTGTAGTTGTCCATTTGTTTTGTTCTGCTCTTCATTAAAAATCATTCCTTGGCTACCTGGTATGGAGAGAGAGAGACAGTTCATGGTGACTGATGATATCATTCTTCAAATGAACACCTAAATGATGGTATGAACACTTCCACCTCTTTCTCAACCCTAAAGTAGTATGACCTCCCATTTTCTCCTCCTTGTCTTCAGTTCTACTCTTAATACAGGCCAGCTTTGAAAGCTTGGTGTCTGAGAAACCATGATACCATCCCAACTCCAGTATACTGCAGTTTGTATATTGGAGATGTGCCAAATTCATTCTGTACCATTTATTCCTTTACCATTTTCTCCAAAAGATGAGTCAGGGAAGAAAAGCTATTTGAAATACAGTAAATCAGAGACTCGTGAAAGGTTTGAAAAAACTGCTGGGTTTAATAATTATTAGCAGCTGTTTAATCTAACAGTGTGGACTTCTTTCTCAGATCCTCACTGTTTTTTCACTAAACTCTCATATCCTGCTTTTTCTCAGAGGGCAGCCTCTCCTACCCACAGACCCAGCAATGGCACATACATTACAGGTCAAAATGTAATAAATACTTTTGTTTCTAAGAAAACTTAAACATAGATTCTGGGCAATTTGGGAACACTATAGTTCTCTTTGAGCGGAAGCTCAGATGTATTATTCCATTGATTCTAAAATTACTTGCCTTGAATGCTCTCTGCTGAAATGTATTTCCTTCCTGTGTTAGCTCAGGACTGTAGATAATTGTGTTTGGGAATTGCAGCAATTATCATTTCACAGCCTCTGCATTAATTCTCTATGAATCTATTAAATTCAATCGATCTTTGAAAATTAAAATGTAGACTTTGCAATTAACCTATGCAGATCTAGAATGTGCTAATATGGATAATTATTGCACAACCCTATAATAATCTCACTTGAAATTGAAGACATTTGCTCTATTCTTCCATTAGTAAAACAACTTGTATTCATATCATATCTTTAATGGAGTAAAATATTCCAAATATTTCACAGATTTATCAGACCAAATTTAACAGCAAGTCATAAAAGGAGATGTCATGTGATCAAAAGCTGTAAGTCGGAACTTCTTAACAGAAATAAAGTTCCAGTGTCTAGATAACTGAAGATACAACTTGTGATAATAATGTGATGGAAATTGGGAATACACTGAATCAGAATTGGTAAAGCTTTCAAAGAGAGTAACAGTGATGAGGAGGTTAGAGACAATACCATGAATGGATTTGAAAACAAGGAGGATAACTTTAGTATTGAGCTTTTTTTGTACCATGTGTAAGTCACTGAATACAGTTGTGTGGATAAATGTGACATTTTGTGAATTAGTAGAGGTAAAAAAGAAGAGTTTTGGAAGAGCTGAAGCTTACCGAAGTTGGAAAGTGGAAGGCTTGCCTGAAGAGCTTCAAATACTGGACATTATGGATATTTATCTACTCAATCACACACATTCCAAACTGAATATTGTCATTTTTTTTCTTCTAAATAGTGGCATACACAAAAAAAACTATATGGAATTAGAAGAATCAAGTCTAGTTTACCTAGTAGTTCCAAAATTCAAGAGGAAGTAAATCCTCTTGATCGAGTGCCACTTAATTCTGATAATTTAACACGTCTTTTTTGTGTTTTCATAGAAACATAGAAGATAGAAGCAGGAGGAGGCCATTCGATCCTTCAAGCCTGCTCTGCCATTTATCACGGTCAGGGCTGATCTTCCAACTCAATAGGCTAATCCTGTTTTCACCTTTGATCCCATTCACCCTAAGTGCTATATCTTGAATAGATTCAATGTTTTGGCATCAACTACTTCCTGTGGTAATGATTCCACAGGTTCACCTCTCCTTGGGTAAAGAAGTGTCTCCTCATCTCCATCCTAAATGGTCTACCACAAATCCTCAGACTGTAAGCCCTGGTACTGGACATACTCACCATCAAGAACATCCTCTCTGCATCTACCCTGTCTAGCCCTATTAGAATCTTATAAGTCACTATGAGATCTCCCCTAATTCCACTGAACTCCAAAAAAAAAACAATCCTAAGCTAGTCAATCTCTCCTCATGTGTCAGTCCTGCCATTCCCGGAATCAGCCGGGTAAACCTTTACTGCCCTTCCTTGGGAGCAAGATCATCCTTCCCCAGAAAAGGAGACCAAACCTACACACAATATTCGAGGTGTGGCCTCACCAAGGCCCTGTATAACTGCAACAACACATCCCTGCTCCTGTACTCAAAATCTCTCGCAATGAAGACCAACGTACCTTTTGCCTTCTTCACTGCTTGCTGCACCTGCGTGCTTGCCTTCAGCGACTGGTGCATGAGGATTTTATTTTTCTGTTTTGTTTGGGAAATTTTGAAATGGCATTTTTTCCTGCAGTATCCCTGACTGGTTTGCAAGGGCCAGTTAAGCATAAGCTCGCATAATTGACAAAAGAGATAAAAGTTGAATTTCCCACAAAAATTAAAAGCCATAGAACCATGCAGCACTGAAAGAGATCCAGGCCCAACCAGGCCATGCTGACCATAATCCCAAACTGAACTAGTTCCACTTGCTTGTGCTTGGACCATATCCCTCCAAGTATTTCTTAATCATATACTTATCTTTTAAACATTGTAACTGTCCCTACATGCACGGCCTCCTCTGGAAGTTCATTCCACACATTGTCCCTCATGTCTTTTTAAATCTTTCTCCCCTTACCTTAAAACTATGCCCCCTAGTCTTGAAATCACCCACCCTAGGGAAAGGATATCTGCCATTCACCTGATCTATACCCCTAAATATTTTATAAACCTTTATAAGGTCACCTCTCACCCTCTTACGCTCCAGTGAAAAACGTCCCAGCCTATCCAGCCTCTCCTTATAACTCAAACCCTCCATTCCTGGCAACATCCTGGTAAATCTCTTCTGTACCCTCTCCAGTTTGATGATAGACAAAATTAGAAATTGCTCGAAAAGCTCAGTAGTTCTGGCAGCATCTGTGGAGAGAACTCAGAGTTAATGTTTCGGGTCAAGTAACCATTCCTGAGAGCAGCTTGATAATATCCTTCCTATAATAGGGAGATCAGAACTGGGCACAGTACTCCAAAAGAGGTAGAGATAATTGAAGTATCTACTCAGCCTTTGGGATTGTTGGATGTACAAAAAGGACCAGGTACACAAAGAGGTGAGTCAATTGAGTAAGCAAGAATTCAATTACTGTTAAGACAGCTTGAGTCTGAAAAAGAAATAAGCAGCTTGAGGTGGAAATGGTGATGAAAATTTAAAAATAACTTGAACTTGAACTTCTGAGAGAGGAGAAAGGAAAGGGAAGAGAATTCCAGAGAGCGTGGGGAGGTAAAAGAAAGGGCATTTAAGAAACTGGAACTCAGTCAAAAAGAAAGAGCATTTCAGACGAGAGAGAAAGAGAATACTGGTTTAGAGGGCTTTATTTGAAATAAAACTCAGTAACAGAGGAAGGTTCCAATGAGAAGATACATACCATAACCCAAAGGGCATGAAGTGCTGACGGATGGTGTGAAGATGTGTTTAGTGTGTACACTGAGACTCACAAACACATGAAAGCTAACGTTAGGAACATTTGTTCAGAAACTGAAAGTAAGACACAAGATATTTTTATCTGTGCCACCAAAGTACTCTCAATGGGCTTTTTTCCTTCTCAACCTCCCACTATATGTTAGTGTAGTCCCTGATTAGGGACCAAAGCCTTACCAAAATTTGAGGAAATGTTTTATGTAATTCAAGAAAGGAGTAAAAGCAAATGAAGTTCCAAAGGAAACTGGACGTTATCCTTGTAAAGCAGATTGACAGCAAGAATTTGTGATTTATGCGTTACATTCAGAAGACACTTGCATGGCACAGTAAAGGGCTATTTTGGATGAGTATGAGTTAGTTCGTGACAAAAAAGATAAAAGCTTTGCAACTTAATGCAACACACTGAATTTAAAAGGATAAAGACATTTTGGCTGTGTGATATGGCCATGGGTTAAAGCCATGTATGAAGCTTTCCCATTCTTAGAAGAATTTAAAAAATCACTTCTTCCAGTAATGTGAATTCATGTTGAAAATCGGAGAATTGTAAAAGATAGACAAGCATGGGAGATGATTGACAATCTATAAATCTAAACATTTTCTCTGTCCTTCCTGTGAACGTGAAAAGGATGGGAGAGTGAATGGAAGATGTGGATAATTCAAGAAGTATTTAATATGTCCTAGTTGGATGAGTGTCAGATATCTAAAGTCAAAGAGGCAGCAGCTCAGGCAGATACGTATCATATTTCTCATCAATAACTAATTTCTTCTGATCTTAATGCCAGTCCAGGTGCCCCTCCTCACAAGTAGACAGAGTGATGTCATAGGCACCTGGCCAGAGCTGGAATCACACAAAGGAGCTTCTGCATTTTCCACTCAGGACACTGCAGAGGTGATCGGGCCTTCCATCTATGCACCTTGCCTGTCCCCTTGACCCTTGGAAGTGTCCTAGCAAGAAAACCTTTGTCATGCCTGGTCCATCCAGACACAAACACTTCTAGGGTCACATGATCAAACATAGAGGGCCAATGGGCTCAACCACCAAGGAGGTTCCCTCAACCTTAGCTGTGGAATCAGGGACTACACTAACACATAGTGGGAGGTTGAGAAAGAAAAAAGCCCATTGAGAGTACTTTGGTGGCACAGGTAAAAATGTCTTGACTCTTACTTTCAGTTTCTGAACAAATGTTCCTAACGTTAGCTTTCAAGTGTTTGTGAGTCTCAGTGTAAACACATCTTCACACCATTCATCAGCACTTCATGGTGACAGTGAGGCTCTAAGGACAGAGGTCAGTGCTGAGAGGCCACTGCACCATCTGAAAGCAGGGCGAGCATCACATACATTCGGGCGTTGGGTCCCAGTGAAACCTTTTCCCTTCCATGTTCAACATCCCTAATGTTTGACTGCATCTGTGCCCAAAGGAGTAGCTGTCAAAGAGTTCTCCAGCAGTGGCTATGCCAAACAGAGAGGGTTGGTGCTGTAGGATGGCCAGGCAGTAGGCAATCTGTGTGCCTGTCTGTTGTATAATACATGGTTAGAGACAAAAACACTGCAGATATTGGAATTAAAGGTAGACAAGCAGGAAGCTGGAAGAACACAGCAAGTCAGGCAGTATCAGGAGGTGGAAAAGTCAATGTTTTGGGTGTAACCATTCTTCAGGACTGGGGTGGGTGTAAGGGGAGCTGCAGAAAAATGGGGGGTGGTTGGGGGAGGGGTGAGCAGATGGTGAGGTAGGGATAGATGAACACAGGTAGAGGGTACGAACAGGTTGGTCGATGGGAGGGATGAATCCAGTTGGTAACTGGAAGGAAGGGTCGGTCAGAAGAATGGAAGGTGGGGAGGTGGGGGGCTGGGAAGGGAGTTGGGTGATGGGAAGGGGGCTTATTTGAAATTGGAGAACTCAATGTTGAGTCCTCCAGACTGTAGGATGCCCAGGCGGAGGTGTTGTTGCTCCAATTTTCTCTCTGGTTCATTGTGGCAATGGAGGAGCCAAGGATAATACATGGGCTCGTGAACAAGTTTCTTTCCCTTTAAAAGCCCTGTGACTGGTGTTTGCTGCAGCTCTCTCCCTCACATTATCTTATCTCACCCACCCTGACTGTGGGCGCAGACACTTTCTTCCTCATTGTGCACTTTTGATTTCTAGCATCATGGAAGGTGACAGTGAGTCCGCCTCCTCAAGTGACTTCCAGCCTCAACCTGACCATGTCAGTGAAGCTCCCACATATACACATGTGGCCCATGCTTTTAACCCCACAGGCTTAAATCGTTTCCAAGATCCAACACAGTCCCTCTACTACATGTGCCTACACCTGCCTATGAGGTGACCATGTGTGGCTCAGTGATTCACTGCCTCCATCTTGAAACCAGAATCTCCTGACCACAGATAACAGAGACATGGAGTCTCTGACCAATGAAACCCTGAGTGGATAACTGACCGTGGCCAATCCCCTGGACTGATGTGGGAGGCTGCTGGTGACTTACTGTGGAGACTCCCTAGCTGACAAGGGGATGCCATAGACTTCATTAATGACTGCTCCCCTAAGACATTGAGACATGGCTGCCCGCTTACAATATATGCAGTGTGTTGACCACCTAAGCTGTTGGAACATAGTTCGTGCATGTCCCTAATGTAGAACATTGCTGTTCTGCAAGAGGTGTGACCCCGTATCTAGACAGAGGACTGCAAACAGCAAGAAAAGGTGTTTGTTTCGGGACTGTGCTCATTGTCATGGCAAGGCAAGGCAGGGCAGGGATGCTATGAGACTGCAGTAAGTGTGAAGTGGGTGAGCACTAAGGGAAAGTGAACATCCCTGAGATGCAGCCCATTCCAGTTTCTGAGCTGACTGTTTGTCCCTCTGCACAAAGTGTCCCTACTACAGCTGTTCAATGCCAGTCACTGGTGCACCCTGCAATACAAGTCTATGCTTCCAGACCATACTGCCCGTGCATAGGGGAAGTGCCAGGATTGTTGTGATAGATTGGCAGTTGCCAGATACTAATGTCCATGAATGAGGGGTGTATTCAACTGGGCTATTGGAGCAAGTGGCGAGCTGAATCTGCCAGGTAACCGCTTTGGTTTTTTTGTCAGGTTTTTTCCAATGTCTACCTTGTTTTGAAAGATGGGAGGCCACATTGTGATGATGTATATCATTGCAGTGATGCATGTACCGCTAACAAACCATCCAACAAGTGTTTATCCCTCTGATGTCTAGTGAGAATCTCACCACCCATTTATGAAAAGCATAAAAGATGGAATGAGATGATTTGGAGGCCAAGATTGGGCTTGTTGGTCTTCTTGTTTGTTTCTGCCATACATCTCACCTCAGACAATGGCACTCAGAATCCTATTAGATTCCACCTATAGATTTTATACTGGGAAATGACTTAGTGGGTTGCATGGATTTTCCACCATTTGGGAAGAAGTGCTCCAATTTGAAGCTGTTTCTGTGCATATACCTACTTGCAATTCAGTTGAGCAAAAGATAGTTTCAAGTAGAAGGACTCGTGTGTCCATATCAATATTAGACGGTATAGAGACCCTGGAGACCATACAGCCTAAAGAATTGCCAAATAATATCTTTCAATGGAAAGAAGAGGACTACAAAATGATATTGAAGGATCAATGTATTTGACACCAAAACAGAAGTTGCCAATGTTGAGATATAACTGCAGGAAGCCATGGCAAATCAGCAGTTTTCAAAACACTGTTTAAAACCCCAAAATAATGGAAGGGGTGTGGTTTGCAAATTGCCATGAATGACAAGTGCTGGGAAGGAAAATCAAAATCCCGACTTAGGGAGCCATGAATATCATGTGGAAGAATATAACTAAGGCACAGTTGGATGGGATAGTGCAGAGATCGAGTCTAGCAGAGAAGCAACACAATTGTATTAGAACACAAAAAAATGCTCCTTGTCATTCAACAAAGATTCAATATTGAAAGCATATTTGAAAATAATGAAAAGGTTTTGTTCAGTAAGGAAGTATTATTGTTAACGTACAAAGAGAAGTTACCCCAAATTTAAAGGTAGAATTACGCTGTGAAGACTGTGTCTTTTTTTTTATTTTTGTGTTTTTTAAAACCGTAGACTGCATTGCAAAAGAACTGCTTTGAAATGCAGGGATTTACAAAGCTGGCTACTTGTTTTGAAAGTAAGCAATTTACTACCTTTTGTGAATCCTGTTTGAATAGCTGTGGGTTCCAGCCATGTGCAGACAAACTGCAGCCCAAAGGATTGTTCATAAGTGAAGCTGATTGGTGTAGACTAGTGGCCAGTTCTCAATGACAAAGGCCCTCTGCCTATCAACAACTGATGTGATTGGTGTTAGGTAGCTCAAAAACTCAAAAGAAAATGAGTCAGAGAGAGGCTGGTCAGTCCAGAAGGTATGCAGTCGCCAAAAATCTCTCTGTCTCTCAGTTGTCTGTGGTAGGTCACTTTAAACCAGCAGAAAACCAAATTATCCTCCTTTCAGTAGATGCAGCAAGTTGTGACTTCGAATTGCATAAGTCAGAAACCTTTCATAAGTGAACCAGTCACCCTGTGCCTCTTGTGAACCAGTGGAAACATTCAGTAAAATGAAAATTAAGGAGAAACCTTCAGATCAGCAAGATTCTATCCAACATTCTTGTGAACAAAGACTATGGAATTATTTTTCCAGTATTCCCTCAGCCCAATGTCTTTGTTTTTCTCCTTCTTGATGTCTCTGCTAATGTTTGTAAGGACACATTTAGAAAGGGTTGGAAACTTTGGAGAGTTGATTTAATTTAGTTTAATTGTTCAGCTGTGGTTAGAATCTAAATATCTGTAAAAGTACAGAAACCTCATCCATGCATTCTGTCAGACTAGGTCTAAAAAGTAGGTACCTTGATGATTTCGTGTATTTTTAAAAAGTAACTAACTTTTGTGACAACTGGGAGTAACTGGGCTTGATTTCCAGTGTGCTACCTCAGTAAATTGTGACAATACCGAGAGACGATGTAAAGAGTGACACTTGGGCTGTGCACTTCACTGAAACATTCATTGCAGAGTTAAAGGAAGGGTGTAAGAGAAAACAAAATCACTAAATTTTGTAAATCCCATTTGATACACATACTTGCATTTGTTTCAGTTCAGCTTTATAGTTTTGTACATAGGTTAGATGCATATATGTAAATGACAGGATTATCCATATACTGTAATCTGTAATATACTATTTGTTTGAAACTATTTGATAGGAGCCTGTTATAATTTCTGTGGTGAGAGTTTACAATATAATGTTATTATTCTTGGGTACATAAATTCTAAGATTAAAGGGTTTAATAAAATTTCCTATTCTTCAGACGATAATTGTAATAGTGAGATTTTTGGGAATGTTCTATTAACTTTTTGTGCCTAACCTTAGCACAGTGGCTGTGTGAGGCCCCTTTCAATCATGGCTAACCATGGACCGCATCCTCGTTCTAGCTTTCTGCTTTCCCGAAACAACGTTGCTTGTGACTGAAGAGGCCAATGCTGGAGTGACAGGCCTGGTTGCAGACATCACATCTCTATGTGGTCATTGATCTGCTAGAGCTGCTGCGCTCCTTCCTTCATGCCTGCTTGTCTACCAAAGCGATCATCAGCTTCTTTTCCCCTGTTTTAATGTGTTGGTTCAGGGTGTTTCTCCATCTCATGCGGTCAGCTGCAAACCTTTCCCAGGACTCCGTCATGATATCAAGCACCTTCATGTCCCTCATGTAGACATCCTTGTAGCGCAGCTGGGGACGTCCAGTCAGTCTCTTCCCGGATTTGAGCTCTCCATAGAGGATATCCTTCGGGACGCAGCCATCCTCCATGGGGTGGACATGGCCCAGCCAGCGCAGTCTCCACTGCCTGAGCAGAGTCTACATTCTGGGAAGGCCAGTGAGAGATAAGGCCGCTGCATTGGCTGTGACTTAAGCAGATTTTTTGAAAAAGCAAGTAGAGTAAAAATGATCACTTTGAAGAAAAAGAATGCCAGACAGCTTTTAAGAAGATGAAAGCGATGCTAACAAATGGATCATTGCTGGCCACCCAAAATCAATAAATACTTTAAAATGGAATTAATTCTAGTAATTTGGTGGTTGAGTCCATTCTTACTTCAAGATGATGAATCTGACATAGGGAAGCTAGAAGAGTACTTTTGATTTAATGTCTTTTTGTGTAGCTTTGTGGCTTGCATTCCTGCCATCCTGGGGACAATATGTTAATTAAAAAGACAATCTTGCAATGAGAGGTAAGATTAAGCATTTTCTTCCAGGGAATTCCAGAAAGAGTTTGGAGCCTTTCAGCACAGAAAAGCATTCAATTGTTTGTTTATCAGAGTGGCTTTGATACACATTGACTCACATCAAGGGCACACATCCATCAATTCCCCATGATCCTCTTGATGTGTCCTAATGGTGGCCACTGCAACCTGAGAATGTTCAGTTGCAAAGGCTCTGTTGAGGGCAATATAGGGTTGGTTAGCTCAGTTGGCTGGATGGATAGTTTGCAATGCAGTGTGATGCCAACAGTGCGGTTTTGATTAATGCAAAAGCTGAGGTAGCCATAAAAGACTTTTCTTCTCAACCTCTCTCTCAACTGAAGTGTGGTGACCACCACAAGTCGTGTAACTAAAGAACCGTTCTATGTCTGGTAGGGCTATGGCAACTTTATCTTTAGGGCAGGACATTATCCTTTATTGAATAGCAGTATCCACTTAATTGGCTATCACCTGTGAAGTGAGCCTCCACGGCCAGAATGGGTTCAATTCCCACCTGCTCCAGAGGGGTATCGTGTCTTCACAGTTTGATTAAAAGTATCTAAAATGAGCCTCCAAATCTTGCTGCCTGTTAAAGCTGGGGTTTACTATCACCTTTCTCCTTTCAAGGCCTATTTTGTTGCAAAGGAGTCACTGCTGCCTCCAAAAAGTGTTTGTGGTACCGTATCCAAATTACCCTGAATGATCCATTCTATGGGGTTATTGCAATTGTGCAAGAGGGTCATAGAGCTGTACAGCACAGACCCTTTGGTCCCACTCATCCATGCCAACTAGATATCCTAATCTAGTCTCATTTACCAGCATTTAGTCCATAACTCTCTACACCCTTCCTATTCATATACCCATCCAGATGCCTTTTAAATGTTGTGATCGTATCAGCCTCCACCACTTCCTCTGGCAGCTCATTCCATACACGCACCACCCTTTGTGTGAAAAAGTTGTCCCTTAGATCCCCTCCTGCCGTAAACCTTTGCCCTCTAGTGCGGTTTTGATTAATGCACTAGTTTTGGACTTCCTCACCCCACCCTTTATTTAATCTCAATAAATGATGGTTTATGTACTGAAGGTAAATTGTCTCTGGCAGCATCTGCAGTTCTCACTTTTGCCTAGCTTTTAACTGGCTCATGACAGACCCAACAGTTACCAAGTACCAGTCTTGTGTTTACTGTGTGTTGAAATACCCAATGTATGGAAAGCTGTGTCAATTGGCCTGTTAATGAATCACTTTCATATTAGGTTTTTAACAAAGATTAAAGTTGATGGCTTTTCTACAACCTAATGGTCATTTTACAAGCTAGTAGATTGACAGAGAAGTCCTATATCTAGCCCATCTACTTCTTTTATCAGTATGACAAATGTTTCCACAGAGATAACTGATGGGTGAGTCATTCTAAGGCCATTACTGCATACCATTTAGCAGCTAGCTCAAGATCAACATCAGTAGTTAAAAGGGATGGGTGATGACCTACCTGATTTTTTTTAAGATAAAATATTGCTACATATAGAGGTGGAAGAACTTAGAGGAAGAAAAATTCTTTGATAATTCATTAAATTGTGTGCTGGACTGGATATTTCTTTGACTAAAAAAAATCAATTAAAGCCATGAAAAAAAACCTAAAGCCAACAGTGACAACAGCGAGACAAAGACCTGTGTTTTACCATTCAGGTGAGAATTTCTGTAATCATTTGAACCTGGAGAGTATGAACCCTAATTAGAGAAGTGATAAAACAAAGGTTGGATGAAAATGAGAGATACATTAATAATATAACAGAGCTAATTAACAGAGATGAATCCTTTTTTTTGCTAACAGCAACAAATTGTAATTATGTCCCCACAGACAAAGTTAAATGTGTTAGATACCTATACTTTTAAAACTGTTTTCCAAGTTAATACTCAGTGATTTTAGATTGGTATTGGACTAATTTGCCTACCAGTTTAACATAATTATGTTAATACACTGGGAAGCAAATAACCCCATACAAAACAGAAAAGGGCTTTTATTTCCCTAAGCAAAATGTGAAATCAGAACAAATTTATCACATATAAGAAACCTAACTTTAAACTTTTCAAATGAAAATTATGCAATTGCTAGAGATATCTGAATGGCTTAGCATAGATCTACTGTTTCAGAATGAAGGTAAGGAAGAAAACAAAATGACCATTTGGATACCAAAACAAAGCAGCATGACAGAGACTCTGAGTAACACTTTTAAAAAAAATTATACGGGTCAGTATTTATTGCCCAAGCCTAATTGCCCAGCGAGCAGTCAAGTGTAAATTACATTGCTGTGGATCTGGAGTCACATGTAGTACACACAAGGTAGGGATGACAGATTTCATTCCCTGAAGGATATCAGTGAACTATGTTTTTATGACAATTGACAATGGTTATGTGGTTATCATGAGGCTTTTTTAAAATCCAGATTTTCATATTTCACCATTTGCTATGGTGTGATTCTAAACCATATTCTAAGAACATTAATCAGAGGTTCTGGAAAACTAGTCCAGCACTGTTTATCATGACAGCACCACCTTCCCTACTCCGTTGGCCACTTGTCAAACTTGCTGGACAGAAAAGATATACCCACAAGGAAAATGTTAACAAAATTGCAAGTTTGCAGAAAAATGCAGACTTCCAAATATTTATTTAATAAGTTAGAATTGTTAATCATATGGATCAGTATGAACAAACAGAATTCACATTAAACAATGTTAAAATAGGAAAAGAACATCTGAACAAAAGGAAGTTTTCAGATGCAAATTTGAAATAATGTATTATGATTTCTATTTTTACTTTGCAATTAAATGAGTGTTCCTGCCCAGAATGGCATTTTGGTTCATTCGTAGTTGTCTTGAGGTGGTGGTGAGCTATCTTCTTAAACTACTTAAGACTAAGTGGTATAAGTACATTTAGTGCTATTAGAAATGGACTTCCAGGCTTTTGAACCAGTGACCGCAAAGGAACAATTCTGTTCCCATCTCAGCATGATGTGATTCTCGAGGGGTAATATTCAGGATGGTGGCATTCTCATGCATCTGCTGCCCTTCTTTGTGGTAGTAAAGGTTATTGATCAACAGCAACTTGCCAATTGCTGAAATGCATCTGGCTGAGGGCACACATTATTAATACAGTGTTGATTAGTTGCTTATTTGTCCATCGTCCCACACAACTAGATCTTGCAATACCCAGAATAATTTGACACCTCACTTTATCTTGACTGCAAAAGCTGTCATAAATTGCACTTTATTAGGTTGTAAAAATATCTGCACTTATTTGGAACTATTCAAAATAAAATGTCTTCATTATCTTCTACTAGAATTAGCTCAAGGTAATTTCAGCGCATCTCTGAAATTGTTTGGAAAATGACTGCCACGGCAAGTTACAACAGTGTCCTTTCATCTGAGAAGCCTAGTTTAGAGTGAACCTGACATACAGGATGTTCAGAGTCGAGAGTGTGATGCTGGAAAAGCACAGCCGGTCAGGTAGTATCCGAGAAGCAGGAGAATCAACGTTTTGGGCATAAGCCCTTCATCCTAATTCTCGACTCTGCTCTCCAGCATCTGCAGTCCTCACATTCTCCTCACAGGATGTTCAAAGGAACAATTTGACATTCTCAATATGCATATCAATATGCTAAACTCAAATCAAACACACGTACAAAGCACTTTTTAACATACTGTCCAATGGAATTATAATAACCATATAGTAATTTCAAATACTAAAACATATGATTAATTTTTCTCTATTGATTCAAAACTCTCGTCAAAGTAAGGAGCTAGAAGTCAATAAGTGCTTCATAAATACCTAGTGCCATCAAATGGAAGGAGAGTGGT
Organism: Chiloscyllium plagiosum; assembly: GCF_004010195.1. NCBI lineage: Eukaryota > Metazoa > Chordata > Chondrichthyes > Orectolobiformes > Hemiscylliidae > Chiloscyllium > Chiloscyllium plagiosum. Next base: position 29,138,452 of record NC_057720.1, on the reverse strand, counting down.
TTGTGCTTGCAATTCCTCAATTGAGATGTTGAACTGAATGTTTTATCACAGGAAAGTCACTTCCATTGCACTTTAGCAGATTTCCTAGCATTAAATTACAAGGTAACTATGTCTTTAAAGCAGAAATTTTAAATATATTTAAGATGTACCCAACGAATACACAAAGAGCTGAAAGCTGAAAAGAGTCGAGGAATAAACATTTTCAGATTTGCAGATTACTAGTGGGTGCTGAAAGGATCAGTGCTTTGGACTCCGGTTCTTACAATCCATGTGAATGTCTGGGGTTGCTATTTAAATGAAAATCTTTGTTTAATAATGATTCAGATGAAGGACCATGTATAACATATTCAAGCTTCCTGACAATACAAAGCTAGGTGGGAAAGTAGGCCACAAGGAGGTCACAAAGAATATGCAAAGGGGTATGGTTAGATAAGTGAATGAGTAAGAATCTGGCAGATTGAGTACAATATAGGGAAATGCAAGGTTATTTGCCTTTGTAGAAATAGAAAGATTTTTGTGTTATGTAGTGGGAAACTATTGACTTTCAGCATTGGGGTTTTCTTGTACAACAAAAAGTTAACATGCAGGTGCAGCAAACAATTAAGGCAACAAATGGTGTTTTGTTCTTATTGCAAGAGGGTTGGATTATCAAGAGGAAGGAAGTTTTGCTGCAACTGTATATAGCTGTGTGAGATTATAGCTGAAATTGCATACAGTTAGTAAGTTTGCAGATGACACTAAAATTGGAGGTGTAGTGGACAGCGAAGAAGGTTACCTCAGATTACAACAGGATCTTGATCAGATGGGCCAATGGGCTGAGAAGTGGCAGATGGAGTTTAATTCAGATAAATGAAGGTGCTGCATTTTGGGAAAGCAAATCTTAGCAGGACTTATACAAAGTTTGAGAGAAAATTTGTAGCTCGGGTGCTCGTTGTTGTGGTTGTGTTCGCCGAGCTGGGAATTTGTGTTGCATACGTTTCGTCCCATGTCTAGGTGACATCCTTAGTGCTTGGGAGCCTCCTGTGAAGCGCTTCTGTGATCTTTCCTCTGGCATTTGTAGTGGTTTGAATCTGTCACTTCCGGTTGTCAGTTCCAGCTATCCTTAGTAGCCACACACGCAGATGACAAGCAACATGAGTTCTACTGGGACAACACTACTATTATAGGACACCCCAAACAGAGAACAGCCAGGGAATTCCTAGAGGCATGGCACTCATCCTCAGATTCAATCAATAACCACATTGACCTGGACCCAATTTACTGGCCACTGCAACGGACAGCTGGAACTGACAACCAGAAGTGACAGATTCAAACCACTACAAATGCCGGAGGAAAGATCACAGAAGCGCTTCACAGGAGGCTCCCAAGCACTGAGGATGTCACCTGGACAGGGAACGAAACGTCTGCAACACAAATTCCCAGCTTGGCGAACAGAACCACAACAGGACTTATACACTTAATGGTAAGGTCCTAGAGAGTGTTGCTGAACAAAGAGACCTTGGAGTGCAGGTTCTGAGCTCCTTGAAAGTGGAATGGCAGGTAGATAGGACAGTGAAGGCGGCTTTTGGTATGCTTTCCTTTATTGGTCAGAGTATTGAGTACATGAGTTGGGAGATCATGTTGCAGCTGTACAGGACATTGGTTAGGCCACTGTTGGAATATTGCATGCAATTCTGGTCCCCTTCCTATCAGAAAGATGTTGTGAAACTTGAAAGGGTTCAGAAAAGATTTATAAGGATGTTGCCAGGGTTGGAAGATTTGAGCTACAGGGAGAGGCTGTTTTCCCTGGAGCGTTGGAGGGGTGACCTTATAGAGGTTTACAAAATTATGAGGGGCATGGATAGGGTAAATAGGCAAAGTCTTTTCCCTGGGGTTGGGGAGTCCAGAACTAAAGGGCATAGGTTTAGGGTGAGAGAGGAAAGATATAAAAGAGACCCAAGGGGCAACTTTTTCACACAGAGGGTGGTAGGAGTATGGAATGAGCTGCCAGAGGAAGTGGTGGAGGCTGGTACAATTGCAACATTGAAAAGGCATTTGGATGGGTATATGAGGATATGGGCCGGGTGTTGGCTGGTGGGACTAGATTGAGTTGGGATATCTGGTCGGCCTGGATGGGTTGGACCGAAGGGTCAGTTTCCATGCTGTACATCTCTATGACTCTATGTCAGGTGGAAAGACACATTTTTTTAATAAGGGGGTGAAAATGAAGGTTCACCAAGTTGACTCCTGAAATGTGAGGATTGATCAATGATGAAATACTGTGCTGAATTAGCCAATGTCCTCTGGAAATTAGAAGAATGTTAAATGAAATATTTAAAAAGTATGAAAAAGTCTAACAGAATGGGTGCCCAAAAGCTGCTTTCTTAGCTAGGAATTCAGAGGAGAGGGAGATGACCATTTGGACAATGATGAAGAGAATGTCTTCCTCAGCGGGTTAAGAAGCTAACAAATTCTCCAAACAGGGACTGTTGATACTCAAGTTGTTGAGTATAGGCAATGCTAAGATTTTTGGATCAACAAATATGTGAATTAGGTACACAAGTGGAAATTAGGTTTCAGATCAACCACAGTCTTATTAAATGGCTGAGAAAGGTCAAGGAGGCATATAGTTCATTCCTGTTCCCATTTCTTATGCTTTAAGATTTTCAGAAAATGGAAAAACTTAATATTTAACACTTCGCTTGCTGTGTATTATGGAACTTTAATATCAACCATTACTTCACCACATTCAAGGTTCTAAACTTTATGCATTTCAATGAGGAGTTGCCACTCGTGGGTAATGGGGATGAGATGAGATCTTTGGTTGCTGCATGGATCATGTTGTTCCAGATAATGTTGTTCACAAAAACTGGTGAGCAAAAGCAGCAATATACAGTGTCAGTGCCAATCTTTTTGGGTCTATATCAAAGTTATATGCATTTATGTCTCATCCTCTTCTTCAAAGTTACATCTCTGCACTCTGGTTTCTCAAAGTTCCTCCCATTCCACATTGCTCAATCTCAGCTATGACTGACATGTGTTTGAAATCATTGGGTTTATGATTAAATGTCTCCACCAGATTGAAGATCTTTTCGCAATCCGTGGCATAAAAGAGTTGTGCTTCATTTGCTAGACACTGTGCCTCTTGTACATTCTGTAAGTCAGAAAACACAAAGTTCAGTAAATGCTACCATTAAGACTTTGCTTTTTCAATTGTAATGCTGTCAGTTGCTCCTTCCTTTTATACATTTTGTTGCATTGCAAAACCTACCCATCCTCTTTTTCCCATTAAAGAAGGGTTCAACCAGAGGTATTTCAGCAGGGCAAGTTTTACACATGTTCATTGTTCAGACTGGCAAAGTATTGTCGTTAACAAAGACAACTTTTTAAAAAAATTCTAACCTATAAATTTTTTGTAGTTTTAAAAAGAACACTTTTTGCCATTAATTTATATTAACTGTCACAACTGAAGAAATCAACAAGTGAACAAACGTCAAGCCCTCATGTTTTATTCTTAATCTTGAATTATGCTTTTCATTTCATTACACACAACAGTTTTGCTCGCATATTAAAACCAGTATGCTGTGGCACAGCATGCACTTGCATTATTGTCTGCTTCACTTGTTCTGATGTATACCCAGTCTCAGCTGGCATACAGGAATGTACATAGTAATGGTTAATAAAGTGCTTGACCACAGGAGGATGAGAAAGAAATTGAGTGCAAGTATTCCCTGAAGCTTCTTTCATGAGCATCCCAAGGTTACCTTAATACATTTTATGAAATTTTACATCAAGTGGTTATACCAATTGATTTTGTGTTGGAGGGATATATATTGTTGATACTATGCATCTCTTAAAGATAGCTGACAGTGCCATCTGTGGGAGATAACTGTTAAATCAGACAGAATTGAACAAGAGCACTTATTCGCACCTCATGATATATTTGAAAGTCAGTACAGCACCACTGATAAAGACTAACATTTTTAAAAAGAAATTGGTCATGGTATATGTTTTATCTTTTCAAAACAGAATGTACACAATGGTGAATACTACTTTTTAATGTAAAAGAACAGTGGTATTAATTTCTCTGTAACCCTGAAATAATAAACTCCAATATCAGTTTAGGATAATTCTAGCCCCAGTGTTTTCTCTATATTTACCTAACTCTATAACAATCAATGCTTAACAGCATACCTAGGAATGAGCTAATTGCCATATTTTCTGCATATTAAAAATATATTTCTTACCAGAAATGTTGTGTCTATTTCTGCAGTAAGTAGTACAATGCCCTTCTCCTTCTGCAGATCCGGGTAATGATAGATTATAAGCTGGCTTGGTGAATTTTCCCCCAAAGACTGAAAGCCAAGAAAAGAAAACATTGGGGAAAAAAAAAGGATTAAGAAGCTTGTCGTATATTGGTGGTCTGCAGACAAACAGCAGAACAAAAAACAAATTTAAAACAAAGGGAATTAGTGTGGCCATACTGATTTATTTTTAAACAGTGATACAGTACTGCATGCTCACCTAATTGCCTTCATCTAAGACTAATATTTTAAACTTAAAGAGAACAATTATAAAGGGCATAAAGATACCAGTGGATGAAACAAGTTGGGAAATCAGATTAAGGAATAGTCAGTACAGGTACAGTGGCAGCCATTTAAGGGACCAACTGGGATGTATAAAGAATGGCTCCAAGGGAAGGATATGTGGCTGACTAAGAAAGTTGAAGGCAGTACCAAATTGAAAGAAAATGTGTATAATTCCATAAAGAGGAGGCAGGTCAGAAGATTGGACAGAATTGAAAGAACAGCAAAGAACTACTCAAAGATTAATAAAAGGAAGCAAACTAGAAATATTTTGACAGATGGCAAGAGTTTCTCAAAGCATTTGTTTTTAATTGAAAAGAGCAAGTGAAGTGATCTTCGGTTCTACACAGAGCGAATCTCAGAATTAAATATAGACAGATATTAATATGAATGATGAATGAACTGATCGCATATTTTACATCCAATTTCACAACAGTAGACAGAAATTATCTCTTATCAATAATTATGATTCGGGGATGAAAACAAGGGAAGAACTAGAAAGTTACAAGTCACCAAGGAAAAGGGAAGGAGATAATTATTGGAACTAAAAGGTGACAACTTCCCAGATTTTGATGGGAATTCAGCCTAGGATCTTAATAAGAGGTAGGGGCTGACATAAGATTGGTTCATCTTTCTTTCACCAAAATACTCTAGATTTTGTAAAAGGTTCCATCAGATTTGACATAGTGTGTGTAACTAGTCTATTTCATAAAGGAAGGAGACAAGGCAGGAAACTATAGGCCAGTTAGCTTAACATCTACATTGGGAAAATGCTGAGATCTGTTATTCTGTGAATCGGATATATAACAAGCACTTAGAAACTTAATGTAATCAGGAACAGTCAACATGGTTCTGACAAGGGAAGTGGACAGAGCTGGCAGAACTAAAGGTGAAGAGGAATCTCGGTTCCCATAAATAACAAAATGTTAATATGTAGGTAGAACAAATTATTGGTAAAGCAAATTGTATGTTATCATTTATTGTAAGGAACATAAAAATAGGAATGTTTTGCTTCAATTGAATATTGATTTTCAGTATAGGATATGTGTGAGATCATATCTGGACTACTATGTTCATATTAATTTCCTCATTTAAGTAAGGATTGCACCGCGTTATAAGACAGAGAAAATTCTCTCAACCGATAGCTGAGGGATGGAGGTGGGGTTTATCTCAAGAAGGACGGTAGGACAGGATGGTTTGTTTCCACTGGCGTTCAGCGGAATGCCAGTCATATATATTTCAATAACATTCTAAGGATATTTGTCAGGGTAGATTCTGAATGGATGTTCTCTTGTGGGAGAGACAAGGAGGGAACACAGTTTAAGAATAAGGAGGCTTCCATGTAAGATATAGATTTTAAAGGGGACTTTATTTCTGAGTACTGAGTGGCTTTGGAATTCTTCTCACTAGAAAGCAGCAGAGGAAGGGTCATTGAACATTTTAAACAAGTAAATAGATTCTTGGCTAACAAGGGAAACAAATGTTATTGGCGTAGGCAGGAATGTGGAGTTGAGGCCATAATCAGATTAGCCATGAATGGCAGAGAAGGCTGATGAGATAAGTGGTCTACTCTTGCTCCCAATTAATATTTTAACTGTAATTGTTTTGTGCTGACCATCTAGCATGAGAGGTTGCAAATGCACAATGTAAATGCACTTTCGACCCTTCTTATGTGATATTTGATAATCATTGTATTAATCAGAGAGAAAGTTTAAAGCAATACCCCTTTTTAAAGTAACTAAATATAGAGGGAATTTGACAGCGGGTATAGATATCAAGACTAACTATTAACACATCAACACAAAAGAACTGCCAAGCCAGGTATGTTCCATCATGTTTACTGGCTGGAAGTTCTTGCCTACAGTTACATACCTGAATATTAATTAAAGAGGAAAAGTGAAGTTCAGTCGCAGACCACTGACCCACAAAGAACTCATAACCTGTTTGTCTTGGCAAAGCATACAAGAACTGGAACAGAACAGGATAGATATCAACACGTGGACTTTTCTGATAGATTTACTTTTTTTTTAACATGGACAAGTAATAATGTACAGCCTGGAATTCTGAATTTATACCAATAAATGATAAGCCTCACAGCTTCGAGGGGTGAAAACCTTGTAGAATTTAGGCAGCAACATTAGAACATTTTCTCTTTTGTCAGGTGATTCTTCAAAATATCAAATAAACTGGGAAAAAAAATCATAAATCTCTAAAGCTTTGAACCTGGACTGCAATACAGAGACGAAATGCAAAAGAGAAGTATAAAAAGAGAAAGTCAACCTTATTGTTCCCAGACAATATCTTGGACTCACTATCTGCTTAATTACTGGATAACAAGAGCATGATTTCCTATTTTGTACTAAGTAATTCATATATGTGAACACTGTTCCCACGTTTGGTGGGATTCTTCTGATTTATTCTATACATTTGGGCAAAATACAAAACAGGTGGCTTGAAGAAGATTCCAGTCTCCCACTCTAAATTTCTCCTAAAGTAGCTTTGAACAGTACTAATATGATTTATTCTTATTTGGATTTTGCCATTGTGTTCCTTTTCAGTTGTGTATACACTGTTCTTCCTCTGCCATTCAACCATCCCCAGGACATATTTCCTCATTTTCCAGGATCTCGAGAATGTGGATTTCTTCACTTTTCAGTTCCCCTCCTCCCACCACCCCCAACCTTCAAGTACTAATTTCGTTTATGCATCGCTATAGAAAATATTTCTCAGGAATAATCTGTTGAACCTATGATAAGTAGTAGATACTGCTGAATGTGGAACATTAGAAACAAAAAAAGGCTATTGCACCCCTGGAGTTAGCTCCACCATTCAAAAGACTATGGCTTCCTTACAACTCAAGGGGCCTTGATATTCTTACCTAACAAAAATAAATTTGTTAATTAATACTTTCAATAGGAGAGAATGACAGTTCCAGAGGCAAGCGGTATCAAATCAAAACTGAATTTTAGCTGCAAAGCAACATGGAGTAAAAGGACTCAAGATTCTCAGGGCAAGAGCCTCTGGAGGATTCAGTAGGTAAATTTAATCGTAACAAAAAAAACATAATCAGCATGTATGATAGAAACAGCAGATCAGTAAAAAGTGCCAGAAACGTAATGTTAAGTATGAGACATGTCTGTCAAATGCAAGGTTTTAAATACTTCTGCCTTCATGCTTGGGATGCGTTTCAACAACTGTTGTCACCAATTTACCAAATTAAATGCTTCCAAATCAGAAAAATACAAAACATAAACAACATTTGCACCAAACCAATATGCTTTCTTTCACAATTTCAACTTATCAGAGTCAAGTATCATTTTAAAATAAAGATGTCAACACGTTGACACTGAACAATACAGTTTACTCACAGTGGGGCATTGCTGAGATCTGCTGTGCATGAGATCAAATGTTGTACCCTTTCAGGAAACAAAAATCACAAAATATGTAAATACATTGCCAAAAATAATCAATCTTCATACATGAAGCTTAAATCTAAGCCATACTCACAGGAATTACAGCAGAGATGGTATTCTTCAGGGCAAAATACTGATTCCAAATCTGGAAAAAAAAGAAATTAATGTGATTGGAACATATTAAGGATATCTCCAAGGTTAAAACAGATTTTTGAACAAAGCAAATGCTCTTCCTCAAAACATACAACATTCTCTCCCAACAAAATCTATACCAGGAAACTGACACAATGGCACATCTGCACTAATCAGCTACATAGGCGAAACAAAAAATAAGTCAACAGGATATATACATTGGAAAAAAAAAGATTTTTCTTTATCTGCACAAGATGTAGGCAGGATAAAAATGTTTTCCCATGTAAAGGCAATGTTCCACATTTTGCAGTTATAATGATGGCAAAACTGTCAAATTTCACCATCATTACAAAACTGAAACTGACAGCAGCTGTGGCCTCTATACACGCAGTTACACGTGAAAATCTAGGAACTGCTGTCAGTGATGTCATGCTCCTTCACAAATATGCTATTGAATTCTCTACAGATTGAAATATTAGAAATCACTGCATCTGAAGTGAACTTCCAGATGTTAATTATTTATGTTGTAAATCGCTGAATGTGATTACATCTTGCCATTTGCCCTCGTGAGCCTGATCCACCATCTGACGAGAACCTGGCTGATATGACTGTGGCCTCAACTTCACCTCAAGTGTAGCTCAGTGGTTAGTATTGCTGTCTCACAGCACTAGGGACCTAAGTTCAATTCCAGCCTTGGGTGACTGTGCGGAGTTTACTCCCACCATCCACAGATGTGTTTAGGTGGATTGGCCAAGCTAAATTGCCCAGGAGCATCCAGAGTGGTGCAGACTAGGTGGTTTTGCCTTGGTAAAAACCCATGCAGAGTTATGGAGTGTCTCTGGGTGGGATGCTCTTCAGAGGATCGCTGCAGACTTGATGGGCTGAATGGTCTCTTTCTGGACTGTAGGAATTCCGTGATTCTACTTCCACACCCCCCCCTCCATATCTTATGAGTCTCTTATTAATCCAGAATAAAACTAATTCACCTTAAAATTATTCATGACACTACCTCCATTAGCTCAGGGGAAGAGAATTCTGAAGACCAATGTCCCCATTGATTTAAAAAAAAGCCTGTCTTAAATTACATTTTATTTATTTTTCAATAGATTTTTAAACTGTACCTAGCATCTCTAACGGGGGAGACATCCTCTCAGTATCCAGCCTGCCAATTCCCTTCAGGATCTCTCATGTTTCAATGCAGTGTAACAAGGTTTTTAATATTATACTAAGCCATAATTATTGAACAACCTTTTTACTCCTGAAAGACTAGTTTTATATTTGTTGAATGTGAAATTATCAACTATGAGAAAAACAAATTGCAAAGACTTAGTTTTATTTAAAAATTTCATCTTCCATCTTAATCTCATGTGTACGTCTCATTGTCTCATTCTCTGTCAAGTGATTGCCAAGTGAAGGAAGTGACTTTGCTTGCTTTCTGAGAAACTTTGACATGACTAGCTGCTTAGCTACTTGATGACATTACCATTACTGAAGGCTAATGATCCCCTATAGTGGATTTCAGAATTGAATTATAACGGGGAATGGTTAAAAACCACCCCACAAAGATAGCCAAATTTTTATGGGCAGCTTTCTTAGAGCTCAGTCCTAAATGGCGCCATTTTGTCACAATGTTATACCTGAGCTATACAATCTGAAAAGATTTGGATCCAGTCTGTGATGGATTAAAATTATCTCTGTTCAGGAGAAAGTAAGAACATTACACTTCTCTTGTAATCCTGAGCTACTTGCAGCTGCAATTCACTTAAGATTTTAGATTGCCTTCATTTAGATCATTAGAAAGAATGAATATTTGTTTTGTTTGTAAGTAGCAGCAGTTCCAGCTGTCACAAAATACGGCCTTGGAAATTTTAATTAACTCAGCAGTCAGAGTCTTTGGGTAGAGTTCCAAATTTCCACAGGTCTCTTATTTCACATCACACAAGGTTCAGATCAATATTTACAGTGCAACTTTACTGCTTCAATGTGAAACTGCTTCACAACATTACTAGAGTTGTAGTGAAAATGCACAAACACTTTCAATTTTTGTTGTAAGCTTGAAATTTGTTTTAAAGCTGCTGTTGTAAACATGTCAATACCTGTCTTTTAACTAAAACAAATCCAAACTTGGTACTTCCCACCTACTTGCCACTGCAGTTATGCTCACCTTGGTGCAAGCTGACAGCATCAAACAGATGAGGAAACTGGTGAAGGGCTTATTGCCCATCCATTCTCCTGCTCCTCAGATGCTACCTGACCTGCGGTGATTTTCTAACACCACATTTTTCGACTCTTATCTCCAGCATGTGCAGTCCTCACTTTCTCCCAGCATCAAATTGCATACCATTGAAGGCAGCTCACGTCACTGTACATCAGTACATGATGTCAAGCTACCACCTAACTGGTGTATAATGCAGTCCTGCAAATCCCACCCTCTAATATGGCAATATGGTATCAAGAAAAAAAACAGTAGAAACACAGCCCAAACTTAAATTCTCTTAGATTGTAGATCAGACAAATAATTATACAGCAACGAAAGAATTCAAGATATCGGACACCATAAGAGATGGAGGAAGCTTAGGCAGACGCCCAAGAATAAATGCACAAACAGAAGAAAGCTTAGCACTTCGCTACAGTTGGAAAATACTCAAGTGAAGTATCTCAGTTTCTCAACGATCAATATAAATCATTACCCTGAAACAAGCAAAAAAGTTAGGGATTGCAGGTTTCAAAAACAAACCTGGATGACGTACCAAGTGTATGAAGAGATACAATTTTGTAATGCTGCAGACAGCAAAGATTTCTAGCAACTTCCTGCAGAAACTAATGATAGGTGTGACGATCAAGTTTCAGCAGCTGTATATACAAACACTGACAAGAGAATGGATACAGATTAGCCTGTATTCAGAACATGAACAAAATTCCCGTGAATTTTGAGATGTTATCAAGTGAAATGGTGAGCAAAATTGGAGAGAAAACAGTGTTAGGATAACTATCCATGAAAGGAGTGGATTCGCAGTTGTACAGTTGAGCCAATGGCAATATTCAAAAGAAGAATTGAGCAAGACATCAATTCCCCAAAGGGGTATTCAAAATAAAAGGATGGCCAGTTGAAGGCAACTTGAAAGTACTTCTGAGCAAAGTTTGTAGTTTTTGACCAGAAGGATTAAATAAAGAAAATGTCTTCCCATCTGGATAAAACCAAAGTACTGGAGAAACTCAGCAAATGGTGCATCTATGGAGAAAGGAGCAGAGTTAACATTTCAAGTTCAGAACACCTCTTCTTTAGAGCTGAAAACGGCTGAAAAATAACTAATATGTTGTTGACAAAGGGGAAAGAAGATGGAATGTAAAACTGGTGAGGATGCCTCAACCAAAAGACAAAGAAATGCTGATGATAATAAAGGGATAATCTTGATAGAACATAGAACATTACAGCGCAGTACAGGCCCTTCAGCCCTCGATGTTGCGCCGACCTATGAAACCAATCTGAAGCCCATCTAACCTACACTATTCCATTCTCGTCCATATGCTTATCCAATGACCATTTAAATTCCGGTAAAGTTGTCGAGTCTGTAGCTGTTGCAGGCAGTGCGTTTCACTCCCCTACTACTCTCCGAGTAAAGAAACTACCTCTGACATCTGTCCTATATTTATCACCTCTCAATTTGAAGCTATGCCCCCTTGTGTTAGCTATCACCATCCTCGGAAAAAGGCTCTCACTGTCCACCCAATCTAACCCCCTGATTAACTTATATATCTCAATTAAGTCACCTCTCAACCTTCTCTCTAACGAAAACAGCCTCAAGTCCCTCAACCTTTCTTCGTAAGACCTTCTCTCTACACCAGGCAACATCCTAGTAAATCTCCTCTGAACCCCTTCCAAAGCTTCCACATCCTTCTGTTATGGACGAGGCCAGACCACTCAAAACATTCTTAAGCAGGCAGCCCAATCCATAACTTTGCAATTTGTTTTGGTAAGTGTACAGTGGGAATTATCTGGGTTAAGCTAGCTAGGTTGACTACCAGGTTTTAAAACAGACAAAAATTTATTCACAAAATTACACAATGAAACACAAAGAACAGAATAAAGAATGCCTACAGAACTCAGTCTATCCAAACTTAACTGTGCTGTTCCGAATATACACAATAGTCCAAATATGCAAACGCCCTTAAAAACCAGTAAACAAATGGAACAAGAGAGAGAGGAAGAAGAGAGGAGAGAGAAAGAAGAGAGGAGAGAGAGAAGAGAGAGTCCACATAGCTCATGGAACTGCTCAGCTAGAGAGCTGACCACTCCCCTTTCATTATACAGGTCACTTCTAAAATATGATCAATTTGGCCTGAAGTCTCATCTGTTTACATATGACCAAAAGGTCTCTCAATACCCTTTACTCGATACCAAACTAGGCTAATCAGATCTGGGAGTGGTTTACTACATTGAGAAAAATCAAGGACATAATATCCTTGAGAAAAGGAACAGTATTTAGAAAAAAGGAACCAAATTTGTGACACTTCCTATAATGCGGTGACCAGAACTGCACACAATACTCCAAGTGTGACTACACGAGAGCTTTGTACAGCTGCAGCATGACCTCATGGTTCTGAAATGCAATCCCTTTACTAATAAAAGCTAACTGTATGCCTTCTTCACAACCCGATCAACCTGGGTGGCAACTTTGAGGGATCTATGTACATGGACACTGAGATCTCTCTGTGCTCATCTACACTATGAAGAATCTTACTATTCGCTCAGTACTCTGTTACACCTTCCAAAGTGATTCACCTCATACTTTTCTGCATTAAACTCCATTTGCCACCTCTCAGCCCAGTTCTGCAGCATATCCCTCTGTAACCTACAATACCCTTTGGCACGATCCACAACTGTACTGACCTTACTGTCATCCACAAATTTACTAACCCATCCTTCTAAGCCCTCATCCAGGTAGTTTATAAAAACAACCAACAGCAGTGACCCCAAAACAGATCCTTGTGGTACTCTAGTAACTGAACTCCAGGATGAACATTTTCCATCAACCACCATCCTCTAACACCTCTTTTGCATCTCTTTAATGATTTCTGTGGATAGTCAAAAATAGGTTTACTTCACTGGGAGGGGAGATGTGGGGAAGGGTGCAACCAAAATCGAGGGCAGTGTTCACTTAGTGGTTGAACTCAATATTGAGACCGGAAGTCGTAAAATACCAAGGTGGAAACTCAGTGTTGTCCCTCCAGCTTACGTTTGGGCCTCGCTGAAACACTGCAGCAGGCCTTGGATGGAAATGTTGACATAAGAGCAAGAGGGTAGATGAAAATGACAAGCAACTGGAAAAAAACTTTCCTACAGACAGAGCAGAGGTTTTCCACAAATCGGTCACTCAGTCTGTGTTTGGACATGCCAATACAGTAAAAATTGCACTGGGAGCAGCGAATGCAGCAGACTTCATTGATGGTAGTAACAGTAAATCACGCTTCACTGTGAGGAGGGGAGCAGCAAAAGAACAAGTGTTACATCTTCTATGATTAAATGCAAAGTGCCATGGTGGAGAGACTATCAGGGTAGAAAATAAGGAGGAGGGAAATCCTATTGCTGATCTGGGAGAGAGCAGACGAGGTGAGGGCAGAAAAGCAAGTGAGTCAGACTTGGCTGAAGGACCTCTGAACTATGGTGAGGATCGGGGAATCCTCAGTTAAGGAAAGAGGACTTGTCTTAAAAATATTTCTGTGGAAGGTGACATTTTGGAACAGAAATGACACAGATGGAAAATCTCTGAGAATGGAATAGAGCCTTTACAGAAAGCAGGGTATGAGGAAGTGCAGTAAAGGAAACTGGGAATTGAAGGGTTTGTACTAGTGGCATCTTCAGAAATTGAAACAATGTAGTCAAGGAAGGGAAGAGTCAGAGATGGGGCAGCTGAAGATATCCATCCCTGATATGTTTAGATTACACATTAGTGATGCTGAAATCAGATCACAAAGTGATATTGCAATGATTCATTCTGGTCTAACCAGCCTTGTTCAAACACTGGATTGCTCTCTAAACAAGCCCTCAAGGAGAGCATGAATGAAAAAAAAGAATAATGTGTGGATGATTGGTGGATACCAGATATTCAGCAAGGGGTTACAGCATCCAAACATTCAAGTTCCTTTAAGCTTAAACCAGAACCAGAAGGACAGCTCGTTATTTTTTATTTGTTTAATTAGTTAATTGGCGGATTTTGTGATGGATCTTTTAAAAAAAGAATAAAAAACAAGTTCTTCACAGTGAGGTGTTGGCTTAGGAAAAGGAAAGAATTCCAGAATAAATGTGCAAACTGGAGTTTGTGTTACACTACAGATTCACAATCGCACCTATATCTCAGTCTTTTGCTGCCTAATTCAACACAGAGATAGTCAGTCTGTGAAACAAAGGGCTACAGTAACAGAAATCCTGTGTCAATTGTTTTGTAAAGTCTAGGTGGAAATGGGAACAGAGATGAGAGTCAAATCATTTTTAAAAAAAGAGTAATGTGCCCAGTGCACCTGATGGCACAGATAATGATTATTTGTGGAATGATGGTTGATGGCTACAGGAAAATGATGATATCATTCAAGATGCAGATTGAGACTCAGTAGTCTATTCTAAAGTCGAAAAATGTGTTTTTTGCTTTTGCACTTCTGCTAAGTATTATTCTACTCTCTACTGTTACTGTGAAAGAATTGAATGAAATAGTGTCTAGGCTTCTGTTTTTGATGAATCTGACAAATTTCTATAGCACAGTGAACTAAATGTCATGGAGGTCATTATTTTATATAAGTAAATATGTAATAATAAAATACCTTTGACTCCTTTAGTACTATGTTTGGCAGGAGGTTGATGGGAATAACCTTCAATGTGATAACACTGATAGCAGAACAATGGGAGGGGAGGGGATTTGAACATTTCAAAATGTTACTCAAGTATAAGTCGACTGTACACTTTGACTAAAAAAATTAAGTCTTAGAAACACTCCTTTTACATTAGTACATATTGTATTTGTTAATGGCAGAGCAATGTTTTCTTCTATCAAACAGACAAAATAAAACATACACAATCTTGGTCCAATGAGCCTGCTTTAACTTTCAGAAGCTGAACATTTTGTTGATCCTTTAAAACTCTATTTCCTTCCATAATGGGGTTGAATTGATAACAGTCAGGTGCCAGATTTCAGATTGCTTAGAAACTCTAGCTTTTATCGATTGAATATTGAATTTTGTTCTCTTGTGTATTTTCACAAAAATGTTAAAAGTTGTATTTTATTATAAGAAGTACAAAGCTTCTTTGTTAATGGCAAAGCAAGTAAGATGCTTTCATTAAGTAATTGGTATTTAGTTTTCTTAAGAAAATCTAAATTCTTAAATACTTACCTGTCTGATTTCATCTGCAGTCTTTTCTTTCATCATATCCAAATTTAGGATGGACTGAAGGGTCTGAAAGAAAAACAAAAACAAACAAACTTCTGACAAATCAACTCAAAATGAAAGTAATTAAGGCAACTGAAGATAGAAAGCTAATTTATATTAGTTTGAAGAAGTAATTGCTACCAATTATTTTTTTTAAGAAGTAGTGAAAGCTATATTTCTCACGAAACCATCTTTATCTTTCCTCCCTGAAATGTATACTAGTTCCATGGTTTGTGGCACAGAGTGATCCATCTAAAAATAATTGCTGGTTTATAAACAAATTCCACTAAGTTTCTTTTTTAATTCTTTCATGGATGTAGGCTACTGGTACACTAGAGTTGAGAGAATGTTTGAACCTTCTTTTGGATAGCAATTCACTTCTATTTACTGTGGAGGGAGGAAAATTCCAACATCTACATTATTTGCATATTTATGAGGTGTTCAATATACTGAGATAAATAACTATAGAATTAGCATTGATTCAACTTAATCCAATTTAAGTTTACAATTGCAAAATCATTTTAATCTAATTTGCACAAGATTCTTTTGCATTATTCTGTAAGGACAAGTGGTAATCTGTCAATTTCACTAAACAGAGCTAAAATATTACAAAGCAGAACTGTGAAACATTCAATAGTTAATGGTTAATCTCATGGTTCAAACATATATGACAGCAATAAGTATATTTCTCTGTCAAACTGAATACTTTTAATGTTCAATAAAATAGACACCCTTACCTTGTCCTTACTGAAACCAATTTTCTTTCCAGTGGCTCTTTCACCCAGTCTTTTTGACTATGAAAGAAAAATCAACAATAAATCTCAAATACAACCAGGATCTGGATCTCCCAGGATCCAGCACTTTTTAAATACGTATATTTGACAAAGATACCAGTGGACGGGGGCAGCACAGTGGCTCAGTGGTTAGCACTGCTGCCTCACAGCACGAGGGTACCAGGTTTGATTCCAGCCTCGGGTGACTGTCTGTGTGAAGTTTGCACATTCTCCGTGTCTGCGTGGGTTTTCTCCGGGTGCTCCGATTTCCTCCCACAGTCCAAAGATGTGTAGATCAGGTGAATTGGCCACGCAAAATTGCCCCATAGTGTTAGGTCAATTAGTCAGAGGGAAATGGGTCTGGGTGAGTTACTCTTCAGAGAGTCGGTGTGGACTGGTTGGGCCGAAGGGCCTTTTTCCACACTGTAGGGAAGTTAATCTAATCTACTCTGCTGCTCAAATCTAGACATCTAGCCCTTTAATTAAAAGACACTTGCAAATAATTCCTTGAGAATAAACAGTGGTTTAATTTCACACTTACAAATAATTCCTTGAGAATAAACAGTGGTTTAATTTCACACTTGCAAATGATTCCTTGAGAATAAACAGTGGTTTAATTTCACACTTTCGAATTACTGACACATTCCACTGAAAAATAATTTAAACTCAAAGAGCATGTAACAAAGCATTGCAAAGTAATTTGCACATAAAGTATTCTTGTATTCAAAAACAAGTCATTCTAAAAGGTAATTTTCATGCATGAAGTCTGTCTTGTATTGAAGAACTCTGGTGCAGATGAGACTGTGTATGGGGTATAAGCAGGTAGGGAAAGAGTTAAGTTCTGAGTTTTAAGGAACAAGAGGTTCAGCTGAGCATGACTCAGACCTGATAAGAACGTGCTGTTAACAATGGGGTGCTGGAGGCAAGGGTAATGGGTTAACAAGGTGGAAAAGCATTCATTATGTAGAACCATTTAACAATATTGGAAACATTCAGTATGTACGGTCAGTTTAACAAGGTGAAAGGCATTCATTATGTGAAGGTTAAGAACACTCATTGTGTAACAGCAGGTGGCTTAATCTTTGCTATTGACACTTGCTAATTGTAACGGTCACCCAATCAATATTTGTGTTGCCTTATTGGATGCTCCTCCCTGAAAAATGACTATATAATTCATTAAGAAACTGCTGTTTGAGAGAGAAGACCGGGAACCCATGTCCCTGTGCACATGGATGATCGCTCGATTTCCCTCCAGGGCTCAGAATAAATGTGAAGGAGGTAAAACTGTGCCTCCGAGCGTTTTGCTTTGACTGCGGGGGGAACGGGATGACACAGGTCCAGAATTGGTACATTAGATTAGATTACTTACAGTGTGGAAACAGGCCCTTTGGCCCAACAAGTCCACACCGACCCGCCGAAGCGCAACTTACCCATTCCCCTACATGTACCCCTTTATCGAACACTACGGGCAATTTAGCATGGCCAATTCACCTGACCTACACATCTTTGGACTGTGGGAGGAAACCGGAGCACCCGGAGGAAACCCACGCAGACACGGGGAGAATGTGCAAACTCCACACAGTCAGTCGCCTGAGTTGGGAATTGAACCCGGGTCTCTGGTGCTGTGAGGCAGCAGTGCTAACCACTGTGCCTATAATGCAAAGTGACTAATGGACGAAACTGTTTTGTCTTTCTCTGTCCTGATGTAACAACTAAACTGTGCCTGCTAGTTGGTCTATGAAAGCCTGTGAACCATCCAAATAGTTATTTATGAAAAACATTTAAATTTAACCTCAACAAAAGTAATTGTATTACAATATAGTTTAAGCTGCATTGATTTCCATTAGAGGACCTAATTTGGAAGATTTTCTCCGAAATCAATAATAATAGACCTACATTTTACGTTGACAATAATGTCTAATTGCTCAACATTATCA
Organism: Chiloscyllium plagiosum; assembly: GCF_004010195.1. Lineage (NCBI taxonomy): Eukaryota > Metazoa > Chordata > Chondrichthyes > Orectolobiformes > Hemiscylliidae > Chiloscyllium > Chiloscyllium plagiosum. The sequence continues at coordinate 29,120,213 of NC_057720.1, read as the reverse complement.
TGAAGTAAAACACATAACAACTTCCGATCCAAACACATACAATTGAATGCAGAAATCCTGAAGTCGAAGTGACTCTGCTCCTTTATAGGCTGTATCCATGTAAGGATGTGAAGTTACAGTCACTACCCATCAGGTAGACGTGAAACACATAATAAAGTTAGGACCACTGCATTCCGATACAAATAATTTTCTAAAAAGGTGTTAAATCATAACTTTGTCCAACAATCTCTACAGCATTGAAAATTTTATTTTACAAGTCTTGAGAACTGAACTAGATTTAGGTGCTGGAGGTGATTTCCTCAAATTCCAGGGGCAGCAATTACTGTTTCATTTGCTGTTGCATTGATTTGGAACTTTGGGAAAAAAAAAGTCAAAACAACAGCAGTTTTAAAAGGGAGAAGAACAGACAAAGGAAGCACATGGTGAGGACAGTGCAGGAGAGAGAGAGAGAGAGAGAGAGAGAGAGAGAGAACCTGCATAGTTACTGCCTTTCCTGTTTTTGAATTCATGGGCCGCTGGACATCGGAGTGCATTTGGGAAAATTAACAAACTGTGAATTTCACAACTAATCTTGGAGGAACCTGTTTGGCCAAAGTTCACAACACAGAACAAGATAAATTAATTGTTGTTTTAAGTCTGTCCAAGAGAAAGGCTGCATTAGTGAGTACAGTGGGTTCTTTCTTGATTATGTGTTTTTGGAGATAAGTCACTTGATTAAACTCAAAATATAAGCCACAGCTATTATGGTGCAGTGTTTTGTAGAGGAATAAGATGGTGTTATTTTCTGGGTCTGTAGATTGTAAAGGAGCAAAAATGGCCTTTGAAATGATATGTACTTCTTGTCAGATGTGGGAGTTTAAAGGGAGTTTAAGGGTTACTGTGGATTATATCTGCCATAAATGCTGTTGGATGCGAATCTTATCATATAGAGTGGATCGGTTGGAAAGACAGATAGAAGCGATGAGGAATTTGCAACAGCAACAGGATATGATGGATGGCAGTTATGGGGGGGGGATGTCTCAGACACAGTCATATAGATGGGTTAACTCCCTGAAGGGTAAGAGAGGTAGCCACCTAGGGCAGGAGTTTTTTGTGGGTATACCCATTTCAAACAGGTATGCTGTTTTGGAAAATGTAGGGGGTGATGGATTCTCTGGGGAAATAGCATGAACAGCCAAGTTTCTGGTATTGAGACTGGCTCTAATGCAACGAGGGGTACGTCGGCTTCCAAGAGATCAATTGTGTTAGGGGATTCTGTAGTCCGAGGTACAGACGTTTCTGTGGCCAGCAGAGAAATAGCAGAATGGTGTGTTGTTTCCCTGGTGCCAGGATCAAGGATGTCTCACAAAGGGTACAGAATGTTCTCACGGGGGAGAGGGGCCAGCAAGAGGTCATTGTCCACATTAGAAACAATGATACAGGAAGGGAAAAGGTTGAGATTCTGAAAGGAGATTACAGAGAGTCAGGCAGTAATTTAAAAAGGAGATCCTCAAGTAATATCTGGATTACTCCCAGTGCTACGAGCTAGTGAGGGCAGGAATAGGAGGACAGAGCAGATGAATGCATGGATGAGGAGCTGGTGTAAGGGAGAAGGATTCACATTTTTGGATCATTGGAATCTCTTTTAGGATAGAAGTGACCTGTACAAGAAGGACGGATTGCACCTAAATTGGAAGGGGACTAATATACTGGCAGGGAATTTGCTAGAACTGCTTGGGAGGATTGGGCGGGGAGGGGGGGGGCGGTGTCCCAGGAGATAGTGAGGAAAGAGATCAATCTGAGACTGGTACAGTTGAGAACAAAAGTGAGTCAAACAGTCAGGGCAGGCAGAGACAAGGTAGGACTTATAAATTAACCTGCATTTATTTCAATGCAAGGGGCCTACCAGGGAAGGCAGATGAACTCAGGACATGGTTAGGAACATGGGACTGAGATATCATAGCAATTACGGAGACATGGCTGCTTAATGTTCCAGAATATAAATGCTACAGGAAGGATAGAAAGGGAGGCAAGAGAGGAGGGAGAGTGGCATTTTTGATAAGGGATAGCATTACAGCTGTGCTGAGGGAGGATATTCCTGAAGTTATTTGGGTGGAACTGAGAAATAAGAAAGGGATGATCCCCTTATTGGGATTGTATTAAATACCCCCTAATAGTCAGAGGGAAATTGAGAAACAAACTTGTAAGGAGATCTCAGCTATCTGTAAGAATAATAGGGTAGTTATGGTCAGGGATTTTAACTTTCCAAACATTGACTGGGACTGCCATAGTGTTAAAGGTTTAGATGGAGGGGAATTTCTTAAGTGTGTACAAGACAATTTTCCAATTCAGTATGTGGATGCACCGGCCAGAGAAGGTGCAAATCTTGACCTACTCTTGGGAAATAAGGCAGGGCAGGTGACTGAGGTGTCAGTGGGGGAGCACTTTGGGGCCAGCGACCATAATTTTATTCGTTTTAAAATAGTGATGGAAAAGGATAGACCAGATCAAAAGTTGAAGTTCTAAATTGGAGAAAGGCCAATTTTGACGGTATTAGGCAAGAACTTTCGAAAGCTGATTGGAAGCAGATGTTCGCAGGTAAAGGGACGGCTGGAAAATGGGAAGCCTTCAGAAATGAGATAATGAGAATCCAGAGAAAGTATATTCCTGTCAGGGTGAAAGGGAAGGCTGGTAGGTATAGGGGATGACTAAAGAAATTGAGGTTTTGGTTAAGAAAAAGAAGGAATCATATGTCTGGTATAGACAGGATAGATCGAATGAATCCTTAGAAGAGTATAAAGGAAGTAGGAGTATACTTAAGAGGGAAATCAAGAGTGCAAAAAGGGGAAATGAGATAGCTTTGGCAAATAGAATTAAGGAGAATCCAAAGGGTTTTTACAAATATATTAAGGACAAAAGGGTAACTAGGGAGAGAATAGGGCCCCTCAAAGATCAGCAAGGTGGCCGTTATGTGGAGCCACAGAAAATGGGGGAGATACTAAATGAATATTTTGCATCAGTATTTACTGTGGAAAAGGATATGGAAGATACAGACTGCAGGGAAATAGATGGTGACATCTTGCAAAATGCCCAGATTACAGAGGAGTAAGTGCTGGAGTCTTGAAACGGTTAAGGTGGATAAATCCCCAGGACCTGATCAGGTGTACCCGAGAACTCTGTGG
>NC_057720.1:29110897-29116891 GCF_004010195.1 Chiloscyllium plagiosum | reverse complement strand
AGGCATTCGACAAGGTTCCCCATGGGAGACTGATTAGCAAGGTTAGATCTCAAGGAATACAGGGAAAACTTGCCATTTGGATACAGAACTGGCTCAAAGGTAGAAGACAGAGGGTGGTGGTGGAGGGTTGTTTTTCAGACTGGAGGCCAATAGAGTGCCACAAGGATTGGTGCTGGGTCCTCTACCTTTTGTCATTTACATAAATGATTTGGATGCGAGCATAAGAGGTACAGTTAGTAAGTTTGCCGATGACACCAAAATTGGAGGTGTCATGGTCAGCAAAGAGGGTTACCTCAGATTACAACAGGATCTGGACCAGATGGGCCAATGGGCTGAGAAGTGGCAGATGGAGTTTAATTCAGATAAATGAGAGGTGCTGCATTTTGGGAAAGCAAATCTTAGCAGGATTTATACACTTAATGGTAAGTCCTAGGGAGTGTTGCTGAACAAAGAGAATTTGGAGTGCAGGTTCATAGCTCCTTGAAAGTGGAGTCGCAGGTAGATAGGATAGTGAAGAAGGCATTTGGTATGCTTTCCTTTATTGGTCAGAATATTGAGTTCAGGAGTTGGGAGGACATGTTGCGGCTGTACAGGACATTGGTTAGGCCACTGTTGGAATATTGCGTGCAATTCTGGTCTCCTTCCTATCGGAAAGATGTTATGAAACTGGAAAGAGTTCACAAAAGATTTACAAGGATGTTGCCAGGGTTGGAGGATTTGAGCTACAGGGAGAGGCTGAATAGGCTGGGGCTGTTTTCCCTGGAGCGTCGGAGGCTGAGGGCTGACCTTATAGAGGTTTACAAAATTATGAGGGGCATGGATAGGATAAATAGGCAAAGTCTCTTCCCTGGGGTCGGGGAGTCCAGAACTAGACAGCATAGGTTTAGGGTGAAAGGGGAAAGATATAAAAGGGACCTCAGGGGCAACCTTTTCACGCAGAGGGTGGTACATGTATGGAATGAGCTGCCAGAGGAAGTGGTGTAGGCTGGTACAATTGCAACATTTAAGAGTCATTTGGAAGGGTATATGAATAGGAAGGGTTTGGAGGGATATGGGCCAGGTGCTGGCAGGTGCAACTAGATTGGGATGTTTGGGATGTCTGGTCAGCATGGACAGGTTGGACCGAAGAGTCTGTTTCCATGCTGTACATCTCTATGACTCTAAAACAAGCTCTTTCACTAATCCATTCTTCCTGTCTTAATTTTCTGTATAAAATTGAATTTAATTTCTGCTTTAAATTCTGCAACTCAATTCTTCAATCTATTGAAAAATCATAAAGTAGCTTGACCTAAAATATATAAGGTGCTACAATGGATCAGGCAGCCAATGACAACTTGCCACTCAAACATCTACAAACTCTCTGGACTGCCTTCAACAAGTGCTGTTCTTTAATTGATGTCAACAAGCTCTGGATTATATAAAAATGGAGCAGAGCCCATATTTCCAATTATTTATCTACAAGATAACTCAATTACTCTTGACACAACACTAGCAGTTTTCAGGCACTGCACAGGAACAATTTTCATTCTTTTGTTAAGTGATATCTGTAATATGCAAAGAGATGTTCAAAGTCTACAACAGGAATTACAAATTAAATTTAAATAAAGCACAATAGTAGTTTAGCAATATGGTGAAAACTGCTATTAAAAATGTCACAGATTTAACTGAAGTTACAGAAGTTACAATATTTGAAATATCCATATGTTAAATATTTATCAAATCTTAAACAGAAAACAAAGTATAGAAAACTAAGTGGTACTTACTAAGTTAATAACTTTATGTTCTAAAATGTTGTTCTACATTCAGAACATAAGAGGCATTTTCAGCTCTACCACTGTATTCACAGGTACAAATAGCATTGAAGTTTTGGCACTGAAATTAAATAAAATCTTAAGAAAATTTCAATCACGTGTCAGCACCACCACCACAACTCCCAGTTTCATACGGTCCTTAAAACAAGAGCTTGAACAATTTGATTCAAAAAGCGTGGCACTGGAAAAGCACAGCAAGTTAGGCAGCATCCTAGGAGCAGGAGAGTCAATGTTTCGGGCAAAAGCCCTTCGTCAGGAATGTGGAGGGGGGCTTTGGAAAAGGAGACAGAGAGAAATAGGAGGGTACTGATGGGGTAAGGTAGCTGGGAAAGCGATAGGTAGATGCAAATGGTGATAGTGATAGGTCGGAGGGGAGGTGGAGCAGATAGGTGGGAAGGAAGATGGACAGGTAGGACAGTTCAAGAGAGTGGTGCCAAGTTGGAGGGTTGGATCTGGGATGAGGTAGAGGGAGGGGAGATAAGGAAACTGGTGAAGTTGACGGTGATGCCATGTAGTTGGAGAGTCCCAAGACGGAAGATGAAGCATTCTGCCTCCAGTCGTCAGGTAGCTTGGATATGGCAGTGGAAGGCCCAGGATTTGCATGTCCTTGATGGAGTGGGATGGGGAAGTTCAAGTTGTTGGCCACAGGGTGGTGGTGTGGTTTGGTGTGTGTATCCCAGATATGTTCCCTGAAATGTTCTGCGAGTTGGCACCCTGTCTCCCCAACGTAGAGGAGACCACATTGAGAGCAATGGACAGGGTAGATCAGATGTTTCGATATGCAGGAAAATCTCTGTCAGATGTTAAAGGATCCTTTCGGGCCTTGGACAGAGGTGAGGGGTTGCTGTGGGCACAGGTTTCACACCTCATGCAGCGTCAACGGAAGGTGCCAGGAGTGAAGGGTGGGTTGGTCGAGTCATGGATCTAATGAGGGAGTTGCAGAGGGAATGGTCTCTCTTGGAATGCTGAAAGGGGTGGGAAGGGAACTATATCTCTAGTATTGGGGTCTGATTGTAGGTGGTGGAAATGGTGGAGGATAATGCACTGTATCTGGTGATTAGTGCGGTGGACCTCTCAGTCTCCAGTGACCGACTCACATGGACATCTACTTCAAACCCACTGATTCCCACAGCTACCTTAACCAAACCTCCTTCCACCCCCATTCCTGTAAGTATGTTATCCCTTACTCCCAATTCCTCCACTTCTGCCGCATCTGCTCTCAGGAGGACCAATTCCACTCCAGAATATCACAGATGGTCTCCTTCCTCAAGGACCGCAATTTCCCTTCCCACGTGGTCAACGACACCTCCAGCGCATCTCCTCCACTTCCCACACCTCCGTCTTTGAATCCCACCCCTTCAACCACAACAAGGATGGATCCCCCCACTAATCCTCAGCTTCCACCCCACTAATCTCTGGATACAATACATTATCCTCCGCCATTTCTGCCACCTACAGTCAAAACTCGCTTACTCCATCACCAGAGATATAATTTCCTCCCCACCCATATCTATGTTCCGCAGAGACCATTCTCTCTGCGACTGCCTCATTAGGTCCACGGCCCCCACCAAACCACCGCTCCTGGCACTTTCCCTTGCCACTGCAAGGAGTGTAAAATCTGCGCCCACACCTTCCCCCTCACCTCCATCCAAGGCCCCAAAGGATCCTTTCACATCGGCAGAGATTTCCTGCACATTGAAACACCTCATCTACCATGTCCGTTGCTCTCAATGGGGTCTCCTCTACATTGGGGAGACAAAATGTCAAATCGCAGAATGTTTCAGGAAACACATGCACCAACCAACATCACTGCTCTGTGGCCGACCACTTCGACTCCCCCTCCCACTCCACTGAGGACATGCAAGTCCTGGGCCGTCTCCACTGCCAAATCCAAGCTACCCGACTGGAGGAAGAACTCATGATCCGCTTGGGACCCTCCAACCACATGACATCAACGTCAACTTCACCAGTTTCGTCAATTCCCCTCCCCCACCTTCTCCCAGATCCAACCCTCCAACTTGGCACTATCCTATCTGTCCATCTTTCTTCCTACCGTTCTGCTCCACCTTCCCCTCTGACCTATCAGTCCCATGTCCCATCTGCACCTACCTATCACATTCCCAGTTACCTTCCCCCCATTCCCACCCTCCTATTTATCTCACAGCCTCCTTTCCCCTCAACCTCACATTCCTGATGGAGGGCTTATTCCTGAAATGTCGACTCTCCTGCTCCTCAGCTACTGCCTGACTTGCTATGATTTTCCAGCACCACACCTTTTGACTCTGATTTCCCCAGCATCTGCAGTCCTCACTTTTTCTCTTGTATAGTTTGATGTCGAACACTTTTTTCTTTAACATTCAAGTGATGCACAGCAATGGATTTCCGTTGCATATTCCCATCCAAACACATCCCCAAAAAGCAACTGTACTACTACAAATGTTCAAGGGAAATAGAAACACTGAACTTGTGAAAAACAATTTCAGGAAATTTATAATTAATGACCTAATTGATTAGGTTCATAACCAACTTACCTTTTAACACAATTCGGTTAAACATATTTTAATAAAGAAAATCTTATAGAATCTTGCCTTTTCTTCCATGAGTCTGATAAATTCACCCTGCTTTGAATGTCCCAATGGCTGTTTCTTCACCTCTTCTATCTTTGCCACACAAGCCTCATATTCATCTGGTTTCATCCTAAGATCCAAAAATACTCACATGTAAAGAGGTGCCTTATTGCATAATTTAAAAAAAACATTTATGGGATAGGAGCCAACACAGATTCCTAACTGGCCGAGAGAAAGTGACTTCCAGGAATCTGACCCAGTAACACGGATGGAATGGGGTCAGGGTGCAGCTTGGAGTAGAACTTTTAAGTTGTGGTGTTCCCATATATCTGTTTCCTTGTCCTTCTAGCCATGGATTTGGAAGGAGTTTGGGTGAGTTACTAGATTAGAGACAAAAAAAACTGCCTATGCCAGAATCCACGGCAGACGAGCAGAAGGCTAGAAGAAAACAGCAGGCCGGGCAGCATCAGGAAATGGAGAAGTCCACCTGCGTTCACCTATTCCTACTTCACCACCCGGCCACACCTCCCCCACCCCCGATATCTGAAGTTCCCCTTACACCCACCCCCAATCCTGAAGAAGGACTACACCCGAAACGTTCACTTTTCCACCTCTTAGAGTCATAGTCATAGAGGCATAGAGATGTAAAGCATGGAAACAGACCCTTTGGTCCAACCCGTGCATGCCAACCAGATATCCCAACCCAGTCTAGTCCCACCTGCCAGCACCCGGCCCACACCACTCCAAACCCTACCTATTCATATACCCATCCAAATGCCTTTTCAATGTTGCAATTGTACCAGCCTCCACCACATCCTCTGGCAGCTCATTCCATACACGCACCACCCTCTGCGTGAAAATGTTGCCCCTTAGGTCTCTTTTATATCTTTCCCCTCTCACCTTAAACCTATGCCCTCCGATTCTGGACTCCCCGACCCCAGGGAAAAGACTTTATCTATTTATCCTATCCATGCTCCTCATAATTTTGTAAACCTCTATAAAGTCACCCCTCAGCCTCCGACACTCCAGGGAAAACAGCCCAGCCTGTTCAGCCTCTCCCTATAGCTCAGATACTCCAACCCTGGTAACATCCTTGTAAATCTTTTCTGAACCCTTTCAAGTTTCACAACATATTTCCGATAGGAAGGGGACCGGAATTGCACGCAATATTCCAACAGTGGCCTGACCAATGTCCTGTACATGACCTCCCAACTCCTGTACTCAATCCTCTGACCAATAAAGGAAAGTATACCAAATGCCTTCTTCACTATCCTATCTACCTGCAACTCCACTTTCAAGGAGCTTTGAACCTGCACTCCAAATTCTCTCTGTTCAGCAACACTCCCTAGGACCTTACCATTAAGTGTATAAGTCCTGCTAAGATTTGCTTTCCCAAAATGCAGCACCGCGCATTTATCTGAATTAAACTCCATCTGCCACTTCTCAGCCCATTGACCCATCTGGTCCAGATCCTGTTGTAATCTGAGATAACCCTCTTCGCTGTCCATGACACCTCCAATTTTGGTGTCATCTGCAAACTTACTAAATGTACCTCTTATGCTCGCATCCAAATCATTTATGTAAATGACAAAAAGTAGAGGGCCCAGCACCGATCC
>NC_057720.1:29108425-29109820 GCF_004010195.1 Chiloscyllium plagiosum | reverse complement strand
CTTGCTGATCTTTGAGGGGCCCTATTCTCTCCCTTGTTACCCTATTCTCTCCCTCGTTACCCTTTTGTCCTTAATATATTTGTAAGAACCCTTTGGATTCTCCTTAATTCTATTTGCCAAAGCTATCTCATGTCCCCGTTTTGCCCTCCTGATTTCCCTCTTAAGTATTACTCCTACTTTCTTTATACTCTTCTAAGGATTCACTCGATCTATCCTGTCTATACCTGACATATGCTTCCTTCTTTTTCTTAACCAAATCCTCAATTTCTTTAGTCATCCAGCATTCCTTACACCTACCAGCCTTCCCTTTCACCCTGACAGGAATATACTTTCTCTGGATTCTCATTATCTCATTTCTGAAGGCTTCCCATTTTCCAGCCGTCCCTTTACCTGTGATCATTTGCCTCCAATCAGCTTTCGATTAATGCTGCCTGGCTTGCTGTGTTCTTCCAGCCTCCTGCTTGTCTACCATCAGTTGCCACAGCACATCTTGCAGATCGTTTACTGAGTTACGTGTAGAAAGGGAATAAATGTTGAAGGTGGTGACAATCAAGCGAGCTGCTTTGTTAAGGAGCTTCTTGGAGTTGCACTCACCCAAACAAGTGGACACTATTCTATCACACTCTTCATTTTACTTTTTAGATGGTGGGCAGTTTTTGGGGATTTAGGATAGAGTTCTCACCCATAAAATTTCCAGTCTCTGATCTTCTTGTATGCAGTATTTTATGGGTGGTCTAGTTACATTATTGGGGAAAACCAAGGACTGCAGATGCTGGAAACCAGAGTCTAGATTAGAGTGGTGCTGGAAAAGCACAGCAGGTCAGGCAGTTGTAGAGGGAGGAGGAAAACTTCTTCTAGTTACATTATTGGTCAATAGTATCACCCATTGTTAATACCTGAAAGATAAGCAAACACAGGATCTGGGGGAACGAAGGTTTTAGATGGGAGGTCCTTGAAAGTGGAGTCACAGGTAGATAGGATAGTGAAAAGGTGTTTGGTATGCTTTCCTTTATTGGTCAGAGTATTAAGTACAGGAGTTGGGAGGTCATGTTGTGACTGTACAGGACATTGGTTAGGCCACTGTTGGAATGTTGCGTGCAATTCTGGTCTCCTTCCTTTCGGAAAGATGTGTGAAACTTGAAAGGGTTCAGAAAAGATTTACAAGGATGTTGCCAGGGTTGGAGGATTTGAGCTACAGGGAGAGGCTGAACAGGCTGGGCTGTTTTCCCTGGATCGTTGGAGGCTGAGAGGTGACCTTATAGAGGTTTACAAAATTATGAGGAGCATGGATAGGATAAATAGATAAAGTCTTTTCCCTGGGGTCGGGGAGTCCAGAATTGGAGGACATAGGTTTAAGGTGAGAGGGGAAAGATATAAAAGAGACCTAAGGGGCAA
>NC_057720.1:29044849-29108381 GCF_004010195.1 Chiloscyllium plagiosum | reverse complement strand
CTGAAAATGTGTTGCTGGAAAAGCGCAGCAGGTCAGGCAGCATCCAGGGAACAGGAGAATCGACGTTTCGGGCATTCCTGAAGAAGGGCTTTTCCAGCAACACATTTTCAGCTCTTTCTACTGTACGTGCATGGAGTGAGCTGCCAGAGGATGTGGTGGAGGCTGGTACAATTGCAACATTTAAGAGGCATTTGCATGGGTATATGAATGGGAAGGGTTTGGAGGGATATGGGCCAAGTGCTGGCAGGTGGGACTAGATTGGGTTGGGATATCTGGTTGGCATGCACGGGTTGGACCAAAGGGTCTGTTTCCATGCTGTACATCACTATGACTCAATGAGGTGTGGAATACAAACACTAGCAAAGAATAGAAATGAAAATGTGTTGCTGGAAAAGCGCAGCAGGTCAGGCAGCATCCAGGGAACAGGAGAATCGACGTTTCGGGCATAAGCCCTTGAAGGGTTTATGCCCAAAACGTCGATTCTCCTGTTCCCTGGATGCTGCCTGACCTGCTGCGCTTTTCCAGCAACACATTTTCAGCTCTGATCTCCAGCATCTGCAGACCTCACTTTCTCCACTAGCAAAGAACAGTTTGGTTAAATGACTTGGTCTGCTGTAGTTTCAGTGTAAATTTGTAAACAAAGTGATATGAGGAAAAAAGAACTTTTTCACACAGTGAGTAGTTAGGATATGGAATGCATTAACTCGAAATGTGGTGGGGGCAGGTTCAATTGAGGGATTTAAGAGGGCACTGGATGACTATTTGGATAGAAATGGCTTACAGGTTTCGGGGAAAAGGCAGGAGATTGGCACTGGGTAATTAGTGTTAATCCAGACCGGCACAATCTGGCATTAGTTTGTAAATGCGGATGTATATCACATAGTAAACCAGAGCAGGTGAAAACAGCGTCTCCCTCACCTCCGCAGGTCCTGGATCTTGGTCTTATACTTGCAATAGAAAGGATTTTTCTGCAGTTCCTCCTCTTTTTCGGCTTGGTTTAAAACGCTGGAGATGGAGAAAGTGCGGAGATGATCGGACACTACACCAAGCCCGAGAGGGAGATGACATCGGCTCCTGACAACCAGACTCCGGTTAGTGAAAGACCAGAGCTCTCTTACCGCCGCCATCTTACCCGCCTCCCCCCGTGCTCTTCTCATGGGGCCGAGGGGAAACTGAGAACCAGCTGAAACATTCCACCTTCCAAACGTCGAACATGAAGGGCAAATAAATGCTTCTGTGGTTACCATTTATCAGTTATGACTAAACACAGCACTGGAATGTAATCGTGAATTATCACCGCTACTGAATGACATTGCGAGTGTGTACTACGCTATTAAAAATAATCCCATGTCTCAAACGTATCGAGGTGACGGACTTCATTCAGTTGACGGAACCTGGAGCCGCTCAGCTCGACAGTGACCTTCTCAAAATGGCGACGTAGAGACGGTGTAAGGTCGTGGTCCAGGGGGATGGAGCCGGGCAAACAGGAGGAGGAGGAAGAGACCCTCAGCCGCCAAGTGCCCACTTTATATAACATCTGTGCAAAGAATATCAGCAAGAACATGGTCAAGCTGGAGCAGGGGGTCTGCGGTAAGACTTGGAGCTGTAATTAAAGCACCACTTTATTGAATCTCTGAGGTTTAGATTTTGTAGGATTATAAGATACAGGAGCAGAATTCGGCCCATCGAGTCTGCTCCATCATTCGACCATGGATTATGTATTTCTCAATCCCATTGCCTTGCCTTCTCCCTATAACACTTGATCCACTTACTAATCAAAAACCTATCTCTGTCTTAAAGACACTTAATTATTTGGTCTCCACAGCCTTCTGTAAGTTTTAGAATATTCGTAGATAAAGAAGAGAGTGGTCCTCAGGGAAGAGTACTAAACTGGGCCAAAACCAATGATTTCAAAATTAGGCAGGAGCTGGGAAATGTGGATTGGACACAGCTATTTGAAGGGAAGTCCACATTTGAGATGTGGGAGGCTTTCAAAGATAGGTTAACAGTAGTGCAGGATAGGCATGTCCCATTGAAGGCAAAGGATAGGAAGGGCAAGATTTGTGAACCTTGACAGGAGAAATTGTACGACTAACCAAGAGGAAAAGGGAAGCGTACATAAGGTCTAGGCAGCTAAGAACAGAACGGGCCTTGGAAGAATATCGGAAGATTAGGACAAGTCTTAAACAAGGAATCAAGCGGGCCAAAAGACGTCATGAAATAGCTTTAGCAAGCAGAATTAAGGAAAATCCCAAAGCATTTTATTCTTATATAAGAAGCAAGTGGGTAACTAGAGAAAGGATTGGTCCACTAAAAGATAATGAAGGAAGGCTGCATGTCAAACCTGAGAGAATGGGTGAGATTCTGAATGATTACTTTGCATTAGTATTCACTGAGGAGAGGAACATGATGAATCTTAAGATTAGAGATAGAAGTTTGATTAGTCTGGATCATATTGGCATAAGTAGGGAAGATGTGTTGGGTATGCTAGAGGTTATTAAGGTGGACAAATCTCCAGGACCGGATGAGATCTATCCCAGGTTGCTGAGGGAGGTGAGATAGGAAATAGCTGGGGCATGACAGATATCTTTGTGGCATCCTTAAATACAGGTGAGGTGCCGGAGGACTGGAGGGTAGCTTATGTTGTCCCGCTGTACAAGAAAGATAGTAAGGATATTCCGGGTAACTACAGACCAGTGAGCCTGACATCGGTGGTGGGGAAGTTGCTGGAGAGGGTACTAAGAGATAGGATCTATTTATATTTGGAAAAGAATGAGCTTATCAGTGATAGGCAACATGGTTTTGTGCGGGGGAGATCGTGCCTTACCAACTTGATAGAATTCTTTGAGCAAGTGACCAAGTTGTTAGATGAAGGAAGGGTTGTTGATGTCATATACGTGGACTTTATTAAGGTGTTTGATAAGGTTCCCCATTGTAGACTAATGGAGAAAGTGAAGTCACATGGTGTGCAGGGTGTTCTAGCTAGGTAGATAAAGAACTGGTTGAGCAACAGGAGACAGAGAGTAGTAGTTGAAGGGAGTTTCTCGAGATGGAGAAAGGTGACCAGTGGTGTTCCTCAGGGGTCAGTATTGGGGCCACTGTTGTTTGTAATATACATAAATGATCTAGAAAAGGGCACTGTTGGTCTGATCAGCAAGTTTGCAGATGACACAAAGATTGGTGGAGTAGCAGAAAGCATAAGGGACTGTCAGAGAATACAGGAGGATATAGATAGACTGAAGAGTTGTGCAGAAAAGTGGCAGATGGTTTTCAATCCAGACAAATGTGAGGTGATGCATTTAGGCAAATCTAATTCTAGAACGAATTATACAATGAATGGAAGAGCCTTGGGAAAAGTTGATGGGCAGAGAAATCTAAAATCTGGGATTGCAGGTCCATTGTACCCTGAGGGTTGCTGCACAGGGCAAATCTAATTCTAGAACGAATTATACAATGAATGGAAGAGCCTTGGGAAAAGTTGATGGGCAGAGAAATCTGGGATTGCAGGTCCATTGTACCCTGAGGGTTGCTGCACAGGTGGATAGAGTGGCCAAGAAGGCATATAGTATATTTGCCTTCATTGGACAGGGTATTGAGTATAAGAGCTGGCAAGTCATGTTAAAATTGTACAGGACGTTGGTTCTGCCGCATTTAGAATATTGTGTACAGTTCTGGTCGCCACATTACCAAAAGGATGTGGACGCTTTGGAGAGGGGGCAGAGAAGGTTTACGAGGATGTTGCCTGGTACGGAAGGTGCTAGCTATGAAGAGAGGTTGTGTAGGTTAGGTTTATTTTCACAAGAAAAAAGGAGATTGAGGGGGGACCTGATTGAGGTTTACAAAATCATGAAGGATATAGACAGAGTGGATAAAGACAAGCTTTTTCCCAGAATGGAGGATTCAATAATGAGAGGTCATGCTTTCAAGGTGAGAGGTGGAAAGTTTAATGGGGATACACGCGGCAAGTACTTCACACAGGGTGGTGGGCGTTTGGAACACGTTGCCAGCAGAGGTGGTCGAGGTAGGCATGGTAGATTCATTTAAGATGCGTCGGGACAGGGATGCAAATGCTTAGGAATTGACCAACAGGTTTAGACAGTACATTTGGATCGGCTCAAGCTTGAAGGGCCGGTTCCTGGGCTGTAAATCTTCTTTGTTCTTTGTATTTTTCCTACCTAACTTCGTGATCTCACGTTTTCCTATGTTGTATTCCATCTGCCATTTCTTTGCGCAGTCTCCAAGTCCATCTGCAGCCTCCCCATTTCTTCAACAGTATCTGCCCCTCCATATATCTTTGTCTCATTTACTCAAAATGTCAACATTTTAATATAAGGCCAGTCAGAGCAAAGTTACAAATGATCTTTGTCAAACTGAGAGAGAAAGATCAAAACAAATTTGCTCATATTACCTTTTCTTTAACAAGGTGATAAGCAAAGCTACTATAAATAAAATCAAGTGGAGGTGTATAAATCTGATTTGCTTTTACTGGTGACTGCACTGGTCACAAAAGTCTATCTTCAGTGAAATTTAAGAGCTATTTAATTTCATCTGAAAGTTTGCACTTGCTTTTTAACTGCCACTTTTTAAATCTCCAAGCTGTGTTTTGTTACATACGCAGGTTTGCCAACTGCAATTCTTCGAGAGTTGTTGAATTACCTTAACATATATGACCTGGAAAGGATTGAAGAGGTTTCTGTAAAGAAAGGTAAAATTACTGCAGGAATTTCATCCTCAATTTTTGAACTGCCATTAAACAACTCTTTGGGAAATTCTCAGAATTTGGGAAATTGCAATGTTTAGTGGATTGGGATTTTTTAAAAATTAAAATTTACAATTTATTATTAAATTTAACTTGAAAGTAGTATCACAGGTACACAGGGTGGTGAAGAAGGCATTGGCATGTTTGCCTTCTTTGGTCAGAGCATTGAGTACAGGAGTTGGGATGTCATTCCAAGTTGGACTGAAGAATTTCTGTACTGTTTGAATCTATGAACATCAACTTTTTTTTTCCTTTATGACGATGTATTTAACTGTTAATGCTCATAACTTCATCAAAGAAAAGGATCTGGAGGGATTTCTCCTGAAGATGCATATACCAAATTGGTTGACTGGTTGTAATCAGAACAAGTAGTCCAAACACAACATCTGATGTTGTGGCTTTTCCTTAATATTTCAGAAAATGGAAGGATAATTTAGATATGTGTATCTAATCAGGTTTTTGAACATTTGAATTCTTTTGTAAGCTCCTGGTTGTGTTGAATAATGCACAATTAGCAAAGTGGTTTCAAAAATTAATTGCTCTGCTCAGTATCTATTACACCTTTGCATCAGAAGTAAGAACAAGGGATGTACTGAAATTCTAATGTATATTTGTGGGCGGCACGGTGGTTAGCACTGCTGCCTCACAGCGCCAGAGACCTGGGTTCAATTCCCGCCTTAGGCGACTGACTGTGTGGAGTTTGCGCATTCTCCCCGTGTCTGCGTGGGTTTCCTCCGGGTGCTCCGGTTTCCTCCCACAGTCACAAAGATGTGCAGGGTCAGGTGAATTGGCCATGCTAAATTGTCCGTAGTGTTAGATAAGGGGTAAATGTAGGGGTATGGGTGGGTTGCGCTTCGGCGGGTCGGTGTGGACTTGTTGGGCCGAAGGGCCTGTTTCCACACTGTAAAGTAATCTAATCTAATGTTCATGTTTATGTGGTAATTGGTATTGCTTTACCTATATGTTCATTTGGAAAAATTTTTAATTGCTTTTCATGTAGATGTTTTGTTAAGTTGAAGTCCCATCTGCTTGTATTGCTGGTTCAGATGATATTGAAGAACCTGTAGCACGTTTAAAGAAAGACTGGAAAATTATCCAGCTTTCTGGCCTGTACCTTTTCAATTAGTCAGTATTATGGCATAAACAATTAACCTTTTATTATGTCCTCAAGGGATATTGCTGACACAACATAACAGGTGCACTTTGATATTCTAATCAGGTCCTTGTGCTTTAAGATATCCTGGGATGTTTAAATAAGAGTAGCAACTATGTTGGTGGAAGCATATTTGCTTAAAAAATACCTACATCTATTCTTTGCTGTAGAGGTTAATGGGTTTGGATCATGGTATTCCTCCCCTTCCACGTTACAGCATTATAACGGCAGTCATTCATCTCAAAAGGTAACCCTGCAAGAGCCAAAATAGTTCAATTACAGTATCGTCACTGATAAAACTTCTTAAGCGACAATGCCACAGTGGCTGCAGGCATAAGTCAGATAATGAGACCTATGCAGTATTAACTCTGGAACCTGATGTGGTTCCATTTTTTTATACAGTGTATCTCTTTTTCCTCCATCAACCGGCTTGATTTGTTGATACTGACCAGCTCTCCTTTGTAGCTGTTGTTAACTATAGCTTGTGATATCAATGGCAGCAGTTTTCCAATCTCAATGGTATACTTGTATTTTGTGCCTCGATATACCTTCTAGGCATTTCGACTCAATTTCTTTGGCTACAGCTATGGAAGGATGTGATTGGGACAAACCCTAAAGTAATAACGGTATGTTTGTCCTCATCTATCTGTTTTTTTTTTCATATAGTTTATGCTGTTAGTTTTTATGAATTAAAAACCGGGAATTCGATGCAGCACAGTGGCTCAGTGGTTAGCACTGCTGCCTCACAGCACCAGGTCCCAGGTTCAATTCCAGCCTCGGGCAACTGTCCATATGGAGTTTGCACGTTCTCCCTGTGTCTGCGTGGGCTTCCTCCGGGTGCTCCTCCCACAGTCCAAAGATGTGCAGGTTAGGTGAATTGGCTATGCTAAATTGCCCATAGTGCTAGGTGTGTTAGACAGAGGGAAGTGGGTCTGGGTGGGTTACTCTTCGGAGGGTCAGTGTGGACTTGTTGGGCCGAAGGGCCTGTTTCCGCACTAGGTAATCTAATTTTTTAAAAATTTGCTGTCTTTCCATATTTTGTAAAAACATAAACTCACAAAAAGTGTTATTCTTTTGATAGAAAGTGTTATCGGACTATTTATTTGCTTTTGGTTTTCCTCTGCAATTAATCGTCCAGATTCTGAAGAAGCTTATAACAAGTAAAAAAAATATATTTTTTCTTTTAGGTCGCCCTTGTTAGGGTAATTTATGGTGAGTTCAGTTTGAAGTGGTTGAGTTGAAAAGTGAATATTTTCATAAGGTGTGAAATCAAGTTGAGAATATTAGATTAGATTAGATTAGATTACAGTGTGGAAACAGGCCCTTCGGCCCAACAAGTCCACACCGACCCGCCGAAGCGAAACCCACCCATACCCCTACATTTACCCCTTACCTAACACTACAGGCAATTTTAGTATGGCCAATTCACCTGACCCTGCACATCTTTGGATGGTGGGAGGAAACCGGAGCACCCGGAGGAAACCCACGCAGACACGGGGAGAATGTGCAAACTCCACACAGTCAGTCGCCTGAGGCGGGAATTGAACCCGGGTCTCTGGCGCTGTGAGGCAGCAGTGCTAACCACTGTGCCACCGTGCCACCCATAATCTGGAAGATTTGCAATTTATTTGACATCAGTGAACATGCCCCCCCCAAAACAAACGTTAATATTGTGTAGCATAGATCAATATCCATCTGGATTACCTGTAACTCAATATTATGCTGCTTCTGTGTTAATTTTCCATAGTATCGGTGCTTCAAAATTACTTGACACAATCAGCTTTATTTCAATATAAAAAGTAGGCCTACCAGATCCAATGACTGGATGGAAATTTCACCTCTTGTCCCTTCCAATAGAGACAGAGAACATTCTCTTGTGAATTTTCTAGTTGTGTTAGCATAACAATTGACACAAACTGCTTGAGAAAAACTATTCTAGAATTAAAGATTCTTCTTAAGAATTTAAGTTGACTTTAAAATTGCCATCATGGGATGTTGTCAATTTTGTGTACTGATCAGTCTTTTCAATACTGTAGGAACATTTTAACTGGAGAACAAAATTTTTACAAACATTCTTTCATGGAGTCTTGTGGGGAACGTTGGATATCTTGAATGACAGGCGTTTAATTAATTCTCGCTCTTCTGCCTTGGTACTTGGATCCCAATATGTAAGCAAGCTAGTCATACGCAACAAGCTTCAAGGTGTGAAAGAACTAGTTGATAATCCAAGCATTTCTGCCCGTTTGACGTCCTCGGTACATAAACTCGTGTTTCAACATCTGCGTTCTGTGGATATATTGCTAGAGCATTCACTGTTAAAGTTGCTTCATAGCCTTGTTCACCATGGCAGTGTGAAGGAAGTGATATTGTCACATTGGAATGAGCCCCACCCTGAATTATTATCTCTCATACTGCGGACAAGTGCAGGATTTTGGCATAAAGGGAAGAAGGAAGATCAGTATGCTTATTGTTGTGATGAGGTCAAATTAAAGATGGGTGTTCAAACAGTAGAGCCAACAACGCAAAATAATATATTGGATTGCTACCATAAAAATACTGCATACTGTGCTTTATCTGACTGGTCGTTTACTACTACTCAAAAAGATGATGGTGAGAAAATCATGCCTCGAAGTGGTAACATGCCTCCTGTTAATGTTTTGTCCACATGTGCTCATTGTGTAACTTCTAAAGGAACATCGTGTGAGGAACTTTGTCTGGCAAATAGGTCAAGTTGTTGTGAAACACATAGGACCTATCCTAAAAAGCGCAAGTCCTGTGGCACAATGTGTAAAACGCTATCCTCTTCTGGAAGTCATGGTATGGTTTTAATGGAACCAAATTCTTCTGCACACAGCAGTCAATTAGACCAGCAGCCAATTTCGTTTGACAAGATTTGTGATGAAAACAATTGTTGCAAAGGGCAGAAAGATTTAAATGGCTTATTGTATTCTTGTGCATGCAGTGGAGTTGTGAGAGAGCCTATATCTCCTGATCAGTATCACGATGGTTCTGAAGGAAACCCAAATTACTCCCATGGAACTAATAGAGGAACATTTATTGATCCAACATCATCCAATGGGATCACTAAGACTTCAGAACAACTTGTTTCCGTTTGTGAGTGTACTCATAGTGCTGATAAACAAAGTGCTGCAATCGCAAAGCTGCAAACTTATGCTAAGTTAAATGAAAGTTTTTCAAAGTGTTTAGGATCTCCTGGTATGTGTTCTGAAGGATTTGAATCAACAAATGAGTCTTCTCTTCTCAATTCAAGCCCATGGACCGCAGAAGCTCGACTGTCATGTTTTATAAACCAAAAAACATGTAAGAAGCCCAGACTGACCGATATGTTGAATATCCAGTCAGCTGCACAATCAAAGAGTACTGATTTATCTGAAGTAATTGAGAACTCAGAGGACATCTATGATTATATTTTCATGATAGGTGGAAATAAAACAGACACTGAGCAGAATACCTCAGGCACTGCTGAAAACAATGACAATCTGTTGAATGGTTTGAATAACTTTGATTGCTTTGACCAAGAGCAAGTGGACAGCACACCTCTTTCCCACCCTCCTGAGCTTTCCCTGAGAAGTGTTTCAGTGCTGGAAATAACATCAGTCTCACTGACGTACAAGTCTTCCATAATGCTGTCCAAGTTGCTCAGTTCATGGGTGACCCTCCAGAAACTCGTCTTGGAATATAATGGTTAGTTTGTGAGGTTTGTAGAGCTGAAATAAAAGCATCACGCAGTTTTGGTTCTATCGCAAATTCAAAGCATGGAGCTACACCAACCTTAAGCACAATTATATTGAATTAATGTTTCATCTATTGCTAGTTTGTGTAACAGCAAAAGATAAGTCTTTGTTTAATATCCAGATAAAGGATTTCTCTTCTATTTCCCTCTCAAAATAAAATATGGAATTGAACACTAGGTTCTGAGCACCTGATTGCAGGTTTTGCCTGGGATTTTTCTTTTCAAACATTTCTTGCAAGTATAATGCCTACTTGTCAGAAATGTTATCAAATTTAATGTTTGAATTTTCTTAATTATTTACCTCACTTCAGTTCATCACTGGGATAAAAATTGTGAAGTTGCCATTATTCTGATCCAGTTTGTACTGACAAGTTGTTATGTTGGTATTTTAATATCCTAGTGAAGGCTTTTCTTTAAACTAGTTTCAGTAACCACCCCATTCCTCAGCCTAGATAGGATCAGCAAATCACTTGTTAGTAATGGTCAGTGGCCTCCTAACTAGCATGTAGATTGGGGTTTGCTCAGCTGGAAATATCAACAAAAATTTAAATTTATGACATATGAAGTAATGGTAATGTAAATGGTGTCTGCTTTGAAAACAACAAATGCTGGAGATCACAGAAGGTCAGACAGCATCCATGGAGAGAGAGGAAGCTAATGTTTCAAGTCTAGATGACTTCTTCAAAACTAAAATGAAATGCTATCCAGTAATTTGGCGGCAGGTGGTGAGGGATAGTGGGTTAGAGTGCTGATGGAGAAAAGGTGTTGATTGTTCAGATTAAACGATCGGAATGCGAGAATGGCAGAACAATTGTGCCTCTCCTGTCAGACTTGAGAGGACAGACCGTCCCTACAATGAAGGGGGGAGGGGAGAGAGGACATGATAATAAGCTAAAAGAAAGCAAAGAAATGGGAGCTGGTTTACAATTGAAAGGTGTTGAGCTCAATATTAAGTCCAGAAGGCTATAAAGTGCCTTGTCTGAAGATGAGATGTTGTTGCTCCAGTTTGCGCTGTTTCACTGGAACATTGCAGCATGCTGAGGACAGACAAGTGGGCTTGAGAGCAAGATGCTGTGTTAAACTGACCGGCTACAGGAAAGTCAGGGTCATGCTTGCATACAGACAGGAGATGTTCTACAAAGCGGTCACCCAGTCTGCATTTGGTTTCTACAATGCAGAGTAGACCACATTGGGTGCAGCGAATACAAGATTGAGGGAGGTTTACGTGAAATGCTACTTCACCTGGAAAGACTGTTTAGGATCTTGGATGGTGAGCAGGGAGGAGGTGAAGGGGCAAGTATTGCACCTTCTGCAGTTACATGGGAAGGTTGGTGGAGGGGGAATGGGGGGAGGGTGTTGGAGGTTGTGGAATGTATTGGGGTGTCCCAGAGAGAATGATCCCAGTGAAATGCAGACAGTGGGAGTGGGGGGGATAATGTGTTTGGTGGTGGCGTACTGCTGGAGTTGTCTGAAACTGCAGAGAATGATCTTTGGAATGTGGACGCTGGAGAGATGAAAAGTGAGAACACGGTCACGTCGTTGTGAGTGAGTGGGTTGGTGTAAGGGTGGAAGCACGGCCTGAATAATCCCCATCCACCACCACTCTCTGCTGCATGGCTGAACTTGTTCACTCACTGAACAATTTCTCTTTTAATTCATCTCACTTCTGCCAAGGGAAAGAAGTTGCTATGGGCAACCACGTGGGTCCCAGTTACGCCTGCCTCTCTATGGTTATGTGGAACCATCCTCGTTCCAGTCTTATAATGGTCCCCTCCCATAACTTTTTTTTGTTACGCGACAACTGCTTCGGTGCCACTCCGTGCTCCTGCCATGACTTTGAAACCTTCATTCATCTTGGTTCCAATTTCTATCCCTCTATAACTTTCACATGGTCCATTTCCAACATTTCCCTTCCCTTCCTTGACCTCTCTGTTTCGCATCCAACCTATCACCCTTGATTCTGCGTTTGCCCCTTTCCATCACTCACAACAGTGTGATTGGGTTCACCTTGTCCTCACTTTTCATCCCATCAGCCTCCGCATTCAAAGGATCATTCTCCTCCATTTCAGACAACTGCAGAATGCCACCACCAAACACATCTTCCCCTTACTACCCTTGTCAGCATTTTGTAGGGATTGTTCCCTCCTGGTCATCCTATTCCATTTCACAGCCACCAACACAACCCCCTCTGTCCACGGCACCTTCCCATGAAACACCTGCCCTTTCACCTCCTTCCTGCTTGCCATCCAAGGGCCTAAACTGTCTTTCCAGATGAAGCAGCATTTCACCTGAACCTCCTCCAATCTCGTATATTGTATTTGCTGCACCCAATGTGGCCAACTCCACATTGGAGAAACCAAACGCAGACTGGGTGATCGCTTTGCGGAACACCTCCGGTTTGTGCACAAGCAGGACCCTAACCTTCCCATAGCCGGTCATTTTAACATAGCATCTTGCTCGCACACCCAACTTGTCTGTCCTCGACATGCTGCAAAGTTGTAATCAATCACAGTGCAAACTGGAGGAACATCTCATCTTCAGACGAGGTACTTTACTGCCTTCTGGACTTCATATTGAGTTCACCACCTTTAAATTGTGAACCAGCTCCCATTTCTTCCCTTTTAGTTGTTATCACTTCATCTGAACTATCGACATCTTTTTTCGATCAGCACCCTGCACCCACTACCCCACCTGCCCCCAAACTATAGCATAAATGCTATCCATTCCACCACTTCACTTCAGATTTGATGATGAGTCATCTAGATTCGAAATGTTAGTTTGCTCTCTCTCCATGGATGCTGCCTGACGTGCTGTGATCTCTAGCATTTGTTGTTTTCATTACAGATTCCAGCATCTGTAGTAATTTGTTCTTACATGTTGTCTGCTTTACACAGATATCATTAGTTATACTCTGTTGTTGCTTCCACTTTAAGGTCTAGGTCCTGCCATCTTTCTGATTCTCAAGGAACTCTATGTCCTCTCTCGATGCAATGACAACAGTCTTTCCACTCTTGTATTAAAAGATGATATCCTTCATCTTCCCATGATAAAGCTAGTTAAAATCCTGCTCAGCATCTTCCCCCGCCTGCACACGTTCAACCTGGGCTTCCTGCTAGAAATACAAAACGAAGCTCTGGAGAAAGAGATGTCGATGGCTGTTGAAGAGGGGACAGGTGAGAAATACATTTTTAAAAAATAAACATGAAATAAATGCACCACTTTCCAAAAGAAATGTGGTTGAAAAGTCTTGATTTACTTGACATCTGATTGGTTGGGGATTTTAAAAACATGCCTATCATGCTCTCTGTGTAATCGTGATCAGGCTACAGACAGTCGACAGGAGAATTGGTGGAATAGGAAGAGCTGATAGGTTGAAATGTATATTTTCATAATTTAGTCAACTTGATGGTAGTTAACCCTCAATTGCACAACTATGTTTTAATGTATTTTAAACAAGAATGATGAGTTCTGTTATGATGTGGATGTTCAGTTTTGGATTTTGTTTAATTGTTTGCTGTTGTGTTTTCTCAGAGAGCTATTTGGAGGATTTGAGTCTGAGTTGGACTAATAAACCTCTCCAGGTTGACTTGCTCTTGCCTGTTTTAAGAGAATTGAAATTCCTCAGACGTCTGTGTCTGCACAGGGCATCATTCACAACTCCAGAAGACCTTGGCAAGCTGTTGCATGCGACTACATGTGCGTGGTAATGTACACTAATAAAGGGATAAGTTTGCCAAAGGCGTTTTGTTTTAATTTTAACCAATTTTGTGTAATGCTATGTCATCCTGTGAACCAGTGATTCCTTTGCTTTCAACAATCATAAAGCATCTGGAATTTTCCCTATAGCAAGCAAATGCTTATTGACTCTGGAGGAGCCCTGTATCTGCATGATTTCCAACTATTCTGTGTTGACTGTGATACTCCTAATGCGTAGCTCATTAATCTTTATTCCCCCTTGGATGACCCATTGCTTGGAGATTCCAGTGATTTTCTGGTGTAGATGCCTAATATTTTATGAGGCAAAAGTCTAAGATGATAAGCTTTTATTGAACCGACAAGTCAAAATATTGAACTGTTATTTCTCTTTGAAAAGCAGCATCTTAAGTGATTGTAACGGTCAATTTGTCTCCTAGACTTTCTCTCTGCATTGGATTGGGTTACCATACAAGACGTTAACCTTGCTGTTTGCTTTAAGGAAGTTCTAGATCTTTTACGCAGTGCTCCTCTTAAAGGTGAGAACAAGCAAATCCTGTAGTGGATAAAACCGATTGTAATTACTGTCTGAACTGTGCTTATCTTTCATTAAATGTAACACAACGTAATGCACTAAATTCTCATACAATTTGAAATTGTAAGTACTGCTTCAAGATACGCATCACAATTTAGTAATCTTCTCCCTCAAGCTTTTTCCTGAAATATAGAAATGGAATGCAGGAACTGGGTTCACTGTGCTCTTGGCGCGAATGTGATCAGTTCACATAATACTGCGATTATCGATCAGTAGAGGTTCTCGGTTCTGTTTTTTTTTACATTTATTCATGGGGTGTGGGTGTTGCTGGCTGGGCTAGCTTTTATTGTCCATCTTATTTATTTGGTGATGGGGGAGTGACCATGGATCATAAGATACTGGAGGAGAATTAGGCCATTTGAACCACATTGCTGTGGATCTGAAGTCACATGTAGATCAAACCAGGTAAGGATGGCAATTTCCTTCCCTAAAGGATGTTAGTGAACCAGATGTGATTTTTTTCAACAATGGACAATGGTTTCATGGCAATCATTAGACTTTTAATTCCAGATTTTTTTAAAAGAAGTTTAATTCAAATTCCACTATCTGCTTCTCTGGGATTTGTACCCATGTCCCCAGAACATTGCTATGTCTTTGATTGCTAGTCTAGGAACAATACAAGTGCACAATTACTGGCCCACATTAGGTCACTGCAAAATTTTTCTCTACTTTTAGTTGAAACTTTAAACCAAAGCCCTGTTTGACCTCCATAGGCATTCATAAAGTATCCCATGGTACTATTTGAAGAAAAGCAAAGGTGTTTTTCCAGTGTTGTGACCCATGTTTATATCTCAACCAACACTCAATAGGTTGTTACATCTTTATCACATTTCTGTGACAATGTACAAATTGGCTTTTTTGTTTCTCCAAAACAGTGATTATTTTAGAACTACTTAATTGACCATAAAATATTTCAAGTTGTGAAAGGCTTAATATTGACGCAAGACCTCTCATTTATGTCTTGACTTTTTGAGGAATTGCAAACATGACATGTATGATATCACAGCAAAGGCCTTTGGTGTAATGAATAAGAAAGTCTTTTTCAACTTTATATTCACAGGTTTAACTTTGGATAACTGTCGTTTGTTTGAGAGACAAACAGCAGAAACTGTGTCAGAAATCATCACTGCTCTGAAACAAAATCAATCTCTCAAATTCCTGTCTTTACCTGCGAACCGATTAGGTTGGTATGTCTCGGTTTATTCTCACCCACTTGACTTGAGGTTTAGGTCTCATGTTATAACTTGAAACAATATTGAGAGAAATTAACGGCATTTTTAATCATGCTACCGTTTATTCCTCAGCTGTTTTCCAGTTGTCAGTTAGAATAGGAAATCTAAACTGTCCAGAGATTATAGGACTTGGGAGCAGGAATAGGCCATTCAGGTGGCACGGTGGCTCAGTGGTTAACACTGCTGCCTCACAGCATCAGGGTTCCAGGTTCGATTCCAGCCTCGGGCAACTGTCTGTGTGGAGTTTGCACTTTCTCCCTGTGTCTGCATGGGCTTCCTCCGGGTGCTCCGGTTTCCTCCCACAATCCAAAGATGTGCAGGTCAGGTGAATTGGCCATGATAAATTGCCCATAGTGTTAGGTACATTAGTCAGAGGGAAAATGGGTCTGGATGGGTTACTCTCGGAGGGTCGGTGTGTACCAGTTGGGCCAAAGGGCCTGTTTCCACACTAGGGAATCTAAAAAAAGATTACAGGCTAATTTGGTTATGATTGCAATTCCACCTTTAGTGTTCACCGCTTTTCACTCACACTCTCACTCTTCCCTCCCCTTCCATCAACAGCTGCCTTGACTCCCTTGTCTATTTTACTCAACCTTGAATAAATTCAATAAATTTCCTCACCTCCACTGCTTTCTGCGGAAGAGAATTCCACATACTAATAAGCCACAGAGGGGGGAGAAAACATCCTTTCAATCATAAAAGCAAGACCTCTTATTCTTAATCTATGAACCTTAATTCTCATCTCCCTCAGGAGAGAAAAGATTCTTTTCGTATCCACCATACAAAGTCTTCTCAGGATTTGGCATATTTCATGAAGATTACTACTCCTTCTTCTAAATTCTAAACATCCAATCTTTCTTAATAAGAGTGTAAGTTGTGCGAGACTTCTCTGAATAACTAATCCAATTACCTGGATACGTTAATCAAATAATGAGGCCAGAACGATGTACAATATTCCTGATGGGGGTTACTGAGTCTCTGTGCAGCTCCTGTAAAACCTCTCTATTTTTATATTTTGTTCCTTTTTGCGATAGGCATGAGCTTTCTAATTGCCTTCCTAAACAGATGTTATACTTACATACTGATTTTACTAACCCAGATCCCTTTATACTGCCTATTTCTGCAAACTCTGCATTTTTTTTCATTCTTACAGCCAACTTTAGTGGACATTTTACCTTAGCTTACTTTCCTACATGTTTTGGTTTATCATTAAGTTTTTCATTTTTTTATTCATTCATGGGCTAGGCCAGCATTTAGTGCCCATCGCCAGTTGCCCAGAGGATAGTTAAGAGTCACCCACACTATTGTGGCTGTGGGGTTCCAAGAGGCGTGGTGACCTCTATGGGCGACATGGTGGCTCAGTGGTTAGCATTGCTGCCTCACACCGCCAGGGACCCGAGTTTGATTCCCACTTCGGGCGACTGTCTGTGTGGAGTTTGCACATTCTCCCTGTGCCTGTGTGGGTTTCCTCCGGGTGCTCTGGTTTCCTCCCACAGACCAAAGATGTGCAGGTTAGATGAATTGGCCATGCTTAATTGCCCATTGTGTTCACGGATATGTAGGTTAGGTGCATTAGGCAGGTGTAAATGTAGAGTAATAAGGTAGGGGAATGGGTCTGGGGACCCTCTTTGGAGGGTCAACAATTTCCACACTGTGGGGATTCTAAGAGGTTGAGAAGGGAGGTCCTTCATGGTAACCTCAGCCACTGCAGTAATTGTGGCCATTCTGTTGACATTACTCTGCTTCACAAACCAAATATCCAGTCAACTGATTTAACCAACCCTGGAAAACAGAAAGCAATGCACTTTAGTAAAATCTGCCTTCATGCCCTTATTAATCGTTGTTCAAGGTCAGATCCAAATTTCTCCCCTTCAAAACAAGTGTGAAATTCTGTTATAACTGTGATCATTGTTGCCCAGTAAGATCTCACCTTTACAGTGAGATTATTGATTAATCTTGTTTTATGCTCTTACATTTTTGAGATATGTGAGGGAGCAATGATTCTTTTCACTGTGATGCATAATGCTTTGGCTGGGCACATTGTCCTATAGCATGCATTCAAATACACTGACACATCTTGTGTTACCATTTCATTTATGGAAATGTTTACTTGGTTAATAGCTAATAAAAAATTTCTGACCCACTGTTTTTCACAATACAATTGCAGTGTTTTCCATGTGCCTGTAATCATTAAAACATTTCAGTTTCTTCATGACATGAAGGCCCGACCCATTTTTGGAATCTGCCCAAAAGTCTTCCCTTGTGAAAACCGGTGTAAAGAAATTAGTTAACAAATATGCCTTCATTCACCACTATTTGCATAGTTCCAACCTTTTCTAATCTCTTTTTGTTGTTTAGTCACTCCCCTCGGCCCTCTGGTCAATTCTAGCAGTCAGATTAAATATCTTGATTCTCAGTACCAAAAAGTCTCAAATGTTCTTTGATACTTTGTAGCTATCAGTTTGATTTGATAGTTTTCTTCTGATTATGAATAGAACGTGTTTTAGTTTTTGTATTTGTTCCTGTTCTGTGTGCCTACTGTATTTTTATGGCTTCATTACCATTGAATTGGTGAACTGCCAGCACTATACATGTTTGTTTTGGAAGGACAGGAAATCAAGTGGAACTTCAACAGGTCCTGTTTTTAGCTCTGAAGATGTAAAGGAATCAGCAGTTATAGTAACAAGGAATGCTTTTCATATATAAAACATTACAACCATATAAGGCTTAAAACATACAAGTAAGTGCCAGACATGCTTCCAGCTTTCCCTTCCTGCAGCCATAGCACATACACTACTTTAAACAATCCTGTGAAATGGTTGCCTTACAAGGAAAGATTGAACAGGTTGGATTCGTGCTTGTTGGAGTTCAGAAGAATGAGAAGTGATCTGATTGCAACATAATATTCTGAAGGGGTTTGGCTGTGTAGATGCTGAAATGGTATTTCCCCTCATGGTAAAATCCAGAGCTGGAACACTTTAACAGTAAAAATGTCTCTTTTTTAAGACAAAGGAGGATTTTCTTTTCTCTTCTAGAGGATTGATAGTCTCTACAATTCCCTTTTCCAGTGAGTAGTATATTGAAGGCTGAGTCAGACTGCCTTTTCAATTAACAAATGAGCTAGGGTTTTTGGTGGGTAGGTGGGAGAGTGGAATAACAGCCATAACCAGATCAGCCCTGATCTTATTGAATGGGGCAGGTGGCTAAATGGTCTAATTCTGCTCCTATTTCTTCTGATCTTATGATATGTAATGCCCATGTTTTGTTGGTGGATGATGAGTGGAAATAGAAATGGCCTTGGGACCATCAGTTACATTCAGTAACTGACTTCACAGCTTTGGCTAGATATGAATAGATTTGACGCATTCTATTTTTGGATTGATAGTAATTTAGGAAATATCTATTTGTTCATAACCACAATTGAAGGCATGTTTCTGAAATACAGTTCCTTTTAACCCAGTGGATGTGCGATGCTTATTGATTTTGAAGAGAAGCTAACAATACGTTTGCTTACTCTTTGGAGGTGGAACAATTTTGAACTCCTTTCAACTAATTGCTTTCCAAAACTCACCTTCCTCCTCCTCTTCCCCCCCCCCCCACAATCCCCCAAACTCATGCATATACTGTTCCTCAGAAAGTCAACGGATAAGTTTATTTCAAATTTCTTTTTTAAAATAAAATTGTCAAAAATTCTGGAGTTATGGCTGTTCTTAATTATTAGTTTGCATATCACTTTGCTGTTCTTGTGATTACCAGGGAATGATGGTTTGCTCTCGTTGGCAAAACTCTTTACTCAGGATTCGTTGTCATGCATCTCTAGCCTGAACGTCAGGTAATCGTTTTTAGAATATCTTTCTTCATTCCATGTGCACCATTCTGTAGTTATATAGTCATAGAGATGTACACCATGGAAACGGACCCTTCAGTCCAACTTGCCTATGCTGACCAGATATCCCAATCTAATCTAGTCCTATTTGCCAGCACTTGGCCTATATCTCTCTAAACTCTTCCTATTCATATACCCATCCAAATGCCTTTTAAATGTTGGAATTGTACCAGTCTCCACCACTTCCTCTGGCAGTTCATTTCATATACGCACCACTCTCTGTGTGAAAACATTGCCCCTTAGGTCCCTTTTATATTTTTCCCCCTTTCCCCTAAACCTATGCCCTCTAGTTCTGGATTCCCTCCACACCAGGGAAAAGACTTTGTCTATTTAGCCTATGCATGTCCCTCATCATTTTGTAAACCTCTATAAGATCACCCCTCAGCCTCCGACGCTCCAGGGAAAACAGCCCCAGCTTATTCAGCCTCCAACCCTGGCAACGTCCGTGTAAATGTTTTCTGAACCCTTTCAAGTTTCACAACATCCTTCCAATAGGAAGGAGACGAGAATTGCATGCAATATTCCAAAAGTGGCCGAACCAATGTCCTGTACAGCCGCAACATGACCTCCCAACTCCTGTACTCAATACTCTGACCAATAAAGGAAAACATACCAAACATCATCTTCACTATCCTATCTCCCTGCGACTCTATTTCAAGGAGCTATGAACCTGCGCTCCAAGGTCTCTTTGTTCAGCAACACTCCCTAGGACCTTACTATTGAACGAATAAATCCTGCTCTGACTTGCTTTCTCAAAATGCAGCACCTCACATTACCTAAATTAAACTCCATCTGCCACTCCTCAGCCCATTGGCCCACCTAATCAAGATCCTGTAGTAATCTGAGGTAACCTTCTTTGCTGTCCTCTACACCTCCAATTTTGGAGTTATCTGCAAACATACTAACTATACCTCCTACGTTCATATCCAAATCCTTTATATAAATGATGAAAAGTAATGGACCCAGCACCGATCCTTGTGGCACTCCACTGGTCACAGGCCTCCAGTCTGAAAAACAACCCTCTGCCACCATCTTCTACCTTTGAGCCAGTTCTGTATCCAAATGGCTAGTTCTCCCTGTATTCTGAGAGATCTAACCTTGCTAACCAGTTTCCCATGGGGAACCTTGTCGAACATCTTACTGAAGTCCATATAGATCACGTCCACCGCTCTGCTCTCATCAATCCAGTTGGCTGAGAAGATGTAATTACTTGGTTCAAGGTTGTTCTCAGGTTTTTAAAAATGGCATGAAATTACTTGTGTTCACATTCCAGGACCAGAAACAAAACCCCTCCTTTTGTGGTAGCTAACCATTCAGTATGATAAAAATTAGAGATGATCATTTCTCTTCACTCAACCTCAAATAAGTTTCCTATATTCACTTTTCCAAAATTTCTGCTTTGCTGTACCTTCCACTGTTGTTCTCAGCTTATGTGCTAGGTCATCTAATTTCAGGCCTCTGTTTTTATTGTTTTGGAATTAGTTACTTTGAAATGAAGGGAGGCAGCCCAGGATTTGTGTTCTAGTAGAAGTGGGACTAGGCTCCCAATGTTTGCTACAGCTGAGATCAGTAACCCAGATTGTGGATGATCTCAGTTTTGAATGTACTTTCATTCAGCACCAAATTGATGTGCTTCATTCTACCTAGGTGTACCTCACTTTTCAGAGTAGCATATTATGTTTATACGTAAACTACCATTGATGGCTGTTGTTTCCTAGCCCAACAGAGATTTACATTCTGTCTTCAAGCTGCAGAGACCATTAAGAGTATATGCATTTATTTAGACTTTAACATGATTCAGTAATACACGGAGAAAAACAATGGGTTATTATGTCTTCCGAAATATTTGAAAGATATAACAAATGAGTGGAGTATTTTAATTTTGTGCTAATTTCAAAGGCGATGGATCGCTATCCAGTTCCATAATGGTGTCGTAAACAGAGCAGAGTGACAGTCTGATTGGCAAATCCACATTTTGAGATTGAGTCATAGTTGAGGTTACTTTTGAAGCAAAGCTGACTAGATATTTGAATTAATTATGTTTAACCCTACTAGTAAAGCTCTTTATTACATAATAGGCCCAACAAAATGAATTATTGGTTAATGACTCAAATGAATGAAATCTCATTTATGATTTTGTTTTAAAAGTGCAAATTGTATTCGAGGAGATGGATTACTCAAGTTTGCAAAGCTACTTCTGACCTCTGAATCGGAACAATTTGGTGGGCTGAAACTGAAGGAATTAAACATAAGCGAGAACTTGTTCTTCAGAGAGCCAGCGCTTACTCAGGAAGCACTTGAACTTTTCAAAAACAAATGTCATGTCATCACAATACAGTCTCTTACTGAGCCATCGCAAGCATTTGCTGACCACATCAGTGTAATGTAGACATTCCAACATCCAGTGGCCTTGTTCTGGACTATTACAAATTACTAGCTTCAGATAGTTTGATTATTTTACTTCACGTACATCCTGCGCCATTCTGATTATTGCAATTGGAGTGTCTCCATGCATTTATACAGGACTGAATGCAACCCCAAGAAAAACAAATGTGCCAATCATGTACTTAGAAATCATCATTCTTTCTTGCTTGGCTGGCTTAGGATCCAACTTGGTCCAGAGCACCACTGGCAGTATAAATAATGGGCTACTTCATAACTTTGTATGATTTTGGGAGGGAAAATG
This sequence comes from Chiloscyllium plagiosum, assembly GCF_004010195.1. Lineage (NCBI taxonomy): Eukaryota > Metazoa > Chordata > Chondrichthyes > Orectolobiformes > Hemiscylliidae > Chiloscyllium > Chiloscyllium plagiosum. Next base: position 29,086,623 of record NC_057720.1, on the reverse strand, counting down.
AGTGATGCAATTGGGTTTTGTTTCTTAGTTTTTGTTTTAGAATTTATTTAGTGTAGCAATTTGTACTAAAGTATTTTAGTTTTTCTGTTTTTGAAAGAAGCTGGTGCGCTATCCTCTGTTGAGGGTGGGTTGACAACCACTTCACAACATGTTGAGCTACAGTGTTAGTAAACAACTTCTACTGATCCCCTAACATTGTTTTCTAGATAATGTTTTAACATTCTAATTATTGTGAACTTTGTTCTGTTCATAAAGTTCTTTGCTCTGAAAAGTAGCTTATTTTGATTGCATACACGAATGTGATTTAAGCTTAGCTTTACATAGCCATTATGATGGCTGTATAACCTGTATGGTGAATCGATCACTGGATCACAGCTTTCTAGCATCCATTACCTTAACAGAGATCCCTGCAATCAAAGATGGTGGATCTTGACACTGACAGCTGTGACCTCTGGAGGCTAATTGTTCAGTAGGGCAGTGGAAGAGGGAGCAGAAATTAAATGAAAACCAGGCCCAGAGAAAACAGGCCACTGCATCTTCTCTGCCCACTGTCTTACTCTACAGCAAATGGGTAGAGATTGCCATGCCAGAATGGGGTTCCTGAACTACATCAGGCAATATATATGAGTGTTGACCATCCTCCTCCAATGAGATGGAAGACAATCACAATATATAATGCATCCTGTAAAATAAGCACTACTGCAGATAGGCGGTAGTGTGTAAAAAAAAAAGAAAAAAAAACAGGAGTGTCAGAGGTTCTGTTCACTCAGCTTGCTCTGAGGGAGCTGGTTCAATAAAAAAAAAATATAATCCACCATGTATCATTAATTAAAAGCAAAATTCAACAGAAAATGCTGGAGAAATGCAGCAGGTCTGGCAGTATCATTGGAGAGAGAGAGAGGCAGAGTCAACATTTTAAGTCCAATATAACTCATTTTTGCAACTGTAATGTTAATATTGTGATTTTGGGCAACAGTTACAAAGATTCTGGTTTTGGATAATCTCATATCAATATGATAAAAGGAAGACAGTTTACAGTGAACCGGAAACATCTGAGGAATTCAACAATAAATTATTGATGCAGAATCAGATTATTTTCCGAAGACGCTTAAATGCCATAAACAAATAAAAGGGAAGTAGGCAATGTAAAACTAAGAAAAACACAAATTCAAAATAAAAGCCCACATGCTTTTTGAATGGGAGAAATATAAAAGGATACCAGAGAGTGACAAAAAGTTAGTTAAAAATTGTGAAAACAGTAAGTTGCAAGTGATATCAAAATTGAACAAAATCTTTTAATATTGGGGAAAGCTAGTATGGTCATGAACAACATAAGCCCCTGAAAACTGATATCAGTGAAAATCAAGAAATGGTGAATAATATGTATTTACAGAAGATAATATGCTAGACATTCCAAGAAAGCATTCAATTTTGGAAGTTAAAAATCGCATAACACCAGGTTATAGTCCAACAGATTTATTTGGAAGCACTAGATTTTGAAATGCTGCTGCTTTATCAGGTGGTTGTGGAGTGTAAGATCGTAAGACAGAATTTGTAGCTAAAGTTTAGTGTGATGTAACTGAAATTACATATTGAAAAAGACCTGGATTGTTTGTCAAGTCTCTCATCTTTTAGAACCTTGAATTTATGCAGGGAACTTACGAAATTAATTAAAAAAATGATAATCTTGCAAACTGAAATTGTTGGAAATACTGAGTCCGTCAGCCAAAGTTTTAGTGAGAGGAACAGTAAACATTTCAGGCTGATGATAGTATGGGTTTGGAGAGAATACATCATGCCTGCAGTGTCTGGAAAATAACTGAATTGGAAGGGACAGGCAATCAAATTTATTTAATTGATGTCCAGAAGGTATTTGATAAAGTCCCTTATGAAAGACTTGGCTAAAGTTGAAGTTCATGGAATTGAAGGTAAATTGAGAAATTGGCAGGATACAGTGGTGCTAATTTTCAGGATATGTTAATTGGTATCTCACAAGGATTTGTCTTGGGGCCACACTGTTCACTGTATTTATGAACACTTAAGAGTATGTGATAGGTCTCATCATATTTCTCAGTGACACATGGTAAGAAGTGTAAATATTATGTATATTGGTAAAACTCTGGTAATTCAATTTCAGGGATAGGAAAATTGGCAAAATACTTTATAAAGATACAAACAAAGCATGATGCAAGAAGGTAAGAATATAAAGGATCAGTAGCTATGCAACTCTCTGCAAACCTAGTACACCACAGGTTTGGAGTACTGTCAGCAATTCTGGCATTTTAGGATATGTTGGCCTTGAGGAGAGCACAATATTTACCAGACTGAAGCATAAACTCCAAGATTTCAGATGGAGAGATTGCATATAGTTATAATCCCTGGAATTTAGAAAGTGATTATCAGATGAAAGGTTGCAATATTGCAAGGGAGCAGGTATGTGAGAAATCTCTACTGTTTGGAGGAGTCTAGGACTAGATGGCATAGTGCAATAATTGGAGCCACACCTTCCAGCAATGAAATTATGAAACTCCTCCACACAAAGGGTAGTGGGAATTAGGAAATCTTCAATGAACAGCTGTTGATTTTAGACCAATTATTAATTTTAAATCAGTGATTAGTATACTTTTGTTCACCTAAGTTTCAGAGTTTGAGGGTAAAGGTTGTTATGAAAGTGTAAAAGTGTACTGTACCTTTGAGAGTGAAGGACTTGGCAAGCACACCAAATGCTGGAGAATTTACAATTAACATTTGGTTCAGAACAGATAGCACTGGCTGAGATACTTTGAGACAAAAACAAATTTGAATTTGGTCAATCAGTTTAAACTATACCCCAAAAATACTAAATTCCAATCAATGCTTTGGGGTATAAGACTGTGGAAAATTGAACAGTTGGGAGGAGAACTGCCAACCCAATGACTTCTGCAAACTGCCCAGAGAATAGCTCTCTTAAAGATACCTTTATCGATCAGTAACCTGTGAAGCAAAATCCCCAAGAAGACAGCAATACAGAGAAGAACTGAAAGCTGTCTGGTTTTGAGATAAGAAGTTTTGTTTTGTAAATCTTAATCAGGGATTTTATTGGACTAGTATTGTAGAGGGGGAAGGTAAAAGATAGGTTAGAAGAAGGAGTTGTAAATAGTTGTTAGTTAATTATTCTCTGTTACACTTTAAGAAATAATTTTTTTTACTTTAAATAGTTGTTGGCCACTCAAATTTTCACAGATTACTACACGAGATAAATCTTTTCTGTGTTGCTGGGTTAAATTATGCAGGAGGATTTACCTGTTTAACATATTTAACAGTTAACTGTTATGACACGAGGTAAATCCTCCTGCTTAATTTAACCCAGAAACACAGAAAAGATTTATCCCATGCAATAATCTGTGAAAATTTGAGTAGCCAAGAAGGAAAAAAAAAAATTTATTTCTTAAAGTGTAACAGAGAATAATTAACTAACAACTATTTACAACTCCTTCCTCTAACCTATCTTTTACTCCCCCCCCCCCCCCCCCTACAATACTAATCCAATAAAACCCCAATTAAGATTTACAAAACGAAACTTATCTCAAAACCAGGCAGCTTTCGGTTCTTCTCTGTATTGCTCTCTTTTCTTCTCGGGGATTCTGCTACACAGGTTACTGATTGATAAAGATAACTTTAAGAGAGATATTCTCTGGTCAGTTTGTAGATGTCATTGACTCGGCAGTTCTCCTCCCAAATGTTCAATTTTTCCCGGTCTCATATCCCCAAAGCATTGGATTGTGTCATTGGCTTTTAAGATTGTCAATATACTAAATTCAAACTTGATTGGAATTTCATATTTTCGGGGTACAATTCAACTGATTGGCCGAATTCAAATTTATTTTTGTCTCATGGCAACTCAGCCAGTGCTATCTGTTCTGAACCAAATGTTACATTTGTAAATTCTCTAGCACTCCGTATGCTTGCCAAGTCCTTCACTCTCTTAAAGGTACAGTACACTTCTACACCTTCATGACAAGGCAGATATATGGAGTTGGTTTCAAATCAGTTATTATCTCATTGAATGGTGGAACAGGTTTGAAGGATGAAGAGATGCAATTGTACTAGAAGGGATGTGGGGGACATCCAGGAGGTTGCTACTTGGACACCAAAATCTTGCTTTGAGGACATTATGGAAAGGTTAATTTCTTTTGTTTCAACAGAAGCTGAATCAAGACCCAATTAATTTTAAAAAATAGTCTAGATAGAGTTGGAGGAAGGCTTTGTTTCACTTGGCTAAGGGGCACATGACCAGGAGGCATAGATTCAAGGTAAGCAGTCAAAGGTTTAGAGGCATTACTTGGGGAAATATTTAAACACAGAGGGCGACGGGGATTGGAGATCATTGCCTGAAAAGTAGCAGAGACAGAATATTTCAATTTTAAGAAGTATTTTGATATGATTTTAAATCTGATTCTGTTGGATGGTTGTTTTTTGATTAATACAGACGTGATTGGCCAAATCTTCTGTGATTCCAAAGTGGCCTCCTCCTGTTTCTACGTTCCTCACAGCAGCAGTAACTAGTTCAAATCTAACTTGGAGACATAGGAATTATTTGTTTTGTTCTTTCACTTGCAAATAAAGAACCATAGAATGGTCATAGCCCAAGACAAGACAATTCAGCTCATTGAGTCCATGTTAGCTCTCTGAAAGAGCAATTTAATCCCACTTGCTCAAATCTTTTGAAGTTACTCTGCAATTTATTTTTTTCTCTCTCAGGTGTTTATCCAATTCCCTTTGAAAGTCACGATTAAATCTGCCTCCTTGACCCTTGTTCCAGATTCCAAAACATTCACAACGCAATGAAGATTTTCCTTTGTGCCTTTATTCCCCCAATCACTTCAAATTTGTCCTCTCAGGCTTTTGGTTCTTCTACCAATGGGATTAGTTTCTCTCTATCCAGACCCTCAAGAATACCTCTATCAAATCTGTTTTCTGTTCCCTCGGGAAAACAACTTCAGCTTCTCCAGCCTATCATTGTAACTGAACTTTCTTAGCCCTGGAGCCATTCTTGTAAATCTTTTTTGTATCCTTCCTAAAATCTTTATGTCCTTTCTTAAATATGTTGCTTAGATTTAAGCTGAACCTATGTTTTATAAAGGTGGTTCATAATTCACTTTTATCCTCTGTGCCTTCATTTATTAAGCTCAGGATCATTTCCGTCTGTTTAACCAAATTCTCAAACTGCCCTGGCACCATCAATAACTTGTGTACATACACTCACAGATCTAGCCCCAGCAAAATTATTTCAGTTTGATATATTTTCTTTGTAGTGTTTTTTTTTGCTACAGTGTCCCATTAAGGGCGGTTCATTCTTTAGTTAGGGTTTTTCCACTTTGTTCTAAAGAATATATTCATAGATCGCTGTTCCAATGCCCACTTTGGAATTGTATCCTTTATATTACATTGCTTTTCTTCATTCTTCCTACCAAACTCTCTCACTTCACACAACTCGTCACCAACATACATTTACACTATGTCTACCTATTCCAACATCCTGTCCATGTCTTCCTGAAGTTTATCACCATTCTCCTCATAGTTCATAATACCAAGTTTTATATCATCTTCAAATTTCAAAGTTGTGCCCTCTATACAAAAGGCTGGATCATTAATAATGAGAGAAAAATCTTTGATCGTTTTTTGTGGGTCCTCATGACTGAGGAGACTGCAAGGAGGTCCATGGAACTGGCAGTTCACACTAATTTTTTGTGCTTGAGGGAGTTTCTGCAGCTGCATCAACTTTGGATACTTTGAACGTGTGTGTTTGGCACAAATGGTCCCTAATTTTCTGAACTAAATTTTACAACTGGCCTCCACGTATTGGCCATTTGCAATATTTCCCCAAGAGAGGTAATCTGCAATGCAGAAGTTGTAGGGCATTTTTTAGCTGTTGGTTATGTTGTTTGTACTGATCATCTTAATATCATTTACCCTGTAATAATTCTCATAGGAGAGATGAATGGGGCCTTAGTGTATGGACTTTAATACTCTTTTGACAATCAGTTTTTCAGATGCTCAAGAATTTATACCTTTGTACAAATCTACCTTTCTTTTGAATTAAGGAAACTTTCTGCCTTGTGCTTTGGACGTCTGATTTCATTGGTAGTAATACAGATCTTGCAGTCTCAGCAACTAAAATAGGGTGAAGGAGAATTTGCAGTGCTCTGTTCTATAGTTAACCAGGGAGGATGCTTATTATGACAAGAAAAGACATGAATGTGGAGGATATGATCGGTATGTTCACAGATGAGACATTTCTGGTGTAAATAGCAAGGAGATCCTTACACTACAGCCTGTGTATATTGTTCTGAGCAGTGGCATAAAGAATTTAACAATGTGTGAGGTGATGTATTTTGGGAGGACTAACAAGGCAACAGAGTTCACATTGTTTTTCCAGTATGTCAAAGGGACCTTGGTGTGCATGTCCATAGATCCTTGGAGGGACTAGGACAGGTAGATAAAGTAGGTGGTTAAGGAAGCATATGAGGTGCAGAAAGACAGAAAACTGATCACCTGAAGACTTAGCCAGACATTGCCACTACTCCTGTCTCTCTGCCTGTCTCCAAAGAATGGGAAAGTTCACTCCATAGTGCTTTAAGTCAAACAAAAATAATAAAAAACTACAATTTCATTAAAACAAAATGAAGAAAATATTTAATACAATGATAATGTACATTTTCCAGAGACCAATGTTTCTCAGTAACACACTGGAAATAATGTAAACTGACTTTGTAAGGGCAAAGGTGACAGTCAAGAAAGATTGTATTAGATACTCAAACTGACTTAATTGTCAAATCAATTTTCTCAAAGGGAAACTGAAAATACTATATCCACACTTTAGTGCCACTGATTTCCTCTGTAGATCAAAACGTAACAATGCCTTAAACAATATTTACAAAAACAGTTCAGGAAAACACTTCTCTATTCACAATAGATTGTATATCTCCTCTGTGTAATATGATGTCCAGTCCTTCATGTTCTATTAGAGGGGAGAAGTCTCAGTAGTATTTCAAATGAAAATAAACAATGTCCAAGAGCATTTCCAAGAGTGAATAGTTTAACCACATACACAAGGCAGTGGCGCTTCAATTTACAATTATAGGTTGAAGTGAAGTTAGACCAAGGAACCTGCTGATGCTCATTCAAATTCCATGGGCTCCACTGAAAGCACAGCACAGTCAAATCTGTATTCAAGCAGACTGGGCTGACATGAAATTAATTTCACATGCCATTGGTTAACAAGAAGTCATTTTTCATGACAATTTGTACCTGAAATTGTCCATCTTATATAACTCCATGCTGTTGCTCATGCGAGTGATGATGAAACACAAAGGAAATGGCAGCATCCCAAGCAGACTGTAGGACCATGTCTCGTAGTCCACGTTTATCTGCACAGTGATTCCACTGAGAAAGATCGGATGTACAGTCTGAGCCCTCAGGAGGACGACGCACCTGGTGTCCATTTACACAACGGCGACATTTTAACCTTTAGAACAGATGCAGGCTGTTAGTCACATTATGGTGAGCTTCTGATAGAGAACTATCAAATATGCAAGCATTTACAAAGCTATTGCAGTTTATAAATTAAGATAATAATAGAACATTACCCTGAATTGGAGAATGACTGACAAGGCACAGTTCATCCTTTGTCAGCTGTCCTGAATTCTCCATTTAATTTTAATGTCTTAGGCTAATGTCATAGAGTCATAGAGATGTACAGACTCTTCGGTCCAACCTGTCCATGCCAACCAGATATCCCAACTCAATCTAGTCCCACCTGCAAGGATCCAGCTCATATCCCTCCAAACCCTTCCTATTCATATACCCATCCAAATGCCTTTTCAATGTTGCAATTGTACAAGCCTCCACCACTTCCTCTGGCAGCTCATTCCATACACATACTATCCTCTGCGTTAAAAAGTTGCCTCTTAGGTCCTTTTTATATCTTTCCCCTCACACCCTAAACCTATGCCCTCTCGTTCTGGACTCCCCCACCCCAGGGAAAAGACTTTGTCTATTTATCCTATCCATGCCCCTCATAATTTTGTAAACCTGTATAAGGTCACTCCTCAGCCTCTGATGCTCCAGGGAAAACAACCCTAGCCTGTTCAGCCTCTCCCTGTAGCTCAAATCCTTCAACCCCGGCAACATCCTTGTCAATCTTTTCTGAACCCTTTCAAGTTTCACAACATCTTTCTGATAGGAAGGACATCAGAATTGCACGCAATATTCCAACAGTGGCCTAACCAATGTCCTGTACAGCCGCAACATGACCTCCCAACTCCTGTACTGAATATTCTGACCAATAAAAGAAAGCATACCAAACACCTTCTTCACTATCCTATCTACCTGTGACTCCAATTTGAAGGACCTATGAACCTGCACTCCAAGGTCTCTTTGTTCAGCAACACTCCCTAGGACCTTACCATTAAGGGTATAAGTCCTGCTAAGATTTGCTTTCCCAAAATGCAGCACCTCGCATTTATTTGAATTAAACTCCATCTGCCACTTCTCGGCCCATTGGCCCATCTGATAAAGATCCTGTTGTAATCTGAGGTGACCTTCTTCCCTGTCCACTACATCGCCAATTTTGGTGTCATCTGCAAACTTACTAACTGTACCCCTTATGCACGCATCCAAATCATTTATGTAAATGACAAAAGGTAGTGGACCCAGCACCGATCCCTGTGGCACTCCACTGGTCACAGGCTTCCAGTCTGAAAAACAACCCTCCACCATCACCCTCTGTCTTCTACCTTTGAGCCAGTTCTGCATCCAAATGGCTAGTTCTCCCTTTATTCCGTGAGATCTAACCTTGCTAATCAGTCTCCCATGGGGAACCTTGTCGAACAAATACTGAAGTCCATATAGATCACAACTACTGTTCTGCCCTCATCAATCCTCTGTTACTTCTTCAAAAAACTCAGTCATGTTTGTAAGGCATGATTTCCCACTCACAAAGCCATGGTGACTACTACTAATCAGTCCTTGCCTTTCCAAATACATGTATATCCTGTCCCTCAGGATTCCCTCCAACAACTTGCCCACACTAACATCAGGCTCACTGGTCTATAGTTCCCTGGCTTCTCCTTACTGCCCTTCTTAAACAGGGGCACCACATTTGCCAACCTCCAGGTCTTCCCCAACCTCACCTGTGACTATCGATGATACAAATATCTCAGCAAGAGGCCTAGCAATCACTTCTCTAGCTTCCCACAGAGTTCTAGAGTACATCTGATCAGATCCTGGGGATTTATACACCTTTATGTCTTTCAAGACATCCAGCACTTACTCCTCTTTATGGGCATTTTGCAAGGTGTCACATCTATGTCATTATTTTCTATATCTCCCATATCCTTTTCCACAGTAAATACTGGTGCAAAATGCTCGTTTAGGTATCTGCCCCAACTCCAGCGGCTCCACACACAGGCCGCCTTGCTGATCTTTGAGTGGCCGTATTCTCTCCTTAGTTACCCTTTTGTCCTTAATATATTTCTAAAAATCCTTTGGATTCTCCTTAATTCTATTTGCCAAAGCTATCTCATGTCCCCTTTTTGCCCTCTTGATTTCCCTCTTAAGTATACTCCTACTTTCTTTATACTCTAAGGATTCACTCGATCCATCCTGTCTATACCTTACATATGCTTCCTTCTTTTTCCTAACCAAACCTTCAATTTCTTTAGTCATCCAGCATTCCCTATGTCTACCAGTCTTTCCTTTCACCCTAACAGGAATATACTTTTTCTGGATTCTCGTTAACTCATTTCTGAAGGCTTCCCATTTTCCAGCCGTCCCTTTACCTGCGAACATCTGTCCCCAATTAGCTTTCGAAAGTTCTTGCCTAATACCATCAAAATTGGCCTTCCTCAAATTTAGAACTTCAACTTTTGATCTGGTCTATCCTTTTCCATCACCAATTTAAATCTAATAGAATTATGGTTGCTGGCCCCAAAGTGCTCCCCCACTGACACCTCAGTCACCTGCCCTGCCTTATTTCCCAAGAGTAGGTCAAGTTTTGCATCTTCTCTAGTAGGTACATCCACATACTGAATCAGAAAATTGTCTTGTACGCGCTTAATAAATTCCTCTCCATCTAAACCTTTAACACTATGGCAGTCCCAGTCGGTGTTTGGAAAGTTAAAAACCCCTACCATAACCACCCTATTATCGTTACGATAACTGAGATCTCCTTACAAGTTTGTTTCTCAATTTCCCTCTGACTATTGGGGGGGTCTATAATTCTTATTTCTCAGTTCCACCCAAATACCTTCCCTGGATGTATTTCCAGGAATATCCTCCCTCAGCATGGCTATAATGCTATCCCTTATCAAAAACGCCGCTCCCCCTCCTCTCTTGCCTCCCTTTCTATCCTTCCTGTAGCATTTGTATCCTGGAACATTAAGCTGCCAGTCCTACCCAACCTTGAGCCATATTTCTGTAATTGCTATGATATCCCAGTCCGATGTTCCTTACCATGCCCTGAGTTCATCTGCCTTCCCCGGTAGGCCCTTTGCATTGAAATAAATGCAGTTTAATTTATTAGTCCTACCTTGTCCCTGCCTGCCCTGACTGTTTGACTCACTTTTGTTCTCAACTGTACCAGTTTCAGATTGATCTCTTTCCTCATTATCTCCCTGGGTCCCACCCCTCACCATACTAGTTTAAATCTTCCCGAACAGCTCGAGCAAATTTCCCTGCCAGTATATTAGTCCCCTTCCAATCAAGGTGCAATCCGTCCTTGTACAGGTCACTTCTACCCCAAAAGAGATTCCAATGATCCAAAAATGTGAATCCTTCTCCCATACACCAGCTCCTCAGCCATGCATTCATCTGCTCTATCCTCCTATTCCTGCCCTCACTAGCTCGCAGCACCGGGAGTAATCTAGACATTACTACTCTCGAGGACCTCCTTTTTAAATTCCTGCATAACTCTCTGTAATCTTCCTTCAGAATCTCAACCTTTTCCCTTCCTCTGTCATTGATTCCAATGTGGACAATGACCTCTTGCTGGCCCCTCTCCCCCGTGAGAACATTCTGCACCCTCTCTGACACATCCTTGATCCTGGCACCAGGGAATCAGCACACCATTCTGATTTTTCACTGCTGGCCACAGAAATGTGTCTATACCTCGGACTACAGAATCCCCTAACACAATTCACCTCTTGGAACTCAACGTACCCCTCATTGGATCTGAGCCAGTCTCAATACCAGAAACATGGCTGTTCGTGCTACGTTGCCCTGAGAATCCATCACCCCCTACATTTTCCAAAACAGCATACTTGTTTGAAATGGGTATAGCTACAGAAGGCTACTGCACTAGCTGCCTATCTCTTTTACCTTTCCTGGGGTTAACCCGTCTATGTGACTGTATCTGAGACTTTCCCCCCTTCCTATAACTGTCATCCATCACATACTGTTGCTGTTGCAAATTCCTCATTGCTTCTAACTGTCTCTCCAACTGATCCATTCGATCTGATAAGATTCGCAACCAACAGCATTTATTGCAGATATAATCCGCAATAACCCTCAAACTCTCTTTAAACTCCCACATCTGACAAGGGGCGAATATCACTCTACCAAATGCTATGACCTCACTGTTGCAAATTCAGATTATGATTGCGGATCTCAAATGAACACCTCAGAGGATCTCAAGATTGATAATATGTTATTTCTCATAGTCAAGGAAGGGGAAACAGTACGTTCATTTTGGGATGCTAATACAACTCTCTAGAGACTAGGATGCTTGACAATTGTCTTTGAGTTATAAAAAAAGGCGTGGTAGAGACGTGCTAAGGAAAGAAATACAAGTTAGTGAGTTTGGCTAAGATTTGCAGCTCAGGTTGTAGCTCTGGATGTAAGTTTGCTTGCTGAGCTGCAAGGTTCATTTTCAGACATTGTCACCATTCTAGATAACATCACCAATGAACCTCCATTGAAGCACTGATGTTATGGCCCGCTTTCTATTTACATGTTTCGGGTTCCTTGGGTTGGTGATGTCATTTCCTGTTCTTTTTCTCAGAGAGTGGTAAATGGGATCCAAATTGACGTATGTGTTGATAGAGTTCCGATTGGAATACTGTGCTTCTAGGAATTCTTGTGCGTGTCCGTTTGGCTTGTCCTAGGACGGATGCTTTGTCCCAGTCAAAGAGGTGTCCTTCCTCATCTGTATGTAAGGATACTAGTGATACTGAGTCATGTCTTTTTGTGGCTAGTTGATGTTCATGTATCCTGGTGGCTAGTTTTCTGTCTGTTTGTCCAATATAGTGTTTGTTACAGTACTTGCAAGGTATTTTATAAATGACATTAGTTTTGCTAGTTGTCTGTATAGGGTCTTTCAAGTTCATTAGCTGATGTTTTAGTGTGTTGGTGGGTTTGTAGACTACCATAATGCCAAGAGGTCTGAGTAGAGGGGCAGTCATTTCCGAGATGTCGCTGATGTAGGGGAGAGTAGCTAGGGTTTCTGGACGTGTTTTGTCTGCTTGTTTGAGTTTGTTGCTGAGAAATCAAAGGACTATGTTCATTGGGTCCCTGTTCTTTTTGAATACACTGGATAGGTGGTTTTCTTCTGCTCTTCGTAGTTCCTCTGTGCTGCAATGTACGGTAGCTCGTTGAAATATTGTTCTAATGCAGCTTCCTTTGTGGGTATTTGGAGATTGCTTCTGTAGTTCAGTATTTGGACTGTATGTATTGTTTTCCTGTAGACGCTGGTTTGTAGCTCCCCCAACTACATGGATGACACTTTTGTCATCACTAAACAAAACAAGTTAGAGGAAACCTTCAAGACCATCAATAATACCTTTACTGGCATAAAATTCACAAAGGAAGAGGAAAACAACAACAAACTGCCATTCCTAGATGTCACAGTAGAGCGAACAGCCAATGGAACTTCAAACCAGCGTCGACAGGAAAACAACACATACAGACCAAATACTGAACTACAGAAGTGATCATCCCCACAGCCACAAACGAAGCTGCATTAGAACATTATTTCAACGAGCAACCACGCATAGAGGAACTACCAAGAACAGAAAACCACCTATCCAGTGTATTCAAAAAGAACAGGGACCCAACGAACACAGTCTGTCGATTTCTCAGCAACAAACCTAAACAAGCAGGCAAAACACGTCCAGAAACCCTAGCCACTCTCCCCTATAACAGAGACATCTCAGAAATGACTGCCAGACTACTCAGACCTCTTGGCATCATGGTAGTCCACAAACCCACCAACACACTAAAGCAGCAGCTAAAGGACTTAAACGACCGTATACAGCCAACAAGTAAAACGAATGTCATTTACAAAATACCGTGCAAGAACTGTAACAAATACTACATTGGACAAACAGCAGAAAACTAGCCACTAGGATACATGAACATCGAGGAACAAAAAGATATCACTAGTATTTTTATATACAGATGAGGAAGAACACCACTTTGACTGGGACAACACATCCATCCTAGGACAAGCCAAACAGAGATACACACGAGAATTCTTAGAAGCATGGTATTCCAACTGGAACTCTCAACAAACACATCGATTTGAACCCCATTTACCAACCTCTGAGAAAAAGAACAGGAAATGGCATCACCAACCCTTGGAACCCTAAACACATAAATAGAAAGCGGGCCAAAACACCAATGCTTCCCTGGAGGCTCACTAATGATTTTACTAGTATGATGATGAGATGTCTAAAAATGAACCTTCCGGTTCAGTAAGCAAACTTACATCCAGAAATATTAGTATAGTGAAATTTCCATTGAGGTGCTTTACATTTTCCCCTCTATGCTCATCTTTCCCGTTATCTCGGTGCAATTAATTTAACTAAGTACCTTTTTGGATAGGTCATACCTTTTCTATAGGAAGATCTGTGTCACCTATACTTACTCCTCATAGGCCTCAAACATTAGGACAGCAGATTCAATATCAAATCAATACACTACCACATTTCAAATCCTATAGTCATTACATTTGAAATTAGATTTGAAAATAGCTGCTGCCAATGTCATGTTTAATAGTTACCTTTCGTGCGTGTCACTGGCTGTGGTCTCATTTAGAGTAAAGAGCTCCTTAAGTTCTCCAAGGGAGAAGTGTCGTTCCACATCTTGCTCCTCATCCACTACACAGCTACTCAGAGCTTTTTTATGAGTCTGCCGCTGGAAGATCTTCTCCTCAATTGTCCCTGTCTGAAATATCACAAGACACTATTGTGATAAGTTATCACAATTCGTCCAGTTTGATAGATCAAATCTACTTACATAATTCTTCATCATATCACAACCTCTAATGCAACATTTTAGGATCATGTATCATTTTGTGAACAATACCTAAAGTGCAGAATCTTACCGACAAAAGCCTGTAGATGTAGCAAATTTTCTTCTGTCCATCTCGCCATATACGAGCCATCGCTTGTTCATCATTAGCTGGATTCCAGTCTGGATCAAACATGACTAACCGATTTGCACCAATCAGATTCAAGCCACAGCCACCAGCTTTGCTACTCAACATGAAGATAAACTCAGGATTCTATTAGAAAATTTTAAACAAAACCTCTGTAAAGCTAATACCAAAAATGAAAATTTATGATTCAATTTTATAATATAAGTATTATCAGCTGGAATATGTGCACATTTTACTTGGAGTTATTTTGAAAAGATGAGAAAATCTTCTGTGCAACCATTGTTAACAGTCAAAAGGTTTGACTGTAATTTGTACATTATTAGGTTCTAATGATCAAAAGTCACAAAAAAGCACAAGTGATCTCTCCCAACAGGGAGAAACCCAGTTGAGAGAAGGTAATGAAGACAACAGCATGTGCAAATAATGTGAGCAGACATCACTAATTTTAATACTAAGCTTAATTTGTCAAGATGGTATCAGCAATAACATTAGCAAATTTTCTGATGATACAAAGCTGGGTGGCAGGGTGAAATGTGATGAGGATGTTAGGAGATTACAGGGTGACCTTGTCAAGTTAAGTGAGTGGGCAGATGCATGGCAGATGCAGTTTCATGTGGATAAATGTATGGTTATCCACTTTGGTGGCAAGAACAGGAAGGCAGACTACTACCTCAATGGAATCAATTTATGTAAAGGGGCAGTACAGAGAGATCTGGGTGTTCTTGTACACCAGTCAATGAAGGCAAGCATGCAGGTCCAGCAGGTAGTGAAGAAGGCTGATAGCATGCTGGCCTTCATAACAAGAGGAATTGAGTATAGAAGCAAAGAGGTGCTTCTGCAGCTGTACAGGGCCCTGGTGAGACCACACCTGGAGTACTGCAGTTCTGGTCTCCAAATTTGAGAAAAAACATTCTGGCTATTGAGGGAGTGCAGCATAGATTCACAAGGTCAATTCCTGGAATTGCAGGATTACCTTACACTGAAAGACTGAAGCGACTGGGCTTGTATACCCTTGAGTTTAGAAGACTGAGAGGGGGTCTGATTGAGACGTATAAGATTATGAAAGGATTGGACACTCTGGCAGTAGGAAACATATTTCCACTGATGGGTGAGTGCCGAACCAGAGGACACAGCTTAAAATTAAGACGTCATGAGGATGTGAAAAAGTGCTATATAAATGCAAGATATTTAAATTTTTCCTTCACTGAGATTCCACCTCTCCAACTTTTTTTTCCTTTATTAGTATTTATTTTCATGTCTTATTTCTCGTCCCATTTCTACAATGAGTGGAATGGTAGCATAGTTACAGCAGTAATTGTTTGGAGACAAGAAATCAAATTCCGCAAAGGCAGCTGGGGGAACTTAAATTTGATTATCTAAATCAGCCTGAAATAAAATAAGAGTCTCATTAATAATTATCATAAAAACACTGGACTGTCATATTAATTCATCTCCTTCATGAATGGCTGGCAGGGCAGGAACACTCTCATCCTTGCCCAGTCTGGCCTGCATGTGACTCCAGACCCACTAAAGTGTGGGTAACTTTTAACTGTCCTCTGAAATAGCTTGGCACACTTCTCAGTCGCATCATACCACATCGATGGTATACATCACATGAACTGTAACAGTGCAAGGAAAGCCTTCACCAGCAAATTCTCAAGGGCAATTAGAGATGGGAAATAAATGCTGGCTTTGCCAACTGATGTTCAGATCCCATGAAAATATAAACAAAAAGCTATAAATATTTCTAATTTATTACTGTAATATTTGTTCCCCTCACTCCTTTTCCTGCAATTTGGAATGATGTGTGGGAACAGAATTGCGGGCAGTTGGATTAGATATAAAAGAGTCAGTCTAGATAATGAGGAAGATTGAATACCATAACATTAATAGCAACATTTCAAACAAGAGCACTGATTCAGACTCTCCAAACGTTTCAGCACAGTAGCATTTAAGAATCCTATGATAAATTATTTAGGAAATTTAACTAGATAATCTATCACGTCTGCAATAGTTGCCTCATTTTAAAAAAAGCTTATCCTTGCTAAAACGTATTCAAAATATCACGACTTAATTTTTGTAATAAAGGAAAATCACCAATTTCATTGCAAAGAAAACTAGCTAGCACCCAACATCTCATTGGCAGTGTGGTAAGGATGTCACAAGAATTGGCTGACCTTGAACTAATGTTAATGACATGAATACTTTTAACCACAGCTCCATTTTACTAATGAGAACATTTCCTTATAAAGGAACTTGATCTCTTGAAAATACGGAATCTCTAATACCACACCAGCCTGAAACAGGATGTAGGTTAGCTTAATATTTATTTAGCATCAAGTATTGTTATCAGAGGCTTACTAAGTGTCAATGGATAGATACTTCACAATCTTCTCACAAAACATCTGTATCTAGATAAAGCAACTCCATAATTTGTTACTACCACATTGCTTTCAATTTAAAGTTGTATGGTGCATTAGCTCCACGCAGAGGAATCAGCAATTACCTAGGGTCAATAAAATGTTGCAAAAAGACGGTGCTATTACTTACTGTGGGATTATTAAAACGTTCCACAATTTTAGCCCTCTTTTTCACTGTCATGGTACCGTCCAATCGAACATACAGGTATCTGACAGAAGGAAAACACATTGAAAAGTTATACTTGGCTCAGAAAGAAACAAAAAAAACATACTAAACAACAAACAAACATTCAACCGCTCATTCAGTTACAGTATTAACACACATCTGTAATGTGATCTGTAAAACAATAGCAAATAAAAACAGCTTTCCTAAAACAGACATAAACCAAAGGGATACTCTCAGTCTCATTTTTCTTTTTATAACACACATTGTATAATATATAATGTCACTGTCACTAAAGCTGTAATCTAGTAACAATATATCATGTTACCCACACAACTTTAGATTCTGCATCACAATCTCCATTATTACTTGTTTGCTTTTATTGCCTTGCCACTCAAAATAGATTGTTTCAATGTAATCCTCAGACTGTTGGCAACTTTAATATCCCTCAATCTCCCATGAAGGTTTTAGCTCAAATACTCCATGCTGAATCAAATCCTCTTATTAACGTAACAAAGCAATATGTACAAACACACAACTTAGGAGCAGGAGTAGGCTTCTGGGTGCCACAGAGCCTGCTCAACCATTCAATAAGGTTATGGCCGATCAGGTTACTTCACATTTCTGGTACCTATGATAACCCTTCACCGTCTTGGCAATCAGGAGTCTATCTCCGCCTTAAAGATACTCAAGGACTCTTCTTCCACTGCCCTTTGAGGAAGGAAATTCCAAATACTCAAAACACTAAGAAAAACGATTCTCCTTTGGCCCTCTTGTGGTGCAGTGGTAGGGTCTCTACTTCTGAACCAGGAGGCCTGGGCTCAAGTCATACCTGCTCTAGAAGGGTGCAATAACATCTCTGAACAGGTCGATTAGAGAAATAGTTGAATCCACCCTGTCAAAACCCCTCAGAATCTTCATCATAATAATATTATCTTTAAATTACCACAAGAAACAGTTTTATTTAAAAACTCCTACTTGTCCCCTTTTCTTCTCACTTTCCCATTTTTGTCAGAATTTTATTTTAAAATTATAAATCCAAATCCTATCATTTCTATAAATGAGGAAACAATTTGCATTTTGTAGTCCTTTGCACAGTTTCATTCTTATGGCTGCCTTTGTGTGCAGCTGCATCAAGCTGTGCATAAACCTTCAATACACAAACACTAACTGTCACTACGTACTGAGATTCTATCTGACCTGATGTGATAGGGTTGGGATTAGGGATAGGGTGGGCCTGGTCTTGTTGCCATAGAACACTCCAAGAAATTGAATCATTCTACATCAACTGTCCCTCGTGGGAAAGTTAGCAAAGGAAACGTCTTTGACTCCAATCTATCAGGCAGCAGTAGCACTAACGTCCTTGAGACCCTGTGGGAAAAGCAGACGGTCAGAATCATTTGGCAGAACACCTCATCACCGGAACTTTCCAACAAGCACCAAGATGTAGCTTGGCAAATGGTGAGAAGTGCACTACCCCTCTAATCCTTCATGTATGCCCAGACTCTCTCCACCACCGTACACTACCCTCAAAACGGCAGCGGGGAAACAGACTGTCATGCATCTCCTTCTAGAATGTGCCTTTGCAAGCAAGGTCCGGACAGGGATGCAGTGGTTTTTGTTGTGGTTTGCCCCAAGAAGCTCCATGACGCACACCGAGACAGACATTGACTGTGCCAGGCAGAAGACATTCTTTGGTCTGCCCGAACCTATCGGTTTTCCAATACGAAGAGTTAACCTTGACCAAGTGTTGCAGACTGGCACATTCTAAGGTCTAGGACTACATGTTGAGGGCTGCACTAAAGCTAGGGCCAACTGTTGCCTTGGTGCAATGGAAAATTACCATCTAAGGTCTTCCTGCCAAAGTAATAGGGGGTCCGTTCAGTTCTCAGACCAAAACCCCCTGCCGTGGTATTTAAGCTTATTGAATCCCTTGTAGCTTGTATTAGAATGTAAATAGTTGCATGTCATATTTGGTAACATAATTGTGCCTTTGGATACAGAAACAGCAAGAGAGGGAGAGCAACAGTAAAGCATTTTATAAGGTTCTTCACAGTAGGCTATTGCAGAAAATACAGAGGCATGGGATTGAGGGTTATTTAGCAGTTTGGATCAGAAGTTGGCTAGCTATAACATGACAGAGGGTGGTGGCTGATGGGAAAAGTTCATCCTGGAGTTCAGTTACTAATGGTGTATCGCAAGGATCTGTTTTGAGGCCAGTGCTGTTTGTCATTTTTATAAGTGACCTAGATGAGAGCGTAGAAGAATGGGTTAGTAAATTTGCGGATAACACGAAAGTCAGTGGAGTTGTGGACAGTACAGAAGAATGTCACAGATTACAAAGGGATATAGATAAGCTGCAGAGCAGGATTGAGAGGTGGCAAATGGAGTTTAATATGGAAAAGGAGTAATAGGAATACAGAGTACTAGGCTAATGGTAAGTATGAGCAGAGGGATCTCAGTGTCCACGTGCATAGATCCCTGATAGTCACCACCCAGTGTTGATTGGGTTGTTAAGAAGGCATACAGTGTGTTAACCTTTATCGGTAGAGGGATTGAGTTTCTGAGTCATGAGGTCATGTTGCAGCTGTATAAAACTCCGGTGCGGTTGCACTTGGAGTATTGCATACAGCTCTGGTTGCCGCATTATAGGAAGGATGTGGAAGCATTGGAAATGGTGCAGAGGAGATTTACCAGAGGACTGGAGGCTGTTCTCTTGAGAGAGGAGAAGGTTAAGAAGTGACTTATTAGAGGATACAGATGATCAGAGGATTAGAAAGGATGGACAGAGATGGCTAGCACAAGGGCACATAGCTTTAAATTGAGAGGTGATACATATAGGACAGTTGTCAGAGGGAGGACCTTTACTCAGAGAGTAGTAAGGGAATGGAATGCCCTACCCGCAATAGTAGTGGACTCACCAACATTAAGGGCATTTAAATGGTAATTGGATGAATATATGAATGATAATGGAATAGTGTAGGTTAGATGGGTTTTAGATTGTTACACTGAACTGTGAAACCATCGAGGGTCGAAGGGCCTGTACTGCGCTGTAATGTTCTGTGACAGCAAGAGAGTGAGAGAACAAACTCCAGAGGTTAAGGTCTAGACAATAAGATGCACAGCTGCCAAAATTATAGGGCTTGTGAAGGTTACAGAATGAGGCAGCAGAGGGGCTGTGAATGGATTGGAAAACAAGGGTGAAAATCAGCAACATAGGTTAGGGAGTTTGTAAAGTGAATAGGATTAGAATTCAGGCAGCCAAATTTGGGATCAGCACTCACAAGTCCAAAGATTGACATCACAAACACCAAAGTGATTTTTTGATATGATCTTGTAGTATGAGAGAGGAAGCAGAATTGAACAAACTCACCTCTGAATCTGAAATTTGTGGTTTCAAGAACCATTTGCAATCACAGAAATCATCATTTTCAGCTAAGTCAACTGACTAAATTCCAGGAGCTTTTTTTTCCAGAATACTCAGACTAATGTTCTAGGATTTGGTTACTTATGGTTAAAACTTGAAAGTTCCTCTCTTATCCACAATACACAAGAGATGGAAAGTGCTTCAATACATCAGCTACGTAGAATATTTGCAATGTTGTACAACCTACCTCCTGTCTCTGCAGAGCTTCTCAAACAAATCAAGAGTCTGGGTGTAGTTTGATACTAGCACCACCTTATCAGAGCTAGTACTTCGAGTCATGGCCAAAATATAATCAAGGGTGAGCATCTTGCCTGAAACGAGAAAACACAGAAAAATTGACATTATTTTATTAGAAGCATACTTTCCATTCTATGGATTAATTACTAAAATAAAGTAACCCATATACTATACATGCTTATCTGGCCCCAGATTTTCCTCAAGGTCAGATTTACACATAGGGGAGTAACCCAGGGAGAGTGTGGGCAGAAAAACTGGTGGAATCTAGTTAATTCAGGGTTTTTCTTTCTGAAAATAGTTATAGGAAATTCCCATGGGAAAGGTGCAGGTCATGTTTTGTTTATTCAGAAATAGAATATCGTTAAAAATTCTGCCCGGAATCCACTACTTGTGCATCACTTTTCCTGAGTGTACTGCAGGCTGGTACAGCATTCAGTACAGTGCAAGTGGGTAAACAACAGCGTTCAATGGCTGAAATGGTGCAAAAAATAAAGTTTTACCATAGCAAAGTCAGCCATTCTAAAGGGGCACCATTTTTACTTTCGACAAAAATGTTTGCAAATGAATATTTATTGGGGATTCTTGCTACAGCTGGACCTAACCCCAATATTAGTTGGGGTGGAAAAGTTGCTAATGCTCACCGTATGTGAAAAGTTTAGGAGAATAAACATAGATCGCTTCTACTAAGTACTGAATCAGTAACAGAAGGAAGATATATTCAGGATCACTATTAAAAGTGTGAAAATCAGAATTAAGACAGCTTTTGTCAAAGGGGTTTCTACAGTATGAATTCCCTGTCTGGTTACTGAAACAAAAACAGACATTGTGAGAGAAATTCAGCAGGTCAGGTAGCATCTGTCAAGTGTAAATAGGAGTTAATGTTTCAAGTCCCATGGCCTTTCTGGCCACTGAAGTAGTCAAGCACTGAAAAAGGGAATTCACTAAATATTTGATTTTTAAAAAAAATTAAAGAACACAGGTGAAGAGCATGAAAATAACAGAAGATTAAATACATTAATTCTTGAGCCTTTATTAAGACAGATGATGATGATCATCCCAATAACACTAGTCCTAGAAAACTAATCAGAGGGAAAAATATTCTAATTATTCTGCACTGACCTGTTCTCACCAGGAAATAAAGTATTTTTAAGTAATTTATTTTCAAACGGGTGATTACATCATTAATCTGCAGTACTTTGGGATACATAATTGCACTGAAGAATCCACAACAAACATTCATCATCAAACATTTTTGTCAAATGAAGAAACAATATTTAATGCCAGGCTTGTATCAGAGAGTCACTCGTAAGTTCTTGGCCAAGTTCCTATTAGTTTGCTTCCAAACATGTTCCTTTACAAAACTGGTGAATTCAGGACATTCCAAGGAGGACAATGGAAGAAATATGCAGAATATTCAGAGAGACTCCATGCACTCAGAACAGCTGAAAGCATCTTGCCCAAGTCACCTTTCTTCTAAACAAAACTGTTATCAATCCATTCAATCATTGGGGCCCAACTATCAAGCCAATTCATATCCTTATTTGATCCTCAACATGCAAGCTTTACAGCATAGTAACTGGACAATTATTAGGAATGGCAATCTTTACACAAAGCAAATTCTTGAAACTTATTTAAATTAGATGCTACAAAAGAAATCTGACATCTCATTCAGTTTCTGAGTTAAGAAAAGATTTTCTCCAAGCTTAAAATCTGATTTGATTTATTTATTGTCACGTGCACTTAAATACAGTGAAAAGCTTAGTTTACGAGCAGTTCAAACACATCATATTAAACAAGGACATACAGATCATAGGGTGAAAAAATACTTAGCTGAAAATGTGTTGCTGGAAAAGCACAGCAGGTCAGGCAGCATCCAAGGAGCAGGAGAATCGACGTTTCAGGCATGAGCCCGAAACGTCGATTCTCCTGCTCCTTGGATGCTGCCGGACCTGCTGTGCTTTTCCAGCAACACATTTTCAGCTCTGATCTCCAGCATCTGCAGTCCTCACTTTCTCCTTGAAAAAATACTTAGACAGATTTAGACTTAAAGATTTACCAGACAACTGAGGTTCCACAGATTTTGTGCTATATCCTGATGGAAAGAGATTGAGTGCTCCCTGAAATCCTTCCTCACCTTCCACACATTTTTCATAGATCAATGTTGGGTCTAGGCCAAAATGACAATAGAGTATTAGCAAAAAACAGAAATGGCAGTCTTCCTCACTTGAAAATAATTACTCATTAGTTATCTTCATCCTTTAAGGTGTGACCACATTGCATCTTTATTTCTGTACAATTTTGCATCTGCAAACAGTCAAGCGGGACCTTGGTGCACACAAAAGTAGCAAATTCATAGAACATAGAAGAATACAGCGCAGTACAGGCCCTTCGGCTCTTCCTCACTTGAAAATAATTACTCATTAGTTATCTTCATCCTTTAAGGTGTGACCACATTGCATCTTTATTTCTGTACAATTTTACTTATCAAATTTTCATTTCTACTTTTTGACATTCACTATCAGAGGTAAACTACTTCCAGGACATTGTAGCATAAGTGATTATTGAAATGTCCAGCAAGCTTATTGTCACCAGTCTAACACAGCAACTTTAGAAGAGTTGCATCTGCAAACAGTCAAGCGGGACCTTGGTGCACACAAAAGTAGCAAATTCATAGAACATAGAAGAATACAGCGCAGTACAGGCCCTTCGGCCCTCGATGTTGCGCCGATCCAAGCCCACCTAGCCTACACTAGCCCACTATCCTCCATATGCCTATCCAATGCCCGCTTAAATGCCCATAATGAGGGAGAGTCCACCACTGCTACTGGCAGGGCATTCCATGAACTCACGACTCGCTGAGTAAAGAACCTACCCTTAACATCTGTCTTATACCTACCCCCCTTAATTTAAAGCTATGCCCCCTTGTAATAGCTGACTCCATACGTGGAAAAAGATTCTCACTGTCGACCCTATCTAAACCCCTAATCATCTTGTACACCTCTATCAAGTCACCCCTAAACCTTCTTTTCTCCAATGAAAACAACCCCAAGTGCCTCAGCCTTTCCTCATACGATCTTTCTACCATACCAGGCAACATCCTGGTAAACCTCCTCTGCACCCGTTCCAGTGCCTCCACATCCTTCCTATAGTATGGCGACCAAAACTGCACACAATACTCCAGATGCGGCCACACCAGAGTCTTATACAACTGCAACATGACCTCAGGACTCCGGAACTCAACTCAACTCAGTGATGGATGTTCTTTATTTTTCTGATGCTACAATGACTGTGTTCTACTACAATGTTCAGTGCTCTCTTGAATCCTCATTCATGCTAAGCTGTTACCTTTTCCTACTCTCTTTGCCTGCACCTCATGTTGAAACCAAAATCTTTGTATAATTACTTCATATATTTCATTCTCGTGAAGGAACTCAAAGTCCAAATTGTGTCTTTTTCACTGACTGCCTTGCTAACCTGGTTGGTTTGAACCATCTTTTTTAAACTTTGCTTTTCATTAAAAGCAAATTGATCTAAAGACATACATTAGTAGAGTGTCAATTAACTGAAACATAATAATTATGCTGCAGAAATCTAACATTTTCAGACATTCAAACAGAAATATATTAAATCAAAATCCAATAATTTTTCTGCTCACGGTTACAAAGCTTCTTTAGTGAAGTAATTGAAGATAGAGAGGAGACGCTCATCTTCCCACTGTGAGCTTGTTCCATTTCTATTGCTGGTTTGGCTTGTTTTAGGAACAGCTTGTACAACTCAGACTGCAGAGGCGTGAGTCTGAAGGATACAAGAAAATGTTTAATTAAAGTTATTGAAGGACATGTGGCAGGAGACATGCAGATTCACTCAATTATTTTTACACTTTCCCCTTGGAGGCAAGGATGTCCCGAAGAAAACAGACTCCAATGACTGAAGCAGCTATCTTCTTAAGGGGGAAATAAATATATTTTAATTGTCAAATTACAGTTCTTACAGCAAAAGGCTTCTTAATGAGCACATTGAGTTATACAAGCAGAGTTGAGCTTCCTCAAATTAACTTTAACCTCTCTTTCATAGAAGCATTCCCTTGATATTCACAAAAGAGAAGTTATTCAGCAGGTTCAAAAAAAAAACTGGATTGGAACAGCTGTACCTGTTATAGTGCACTAATTCCTATGACGATGCTCACCATAAGATTATTCCTGTTTACTTTTGAACACCCATCCCAAAAATTAGGGAAATAAAGTTCTCTGTGCCTACTCTATTAAATCTCCGGATTATTTTAGAAATCTTGATTGGACCATTTTCACCTTCTAAACACAAAGGATTACAAATCATGCTTATGCAAACTAGCTTCACAATTTAACTTTCTCAGCTGCAGAATTGTCCTTGTGAATCTTTGTTGTGCATCTCCGAAACAGTCCACCTTTCTTGGATTCACTGACTTAAACTGCATGCAGAAGGAGTCTAATACTACTGTGTGTCACTGCAAAACACCCTTTTCTCACTTTGCTGTTTACTTGTTTGTCAAAGCTAAGGAATATTCTTTGGCCTGGTTCAGACATGCTGAGTCAATGTGAAGAACTTAAACTGATACAAGTAGGTCAACTGTGTTTGCACAAAGGGATTTTGATTAAGCATATTATAACTAAATAAAAGAAAAATTAAATTTGAGAAATCACCTGCAACAGACAATCTGCTCAATCTTCACTGGCAGGTATTTGGAAAGAATATCCGATGTTCTTCGAATTAAACACCTAAAATGTGTATTTGTGCAATAAGTCAGATAAACAATCAAACAGATAAACAGTGCATATCTAAATTAAGACACAGTTTGTTAACCCAGATTTAACCTATTAACTGAGACCACACATACGTATTAGCAAGAAAATGAGGAAGGAATTTTTAAAAGCATGAAAAAGACAAATTTGAACATATTTCATATCCATAGACTTGAGAACCTATTTCCTCTGTAATATCTATCACTATCACGAACAAAAACAAAAAGAAATCGTGAGAACACGATTAATTCCAAATTCCTTTGCAAGATATTTGATGTCATCACTTCATTGTCAGAAATAAAATGAAGGAACTCTCTAATGCCATTGTAGAATGAACAATGGATGAACTGCAACTTACCCACTATCTTCTTCTCAAACTACACAGGATAAGATATGAATATGACTTTGCCAGTATCACTCACATCACAAGAACAAATACAAACAAAAATTTACAAGTTACCCTGACATAACATCAGTAATTCACTTGTCAAATCATTATTTGCTTACATATCTGTTCCCTTACCTATTTACAATGCTGATCAGCTCCTTTAGTTTCTCCTCTCCATGCTGTCTTTCACTGTCACTTGCATCAGCATCCCGGCCTTTCAAGATAGGCAATTCAAATCGCTTTTTAAATTCCTGTGCAGTTCCTTAAGAAAGGTTCAGACAATTATTAACTAGCTTTGGAATGAACTTGCAAATTGGTGAATTTGCAGGTACTAGATTAATTTTGCAATCTTTAATGTCTCTGATGTGGAGTCACACAGAAATCTACCATTCAGTTACACAGTGAGCCAGCAAACCAATCACAGACCGAACTTTGCAGCTATGCAAAATACCAACAGAAGTCTAAAGGTCTAATTTCAATTGAATCGGGTCTGTGCAAATCATACAATGGAAACAAATACATACCGAGTATTCCTGCATTAATAAAATGTACAAGACTGAAGTACTCCAGGAGGTCATTCTGAATTGGAGTTCCTGAGATCAATATACGTCGTTTAGCTTTTAGATCGTTCAGAGCCTGGTAGGTCAGGTTGTCTGAATTCTTCAACCTGTGGCCCTGTGATGTGAATAAAAGAAACCTGGGCTAAGTTTTCACTTATACATTTCTATTAGGCTTTAACATGTTTTTACTTTTTAGAATTTGCAAAAGTATAGAATAATTTAATACTTATCAAATGAAATGTTTAATTTTAGAAAGGCACAGAGCTTACAGTACACCCAAACAGTTGCCAAACTTATTTCTCACGGGTCAATGATTCATACATATAGCAAAATATAACAATATACTTCTTGGATATCCTTATCATCTTGCAATCTATTCTCAAATATCTGCATTTCTTCTATGAGCACACAGCTTACAAAATCTATCAAACCACATGCACACAACCCACAGCATACCAAATCTTAATGAAACATTAGCTTTGCTGCACACTAAATGTGGGCAGCACAGTGGTTAGCACTGCTGCCTCACAGCGCCAGAGACCAAGGTTCAATTCCCACCTCAGGGGACTGACTGTGTGGAGTTTACGCATTCTCTCAGTGTCTGCGTGGGTTTCCTCCGGGTGCTCTGGTTTCCTTCCGCAGTCCAAAGATGTGGGGGTCAGGTGAATTGGCCGTTGTGTTGGGGCAGACGTAAATGTAGGGGAATGGGTCTGGGTGGGTTGCGGGTTGGTGTGGATTTGTTGGCAGGAAGGGCCTGTTTCCACACCGTAAGTAATCTAATCTAAATAGAAACCAATACTGAGGCACATATTATGACTCAATCAGTTGTATGTGATGTTTCTGAATTTCTCAGCTGGATGTAGAACTTAAATAAGTTATGAATAAGTGCTGTTTAAACAATATCCCTAGAACAAAAAGATTTAATTAATGTTACAGAATGTTAAGGGGCCCAGGAATAGTTGAAAGGAAGAGCCAGCTATTAACACAGAGCCCACTGAGGAAATTACAGAGATTTAAAGTAATTGATAGAAGGAAGTTAAGAAGAATGTTTTCAGCTGAGCAGTGGGAGTCTGAAACCTACTGTCAGAAAGAATGATAGAGGCATAAATTTTCCATACGTTTTAAAAAAATATTGAATTAAAACATCGTGTATCTGGGCTACGTGCTAAGAGCTATAAATTGGGATTAGGCTAAGTAAGCAATTTTCAGTTGTTAGAGACTCAGTAGGTCAACCGGCCACCTTCTGCAACACAGAAAATCTACATTTATTTGCAATCAATATAGAAAATCTGTTTCTTTGCAAACAATATAGAAAATATACCTCAAAGTGAAGTTCTAGAGGCATACAGAACTGTTGAAGGTATAGTACATTTTAACCCAGAAAATTACTTGAAATTTACCCAAGTTGGAGTAGACGATATGGGAACAAGCTGAAGACCAGGAAATGTTAGGCATTCAAAAATTCATCAATATGGGAAAGTACACACAGTAATGGGAACAAAAACCCTGACATAGCTTGATCATTTAAACCCTGATGCAACAACATGTCAGGATTGTTAATTTGTGATAAATTACAAACATAGGAATTAGAAGCAGGCGTAGACCACTCGGTGTTTGGAGCCCACTCCACCATTCAATAAGATCAAATATCTATCTACCTCTGCTTCCACTACCTTCTCATAGAATCCCTACAGTATGGAAACCGGTCATTAGGCCCAACCAGTTCACCCTCCGAAGATTATCCCACCCAGACCCATTCCCCTACTCTATAACTCTACATTTACACCTGACTAATGCACCTAACCTACGCAGTCCTGAACACTATGGGCAATTTAGCATGGCCAGGAAACTGGAGCACCTGGAAGAAAAAAAACACACACACAGTTGCTTGAGGCTGGAATCGAACCTGGGTCCCTGGCACTGTGAGGCAGCAGTGCTAGCCTTCATGAGTTTGAGGAAATGTTCCAAGAATTCATGACCTTCCTGAAAAAAAAAACAATTCTCTTGTCTTAAATGAACAATTCTTATTTTGTAGAGCACACAAACACTGACCCTTACTTTTATATTCTTCCAGAGGAGGAAATATCCTTTCATTTCAACCTTAGTCACCTCTTAACAGAAACCAAAGTATTTCCCCCCGACCAACGTCCCTTGACTATCTTCTGAATTTATGTTGACAAATGGCCTATTTGGATTCACAGAAGCCAAATTCATCAATATCTTCAAGCTTCCATTAAACTTAAAGACACAAAAGACAAGGAAAGCTAAAAATTTCCTGGACACGGTATTTAAAATGGCACAAGGCAACAGTCATAAGTTAGTGACAGTTATTTTTAATGACTTTATAAAAAGCACAATAAAGTGCATCAAGTTTTCCTAGCTCCCTGGTAGTCAGGCTCCCCTTGGCAGTCAGGCTCCCCTTGGCATCGCCCTTCCCTCTTCCTTTGGAACCGCTCAGTTCTCCTCCCTCCCCTTTACAGCCATTCACTTCTACCCCATCCCTTTTCCCTCACACCCCATCCCTTTTCCCTCACCCAGCAGACTCTTGTTTGTACTGACCCCACCCAGCAAATTGTCTACACTCAACATGGCCTCACTCACTAGGCTTACTACGCCATCACTAGCAGACTCACTCTTCCCTGCCCTCAGCTCGTCTGACAGACTTACTTCCCACCTTGGCAGATTTGCCCCCCACTGAAAGTTTCACCAGACAGTTCACCACCAGTGGCAGCCTGTGATTACAGGAATCGCATCTTTCAAAATGTCTGTCCCACGTTCTTGGTGGGGGAGGAATATTTGTTCTTTTTTGATTGGTCCTGTGGTTCATTTCTCCCAGTTTTGTCTACAGACCACATGTGTTATTAGTGTATATAGTTATTTACTGTCACTTGTATTTGTGAAAATACAGTGAAAAGTGTATAAGTTACCAAATCTGGCACCAATTACAGAAATTATAAAAATAAGCAACTGGGAGAAAGTCAAGACAAAGTTCTTTTTTTTTGTTCCCTTCCTGGCTCCTGAGTTTCTGAAGTGGTTATGGGATGAAGTCACAAGGAGGAAGGACCGGGCTGTCCAAGCGATTGTCCGAATACCTGAGGAAATGCAATCACCACGCTGCCTTCAAAGGGGAGGCTGAAGTCATTGTTCAAGCTGTGGCTGCCAGGGCCACAAGGAAACAGGGCCCGAACCACTGCCACAGCAGCTCCTCACAACACCCCTCCTTCACCACAGCAAAGGAAATAACTGAATTTGATACAAAAGGTAAGTGAAATTCTTTTTAAAAAGAGGATGTTGCTGGCCAGGCAAGCTGGAGCAGACTGGCCCTGGAGCCTGACCACTTCGTACCCTGCCCCCACCGCCATCTTGGACTTGCCTTTTACAATTATTAATCATAGAATCCCAACAGTATGGAAGCAGGCCATTCAACCCCCTGAAGAGCAGCCCACACAGACCCAAACCCCTATCATATTGCTGTAACCCTGCATTTCCCATGGCTAACCCAACCAACCCACCCATCCCGGGAGAGTATGGGCAATATAGCATGGCCAATCCATTTCACTTGCACATCTTTGGACTGTGGGAGGAAACCCACACAGACATGAGAAGAATGTGCAAACTCCACACAGACAATCATCCCAGGATGGAATCGAACCCAGGTCCCTGGCGCTGTGAGGCAGCAGTGCTAACCACTGAGCCACCCTAAATATTAGCACTGCCTCTTACAACTCTAAACTTAGCAGATGCAAGACTGGCCTATCCAACCTGTCTTCAGAAGACAAATTACCTGTTCCAGATATGAGTAAAGTAAGTCTTTCCTGAACTGCTTCCAATGAATCTATAACTTTCCTTAATTAAACAGATTAATACCATATACAGTAGTCCAAATGTGATCTCCCTGGCCTGTATACCTGAAGCATAATTTCCACAATTTCGCATACAATTTTCCCTGCAATCAGAGTTCTGCAATCTCTTATTTAGATAATAATGCTTTTTTAAAGAAAAATCTTCCTGCTTAATGGACAGTTTCACATTTTCCCATAAAATATTCCATTTGCCTAATCTTTGCGAACTCACTTAATCCATCTACATCCTTTAGTGGACTCCTTAGGTCCTCTTCACAATTTACTTTCCTCCCAATCTTGATGCCATCACCAAATTTACCAACCATACCTTTGCCCCCTTCATCCAAATCCTTCATTAGTCATCATCCATCTCTCTGAGACATATTCAAGTGTGTCAAACAACCTTGCCTTTTGTTTTGTAAGTCTGTGAATTATGTATATTCTGTCACATACATACATTGAGACACAGTTACCATAGGAAGTTAAGAAGCTAATGTTGCTGATCAAGCATCAAACAGACCCAAAATGGACAGATTCCACAAAAAACAACAGCACTTCTTTAGTAGAATAACTGGAAAGTTAAATTATTTAACATGGTATTCTACCTCATCACAAATGACCAAGCCGACAGAACCCTTGCAGAGCACATCAGCATGTAGCCGGAACGTCTCATAAGAAATTATGAGGATTGGAGTTGGAATTCGTAACCCGTGCTGGTTCATGAATGTGGCTGTGCAAAGAAAGAAAAAATGGCAATGAAGTTAAGTCAGTCAGGATATAAATTGCTATCTAGAGCAGGAAATGACAATGGAGATCTGTCAACTTTGAGTATTCAGAAGCTTTGAGGTTTATCAGTAATTCCCTGCAGTATGATGCTACATCCAAAAACTTCTCCTAGTTGAGGAAAACTGTATACTTAATCTAAAGCCCTGCTGTTTGTATCCTATCTTACACCAAGTTCCACTTACTCATCAACCTTGCTCACCAACATCAGCCTCCAGTTTGCCAGCAGCTCAAATTTAAAATCCTCACTCTGGTGTGTAAACATGGCCTCATTCCTCATTACCTTTGCAATCTCCTTTTGCCTGGAAATCCCTACTGTGAATAAAGTTGTTCATTAACCAATAAATGCCAGCCAGCCACCAGGAAATATTTGCTGCTTTCTGGAATACCATCATCTCGTTGAAGCTTTCAAAACAAATCCACCTTGACGGATAGAGGGGATCTTGATTCAACATTTCACCTAAAAGACAGTACACCCTCAGGACTGTCCTCCAACCCCAGTTAATTCAATACGCCGTTCAAAGTTACAACCTGACCCAGAAATAAAGCTGAGCTAATTTGACAAACAACTGACTGACAAAGAAAAAAATATAAATTTACCCACCGAGTTTCTGGTCAATCTCTGTCTTAGTTCCTCCGTCAATAGGCAATGCGTGTAACCTTCCTCCCAGCCATTTCTCAACCTCATTATACCAGTTTTTCACCAAACTGGATGGAGTCACAACAATGACTTTCTCAATTTCCGGCTTGGCATCTGGGCTTTGTCGCAAGAGCGTCCACATCAAGGAAATGCACTGTAATGTCTTCCCCAGTCCCATCTCATCTGCCATAATGCAGCCAAAGCCATTTGAAATACGACGACCTGTCACACAATCCCACATGAACTTCACACCCTGAAAGATAGACATCATTTAACAATACTTTACACTAGCCACAAGCAGTAAATTATTTTTGGGATCCTAAGTGAAAAGATACACATCTACATTCATGGTTTCAATCAAATCCAAATCTTAATCTGCTGACTGATGGAGGATGGAGTTAAGGCCTGGTCTTTGTAACGGTGTAAAGTGCCAACTTCATTCTATGCCCATAAACCCACTTGTAGTCAGGTCGTTAATTGCATCACCAGAGATTCAGGAGCAGGTCACCCCGATCATTTTTGTTACAGAGCCTGAGGGGAGTAGAATATTCAGATTTATTCAGCTGTTTTTAGGATTTGTTTTTGCTTTTAATTGACTCTCCCCCGCAAACCCCTTCCCATTTCATCTCTCAATGCCAACAAATCTCTGTAGCTGATAGGATGGATTACTATCAGGTTATAGTAAGATGTTAAGGGATGTGGTGTAGTTGTCATGTGACTAACTACCCAGAATTTCAGACAAATGTTCTGGAGGCATGGGTTCAAATCCTAGCACAGCAGATGGTGAAATCTGAATTTAATACAAATTCTGGAACAAAAGGCTAGCCTAACAACAACTTGGTAACGACTCAGCATTGTTGTAAATACCAATCTGGTTCACTAATGACCTTTAGGGAAGGAAATCTGCCATTCGTATCTGGTCTGGCCTACAAACGGCTTTACACCCTCAGCACAGTGTTTGACTTCAGTTAGCGAGGGATGGCAATAAATGGTGGCCTGGTCAGCAACACCAACATCCCACGAACAAGTGAAAAAAAAAATACCGTGGCACAGTGGTTAGCACTGCTGTCTCACAGTGCCAGAGACCTGGGTTCAGTTCCCGCCTCAGACGACTGACTGACTGTGTGGAGTTTGCACATTCTCCCCGTGTCTGCGTGGGTTTCCTCCGGGTGCTCCGGTTTCCTCCCACAGTCCAAAAATGTGCAGGTTAGGTGAATTGGCCAAGCTAAATTGCCCGTAATGTTAGATGAAGGGGTTGTGCTTCGGTGGGTCGGTGTGGACTTGTTGGGCTGAAGGGCCTGTTTCCACACTGTAACTAATCTAATCTAATCTGTTTGGACCAGTCATGTTAATTTATTTTCACTTTGCAGGGGAGCACTTCCTGTTGACAGAGTGAATATCAACAACTGACAGTACAGTGAAGCTATAAGCACATGGCCAGATTCATGGCAGTGGAGGACATTTCAAAAGATCTGCGACACCATAACATTTAACTTGGATTCTCAACACAAAGTAACATTAATGACCTGATTTTATGTGGCCAATGGAGATCTTACCCACTAGTCAAAGAACCAACAGGGAACATCTATCATTACACTGGATAGTTAGGGATGGCAATAAAGGCTGGCCAGGCCAGCCTGAAGTGTCCTCCAGGAAATTAAGTGGTCACTGTCGAGCATCTCAACTTTCACTCTAGTACAATTTCCTGCTCTTGCTGCTTAATCGAAGCCCCCATTCTCACTGTTTTATTCCAGGACCATTCCTGATATTTGATTCCAGGATCACACAGTCATGTGGCCTATTCTAATTCTAAGATGGACTTAATTAATGCCAGTATCCCATGATTTAAGGTTTTGTCCATTTATTTATGCAATGAAATATTTTATGTTAATGTGCATGGTAGTTCAAAGAATACATTTTGTTATCCACAAATGCCATTAACATCAAAATATGCCTCACCTCTCTCTGATGTGGTCTTAAAACAGAGGATAAGATAGGATCGACCACCACATGTACTGGTAGCTTCTCTCTGACAAAAGCAGGAGAAAACACAATAACAGAATTTCAGTAATTATGTTGCACAATTTTGATATTGTTCCTCAATATATTGGAAGAAAAGCTCAGCTGGCTGGACAGCTGGTTTAAGTTGCAGAGTGATGCCAACAGCACAAATTCAATTCCCGCACCAACTGAGGTTACCGTGAAGGTCTCACCTTTTCAACACCTCCCTTCGCCTGAGATGTGGAGAACCTCAGGTAAAACCACCACCAGTTGCCTCTGTCTAATGACAGCTGCACTCTGGGACTATGGCAACCTTCCTTACTTATCAGACACTCGTCATTATTGTATTTCTTGTAACTATTTATATATTTTTCTTAATGATATTTGCATGTTTAAAATTAGCAGTAAGAAGGGCTCTGCAAGGCAATTTTAATTCTTTTACTGTCTCAATACTTCAAATATATTTGTTGTATTAAAGATTTTCAAAGCTATGTCTCCAGATCTGTATGATCAGGTTTCATTTAATATGTTTAGAATCCTTTCTTTCCATTCTTACTTAATTTAAAAAATCAGTACAATCATGTTAAGTCAGATTTTGGGTACAAGGCCAACGTCCTTATCTGAGATTTCTCTACTTTCATTCTTACTGTTAAAGTCCTTTATGAAGAAAGACCATCATTTATACAGCTGACATGGTGACAATTTTAAATCCATGAATCCAGTAGTGAATTCCAACACATTTTTAGGTTTTTTATATTATGACTTCAACAGTTTCAGCTTTCATATTTACATTAGGACTCCCTTTTGAAAACAGTTTCTTCAAAATTAAAAACATTGGTCTTAATATATCTGAAAGTCTGCATTAAGTTATTTTAGCCACTAAAATGCACTTCCATAGGATCAAACTTTCACTTTCCAGAAACTGTAAAAAAATCATAACATCCGGCTTTATTTCAAGTATTAAGTAAATTTATTTAACAAAAGATGAATAAGACTGTAATAATGACAACACATATTTACAGGAGTAATTCTTCTATTTTTCTCTTTGAGACCAAAGCAACAAAAGATTAAAATGCAAATGTTAAGCTACTTAATTTCTTTTTAGATAGCTTTTTAAGGACTGCTTCTGTGACTTTCTTAACACTGTGGAAGCTGTGGTACTTTTTATAGAATTGTAAAATTTAATATTAGGTTTGAACATTGGTCTTCAGGGTTATTTAAAGAACTTTGTCAGGATTTCCAGATTGGAATAGTCTGCCATATTTGAAAATAGCTATTTACCCCATGGCTTAGACAGACTTAAACAACCATACAGGCAGAGTTGGAATTAGAGTGGCTCCTCTCTCAAGGAAACAAGCAGTGAAATTTGTAATATTTGTACTGAATAGTGTTGAGAAAATTAGGATAAGAAACTAATTGTAGCAGTTAAAAAAAAACTCTTGACTCATGACAGAATTTTTAAAAATGTTCCTTAGCCAAAACCAATTTTAAAAAAATGTTTCTGTCACACATTCCAAAATATTTATTAGCAAAATGGAGAATACAATATGCTTCTTTGGAAAGAGTTGAAACAGTCTGCCCAAACTAAATTGTACAGTTTAAGGCACAATTATAATCCTGACATCTAAAACTTTGGTGACCAGCTGCTTTTTGGAGTCTGCTACGTGTACAGATGTTGCACCCTCCTTGCTTTTATGTCAAGTTGGAGAATGGATCTACAGATCAGACATTTTGAAGATAAGCTATTTAACAGGTTCCATGTGCCAAAATGAGGAAAAGGAATCAATTGTCACAAATTTTACTCACTATTGTTGATTGCTTGCACAAAGCATTCTCAATCAGGTTGATGTTAATGATATTACCAGGATATGGCCACACTCCTAAATTCTCTGTCAAAAGAGGAATGAAGTTACTCACTTGTCAGCTTTTAGTTGGTCATGTGCACTCAGAGGCGGAGGTTCATAAAGTACCAAAGCATCTTCTTCATATGGATCATGAAGAGATCGCCTGGCTCCTGCACGCTTAATTCCCAATGCCTTCAGCCCAAGGGAACCTTAAATATGACAATGCATGCAAAAAATTAGTTAAAAATACAAATTTTACATAACACTGACACAGAAAAAAGTAAAGCTTTCATACACTTTAACATCTTTGAACAATGACAACCAGTACCTTGAGCAAATTCAACCTTCACGTACCTCGAAATTATGGTTAATAACAAAACAATCCTGAAAGTGATGAAATGTGGATGATTGTCAGAAAAATACCAAACAACTCCTTAATAATTAACTTTTAGAAAAATAACATGTTTTAGTGACATCATGTCAAGTGACATCACGTTTGGGGATGGCACGGCGACTCAGTGGTTAGCACTGCTACCTCACAGCACTAGGGACTCAGGTTCGATTCCAGCCTTGGGCAACTGTCTGCGTGGAGTTTGCACATTCTCCCAGTGTCTGCACGGGTTTCCTCTGGGTGCTCCGGTTTCCTCCAACGGTCCAAAGATGTGCAGGTTA
Organism: Chiloscyllium plagiosum; assembly: GCF_004010195.1. Taxonomy (NCBI): domain Eukaryota; kingdom Metazoa; phylum Chordata; class Chondrichthyes; order Orectolobiformes; family Hemiscylliidae; genus Chiloscyllium; species Chiloscyllium plagiosum. Next base: position 29,050,452 of record NC_057720.1, on the reverse strand, counting down.
GGCAAATTGGCCATGCTAAATTGCCCATTGTGTTCAGGGATGTGTTGGTTAGGTAGTCAGGGGAAACGTAGAGTAATAGGGTAGGGGAATGAGTCTGGGTGGGATAATCTTCGGAGGGTCAGTATGGACTTGCTGGGCCTAATGGCCCGTTTCCACACTATAATGTTGATTGGCCTTTATTACTGTTTTTCTCTCCATAGATGCTCTCTGAACTTCTGAGTATTTACAGCATTATCAGATATTATTTCAAATTTCCAGCATCCAGTACTGGGTTCAGTAATTTAAGATGAATGCAGTGACCATTACATATATAAACACTAGTCCTTTCTGTGCTGACAACATTCCATGACTAGGAATAAAATGGATATTCAGTTGTTTGTTGAGAATTAAATGTTGGCCAGGATACCAGATGAGTAACTTGTTCCTCTCTGTATACAGCCATGGGATCTTTAACGTCAAAAGATGGAACCACAGTTCAATATCTGACCAGAAGATAGCTCCTCTGACAATCTGTAATTCCTTACTATTGTATTGAATTAGTTGACTAAATAACAATCTTAAACCTTACCATCTTCTAACTTAGAGATGAAAATATTAGTCAAACTGATATATTTGTTCAGCTGTACATGTGTATATAGCACTGAATACTCAAACATTACGCATGTATTCATGTTTTGGAGAAGTTATGATACGCTTGTGTTTTTACCCTTGATAAGGCATCTCTAACTGACAGTCCCAGGTAAAACCTGAATTAAAACTACTCGTGTGTAATGACGGACATTGTATACATGGTTTCCAAACAGGCCCCAAATTAAGTGACCACCGCTTTACCTCCATAAACTTGTTTATTGCCATTTTAGTAAGCAAACATATTGAACATAAACTGTTGCATCATGGACCAACTAGTACAATTCCATTATTGTTTTCTTCTCCACCCATTTTAACACTCCTATCCATTAAACAACTATTTAACGAACCCTCAATTTAAACAAAAGTAAAACAAAAACACTCACTTTGTTTCTGCATCCCTTCCCTGACCTCAATTTTGTCATTTTATACATCCAAGACTGCATCCCATATTTATAGTCATTCCTAAATTTCACACTCAGGAATTGATCTTAAGAGATGCTGTGGCTCAATTCTTGCCTCTGAGTGAGAAGGTCGAGGGTTCAGAGACTTGAGCACGTAAATCTAATCTGACGTTACATGGCCATACTGCGATAATGCTGCAACCGATAGAAGTGCCATCTTTCAGATGAAAGTTTCAACTGAGAATTTGTCAGCTTTCTCAGATGGACATAAAACATCCTTTGACATTATATCAAACAAGAGCAGGAAGGTTAATAGCAGTGTCCTGGCAAATATTTTTCCTTCAAACGTCACAAATCTATTTTTTCATTGGATTTGAGAAAAGTGTGGGTCTTTGTGAGCAAGTATTTAGTGGGCAGTGATGGTAGCCCCTAGTCTGGTTTGCTCCTCCTGTCGGATGTGGGAGATTAGGGAACAGCTGACTGTCCCAGGAGACTATGTCTGCAGGATCGGTGTCTCATATCAGACCCCGCTGAAGAGGCAGTTAGAGTCACTGAGGAGCATACAGGAGGCAGGCTGTGATGGTTAGTAGATATAGAAAGGTGATTACATTGCAGAGTCAGTCAGATATTTAGGCGTCTATCAGGAGAGGCAGGAAAGTAGTTCAGGAGTCTCCTGTGGCTATTCCTCTCTCAAAAAGATACAACACTTTGGATACTGTTTGAGAGGATAATCTCTCAGAAGAAAATAGAATTTGCAGCCAGATCTTGGGCACCAAGAATGAATCTGATGTTAAGCAGGGTTTTTCAAGGTTCAAAAGAGTACTTACTTTCAGGGACTCTCTTGTTAGGGCACAGACAGGAGATTCTGTGGACGTGAGTGAGAATTCAGGAGGTATGTTGCCTCCCTGGTGCCAGGGTAAAGGATGTCTCAAAGAAGTTGCAACATGTTGTCAAACATGTTGATATGTGTGATAAGATGGAAATTATTGTACATTTTGGCAAGAATGACATATACAGAGAAAGGGTTGAGGCTTTGCAGAGTGAATTTAGGAAATTAAGTATGAGATTGAAAAGGAGAATCTCAATGGTAGTAATCCCTGGCTTACTCCTGGTGCCACGTGCTAATGAGAGTAGGAATAAGAAGACAGGCCAGTTAAAAATCAATAACTGAGGATATGGTGCAGTAGGTAGATTTTTGAATCATTGGGATCTCTTCTGGGGCTGAAAAGACTTGTTCAAAAATAACTGGTTTCACCTGAACTGGACGGAGACCAATATCCTGGTGGGGAGATTTGCTAGTTCTATTTGGGAGCCTTTAAATTAGTAGAGAGTAGGGGGTGAGGGGATCTTAAGGAGTGGTGAGAACAGAAGACAGATGAGGATGATTCTTAATTAAAGAAGAGCAAGTGATATAGAAAAGGCAGCCATCGGCAAATCAGAGAACAAGGTAACTCTGAAGAATTAAACAGTATTTATTTTAATGCAAGGTGTCTTATAGGTACGGCAGATGAATTCAGGGCATGTATTGGAACATGGGACTGGAATATCAGAGCTATTTCAGAAACGTGGCTGAAGGAGGGAGAGTACAATGTTCTGGGGTTTAAAATGCTGTAGAAACAATAGAAAAGGAGGCAAGTGAGGAGGGGAGTGTCGTTTTTGATTAACGAAAATATAACTGCTGTATTTAGTGAGAATATATCTGAGGGATTGTCATAGTCATAGAAATGTACAGCATGGAAACAGACCCTTCGGTCCAATCCATCCATGCAAACCAGATATTTCCCAAGAGTAGGTCAAGGTTTGCACCTTTTCTAGTAGGTACATCCACATACTAAATCAGAAATTTGTTCCAGGTTACAAATGCTACAGGAAGGATAGAAAGGGAGGCAAGAGAGGAGGGGGAATGGCATTTTTGATAAGGGATAGCATTACAGCTGTGCTGAGGGAGGATATTCCCAGAAATACATCCAGGGAAATTATTTGGGTGGAACAGAGAAATAAGAAAGGGATAACCTTAATGGGATTGTATTATAGATACCCTAAAAATCGTAGGGAATTTGAGAAACAAACTTGTAAGGAGATCTTAGCTATCTGTATGAATAATAGGGTGATTATGGTAGGGGATTTTAAATTTCCAAACACAGACTGGGACTGCCATAGTATTAAGGATTTAGATAGAGAGGAATTTGTTAAGTGTGTACAAGACAATTTTCTGATTAACTATGTGGATGTACCTACTAGAGAAGGTGCAAAACTTAAAATAATGATGGAAAAGGATAGACCAGATCTAAAAGTTCGAAATTGGTGAAAGGCCAATTTTGACGGTATTAAGCAAGGTCTTTCGAAAGCTGATTGGGGGCAGATGTTCGCAGATAAAGGAATGGCTGGAAAACGGGAAGCCTTCAGAAATGAGATAACGGGAATCCAGAGAAAGTATATTCCTGTTAGGGTGAAAGGGAAGGCTGGTAGGTATAGGGAATGCTGGATGACTAAAGAAATTGAGGGTTTGGTTAAGAAAAAGGAAGCATATGTCAGGTATAGACAGGATGGATCAAGTGAATCCTTAGAAGAGTATAAAGAAAGGAGTATGCTTAAGATGGAAATCAGGAGGACAAAAAGGGGACATGAGATAGCTTTGGCAAATAGAATTAAGGAGAATCAAAAGAGTTTTTACAAATACATTAAGGACAACAGGGTAACTAGGGAGAAAATAGGGCCCCTTAAAGATCAGCAAGGCGGCCTTTGTGTGGAGCAGCATAAAATGGGAGAGATACTAAATGAGTATTTTGCATCTGTATTTACTGTGGAAAAAGATATGGAAGATATAGACTGTAGGGAAATAGATGGTGACATCTTGCAAAATGTCCATATTACAGAGGAGGAAGTGCTGGATATCTAGAAACAGCTAAAGGTGGATTGTCGAGTGAAGGTATATGAGTCGAACTCAGAAATAAGAGGATGATCACCTTGATGGTATTTACTATAGGCCTCTCAATAGACAGCACAAAATCGAGGAGCATATGTGGAAAGAGATCGCAGATCAGCCAAGATCTTATTGAATGGTTGAGGCCTTTCTGCTCCTACTTCTTATGTTCATAAGTGATTCAGTTACAATTTATTAAAGTTAATAGACCAACTAAGAGATCCTACTTTTGAAGCAGTTATGCACATCAGCTCTAGAATACAAAGTCTAGTTATCATATCTAGTCACACTAACACTTAGCTGAAACTATCAATAGTTATTCATAGACACAAAGCACACTTTCTATACAAGAAACAGCTTATACCTGTGTAGTTTGGAATAGGCACTCTGAAAGGTTTGGCCAGGATGCTACGAATGAAAGCCTCCTGTAGGAGCATAAAAAAAAAGAAATGTCAATGTTGTATCAATCTTACTAATACATTTATGATAAATAAATTCAAAATATAATGAAATTGAAATGCATTGTAACCAGACTCAATCCTGTCCTTATTTTCTGCTACTCGTACATTTTTCTAGGCAACCCATCTTTTTGCCACTTAGTTCAGAACAGTACGAACAATTGGAAACCTCACTCCATGATCAGTTGACACAACAAATACTAGAACAATATTGCCCAAAATATACCCTCTTCCCCACCTTTGACAATTCGAACATTAAAGCCAGGCAATCAGTCTGACTTGCACTTTCATTTTTACTTAATTGACTTCTCTGGTGTCCCAAATATGAATTGGCGAGACCGGTATATTTTTGGACTCTCTAATTTCAGGTGAAATGGAAGAATGAAAGGGATCATTTCACCTGTTGTGAATTCTACCTGACAAGACGTTTGGATGGTATGGCTATTAAAAGGAAGCCCACGTTATCTCAGTGAGAAGAAGGTGCAAGATCCTGTAAACGATGATGGCAATTATGCTCACATTGGATAGATTGTTGGTCTCCAAGGGGTGTGGTGGAAATGTCAATATATCACCTCTTGTAAAAGTTTATAATTTAAAGTGTATATAATATCAAGATAGAATGGAGCTGGAAGTCTAAGGGATAGCTAATTTTGTCTAGTTACAAGGTTTTGGAAAGTGAGAGTCACAGATAGAGACAGCAAAAAAGAGAAAGAGAATAGAGACAGCAAAAAAGAGAATGCGAGAGATAAGAAAGATAGAAACAGCTCGTCCTCTGTCCTAATTCGATGAAATGCTGATCTTGTTGGATACAACATCAAATACGAGCAGGAGCTTGTACTCGGATTGAAGAGACATTTTGTAACACATAAATGATTGTAAGATTCACCCAGCTTGGTTAAAAGAGAAGAATTTCCAATTCATTTCTCACCATGAAAGTGTGCGTTCAGCCTTATCCTGTTGGAAAGGGCAGTGAGCCATTAGGAGCTGAGAATATTTTTGGGTTAGTGATAGAGTGTCATAGTTGTGCAGTTAAATAGATTCTATTCCAATTGCAGCAAAGTTGACAACTGCAAACTGTCAAGTTGCTTCCCCATAATCAATGACTTGTAGCACTGGTCACTCACATGCTGGCTGCTGTCAAGGCACACAGGTCGATTAGTCAGCTGTGCTAGCGGTTTCCGAAATGGTGAC
>NC_057720.1:29034218-29044349 GCF_004010195.1 Chiloscyllium plagiosum | reverse complement strand
TTATTCTTCGGAGGGTCAGTGTGGACTTGTTGGGCAGAAGGGCCTGTTTCCACACTGCAGGCAGTCTAATATAATCTATCTAATTTGCATTAGGAATTGCATCACGTCCTGACATGAGCTGCAGAAATAACTCTTTGGATTTGTGACTCTCTAATCTCAAATGGGAAAACAAGACAAGAATTAATCTGAAGTTAGTAAGCTTAAAACTTTCAAATTTTGCCAATCTACACTCTACCTGTCCTGCCTCATTTAATTTTGCATGACTATTTATGATATTTAAAGAATTTATGTTTGTCTTCAGCAGTGGGGAATAAATTTAAGTGCAATCTCTTTGAAAGCTTTAATGTGACATTCTTAGTGGCACAAGCTTGGATTGAGGAAAACCATTGGCCTCCTGAAACTCATCCTGTTATGATCGCGGTTCACTAAAACCATAAATAGAACAAGAGGTAGACAAAGGATAAACTATACCAGGAAACACTTGAAGTGTCTTCTTAGCTTCACAATTGGTGCTCGACTGCCTTTCCTAGCTCACCCAGGCCCTGACTGCTCTTTTAAAGGGGCAACACCACACAACTACATGCATGACATGCCTCTCACTTTACTTCCATACTCCTCTTATCTATCTAACCACATATAGAATATAGAACAAGACAGCTCAGAACAGGTCCTTCGGCCCTTGATGTTGCGCCGGCCTTTGAACTAATCTAAGTCCATCTCCCTACACCATCCCATCATTATCCATGTGCTTGTTCAAGGATTGTTTCAATGCTCCTAATGTGGCTGAGTTAACGACATTGGCAGGCAGGACATTCCATGCTCTTACCACTCTCTAAATAAAGAACCTGCCTCTGATGTCTGTCTTAAATCTATCACCCGTCAATTTGTAGCTATGCTCCCTCATACAAACTGACGTCATCACCCGAGGAAAAAGACTTTCACTGTCTACCCTACCTAATCCTTTGATCATCTTGTATGCCTCTATCAAATCCCCTCTTGCCCTTCATCTCTCCAATGAGAACAGATCCAAGTCTCTCAGCCTTTCCTCATAAGACCTTCCCTCCAGACCACGCAATGCCCTATTAAGTCTTCTCTGTGCCTTTTCCAATGCTTCCTGTAATGGGGTGATCAGAACTATACACAATATTCCAAGTGCAGTCGCACTAGCGTTTTTTATAGTTGCAACGTGACATTATAGCTCCGGAACTCAATCCCTCTACCAATAAAACCTAATACACCGTAAGCCTTCTTAACAGCACTATCTACCTGGGTGGCAACTTTCAGGGATCTATGTGCATGGACTCCAAGATCCCTCTGCACATCCTCACTACCAAGAATCTTTCCATTGACTCAGTATTCTGCCTTCCTGTTATTCTTCCCAAAGTGAATCGCCTCAAATTTATCTGCATTGAACTCCATTTGCCACCTCTCAGCTCATTTCTGCAGTTTATCCAAGTCCCCCTGCAACCTGCAACATTCTTCCACTGTCCACTACTCCACCAACTTTAGAGTCATCTGCAAACTTACTAACCAATCTACCCATGTGTGGTGAAAGGGTCCGGTAACATGTAGAGTGAGTATAAGCCAGACCCGTTGTAAGTATGAGACCTGGTTGTGGCGACGCTGCGGGGAATAAAATGCTCATATTCTAGCAGACTCGCCTCTTAGTCGTTTGTTCTGTGTCAGACTACTCTCCTACGAACCTGACCTTGAGAATTTTTTAAAACACCATGTCTGCGTCCAAGTCATTTATAAAAATGACAAACAGCAGTAGTCCCAAAACAGATCCTTGTGGCACACCACTAGTAACCGGACTCCTGGCTGAGTATTTTGCATCAACCACTGGTTTGCAGCCTGAGACCCCTTGGTGAAAACTCTCTACACCAACCACTCCCTCACTGACTGTGTTAGCAGACCACCTCTTCCCTGACATCACCCACAGCCTGAGTCTCCTGCAACTGCTCCCCATAGTAAGATCCTGGGTGAGTGCACCCCCCTTTAGCTGTCAGCTGCGGTCCAAATCCCCTCACGACTGCTACTCTCGACCCACTCCTCAGTGCACATCGTGCTTTCCTAGTATCGACTGCAGACCCAGCCACCTCAACATGAATGCCACAAGTCCTTTCCATTTTAGAATTACTGGCAAAGTCATCCCTCCGACAAAACAAAATTGCATTTGCACAGTTTGTTGATTGAATCCAAGCCTCTTCGCCAGTTGTGTTATGGTTCCCTGAACCAGAAATAGAATATAATGTAGGAGGGTCAACTAGAACAGAGAACACATTATTGTGGGTCCTCTCATCTCCACAGTAGGTGCTAGACGGCTTCTCCCTAGCTCTTGCACCCAGTCACTTGACCTACTCCCTTAAAGGAGCAACACCACACAACTGCATACAGCCTACCACCATATTACTTTGAAAACACTCAATCTTGTCCGATCTTGGAAGCTCAGCAGACTCAGGCCTTTGAATAGGAGACCACCTGGGAATACTAGGTACAGTAGCTCTTGGGGTTCTTATTGTACAGTGGCAGCGTCTCTACCTCCGAGTCAGGAGGCCTAGGTTCAAGTCCCATCTGCTATAAAGATTGTAATAACATTTCAATTTTAGTTGAGAATCAACAAATTTGATTTTGTGAAAAGTGAGCCTCATCCCTATATTTGCCAATCCTTAACTAGTATTTTATGTTGACTGATATATTAAAAAGGATACATATTCTGTTTTTAAAATTAATATTATTAATCAGAAGCAGTAGCATTCACCCAGGAAAAATGTCACTAAGTGCAGCTGACACAAGTACATAAATATGATAATTATTCATTCATTTTGAATTTGCATTAGATTACCGTACCACATCCTCATCATCAGATAGTTGTCCCAGCTTTCGTTTGGCAAGCTGACTCGGGGCTAGACTTCTTCTCTATGGAATGAAAGCAACAAATTTACAAAACGTTAGAAAGGTAGGCTACACTTCTACACTTTTATAACATTCCAAAGCTCTTTAAACCAATAAGATACTTCTGAAGTTTTGTCACTATTCTGTTCTAGAAAAAGTAGTGACCTAATTAATTACAGATATATCCCACAAACAATAACGCAATTATGACCAGATTTTGATTTTTTAAACAATAAATTTGATTGAAAGAGAAATATCAAATAGTAGAAAAGATCAATTGCAATAAACCTCAAATCACTACAGCATGCAGAGTTTAAAAATACATTTCAGCTGATGTCAGTGTTTGGAAGCTCTTGAAAAATGATAAATAACCAATCTTCTTATTTTTATAAAAATAACATATTGAAATAATAAGAAATACTACCATCTCCCATTGAGAAGAAATATTCCTAAGTATAACATATGTAATTCATTAATTTGAGCCACAGTGATCACAATACAGATTAATGTAGCTTCCAACTGCACTACATCACCAACTGTAGCTAATCAATTTTTGTCAGGGCGTCTAAGGGAATAATGTTGCCCAGGACACTGGAAAAACACCCTTGTTCTTCCTCAATAGTGACATGAGGTATTTAATACCCATATTATCTGCAAAAGTCTAATGGGCCCTTAAATTAATAATTCATTAAAGGATGAACATTGCACTGCAAGTTCAGCCTATATTATGTGTCTCATCTCTGAGTCAAAGATGAATGCAGCAGCAAAAAATTGTGCTACTGACACTTTTCACAACCACCACATTGAGACATTAGATTAAAACAGGGCAGTTGAAAGGGAAATTTTAAATACTCTGCCAACCCGATCATTGTCTCACTTACCATTTTCTGAAACTAAGATTTCAATGCAATTCAACAACTTATTCAATCGGTTTTTAGTTTCGTCTCTCTCATCAAAATTTGTTGTTGTTGTTGTTTACTTGAAGAGATAGGTGAACACAGGAGTCTTTGTGTCATCCAATTTCTAGGTCATAATCACTGACCAGTGAGACTTCTTTAGCTTCCATTGCATCTATTCCATTGTCAAGTTGATTCAGTACTTCAGGGAGTCAAAATATCAGGTCTAATGTTATGTAGCTTTTCCAGCTTCCACTACATAAAATTTTACTTCGAACAGATTTTGCTCTTAATATCTTAGTCTTTTTGGATGATCATCGACTAACATCAATTACTGCTAAACTCCAGTGCCCTTAGAAATACTATTTCAATGCTTCAACCTAAAATCGAGCTTGTCTGCTTCACCCCCTCTCATCAATAATTGTTATTTTTTAAATAAGTGTTATTTATTTTCACAATCTCAATTTTGTATTTTGATATCAAATATTCTTTATCGATAAATATAATTAATCTCAATTATAGTATACCCACTATCAAATATAACATAATTAGCTCACAATCCATTAATTGATCAGGTCACTGTAAAATTCTTGATTTGCCTCATTCCTCAACATAACAAAGCAGCGGTGAATTCGCGGTGTATCAAACTCAAACTGTCCCAATACCTAGATTATACATGAGCTCCTCTCCCATTTGATTTTGACTGTTACAATCCCGAGATTATAGTTGTCCGCTTGTGTAAATCCATAGGGAGAAGCTCACTTTCCCTGTGTCAGTGTCTGACCCACTTTCCCACTCACTCCCCGTGTGACCCTGTCCTTGGGTTATCTCTCACTCGCTCCTATTCCTCTGGTCCTCTCTTTTTCACGGTATGTCAAATGTCTCATTACCCCAACGCCCCCCTACAGTATTGCCCCAGTCCCCATAAAACTGGCAGATAATCACAATACTCCTCTATCTCTCTCGAATCCCTCTCCACCCGTTCCTTCTCACTCAAATTTACCGCCAGGCAATGCGCCTGCGCATTGCGAACTACGGGTACCGCAGAGGTTCCCGCGGACTCAGAGCACCGCTTCCGGGGCACGTAAACAGGGAGTCCCGCCTCCGGAGGTACGTGCACGGTGAATCGCACGCCCCCAGGGGAAGGTTTCACTGAGAGCCCCGCCCCCAGTCAACGCAAACAGGGAGGCCCACCCCTAGGGAAACGCCCCACAGTGCGCCCCGCCCCCGGGGGACCGCCCCACAGGGAAACGCCCCACAGTGAGCCCCGCCCCACAGGGAAACGCCCCACAGTGAGCCCCGCCCCCGGGGAAACGTTTCACAGGGAGCCCCGCTCCCAGGAGAACGCCTTACAGTGAGCCCCGCCCCTAGGGAAACGCCTCACTGCGCCCCTCCGACAGGGGAAACGTTGCACAGGGAGCCCCGCCCACAGGGGAACGCCTTACAGTGAGCCCCGCCCACAGGGAAACGTTTCTCAGGGAGCTCCGCCCCCAGGGAAACGTTTCACAGTGAGCCCCGCCCCCAGGGAAACGTTTCACAGTGAGCCCCGCCCTCAGGGAAACGTTAAACAGGGATGACGTGCCACAGCAAGGAACCATGACCTCCTCAGGAGACAGACTCGTGCTGCAACTGACAGGGTACCCTTGTTGTTCAGTACTTCCCAGGAGCTGAAAAATGACACCATGTTCTTTGTGACCTGCAACACATTATCAATGAGGATGAGCACCTCACCAAGACCTTCCCCACACCTCCACTACTTGCCTTTAAACAACCGCCAAACCTCAAACAGATCGTTGTTCGTAGCAAACTGCCCGGCTCTCAGGACAACTCCATACAACCCTGTCACGGTGGACGCTGCAAGACGTGTCAGAGTGTGGACATAGATACCACCATTACATGTGTGGACACCTCCCATGTTGTACATGGCAGGTACTCATATGACTCAGCCAACGTTGTCTACCTTATACGTTGCAGGCAAGGATGCCCGGAGGCATTGTACATTGGGGAAACCGAGCAAAGGCTATGACAACGGATGAATGGGCACCGCACAACAATTAACAGACAGGAGTGTTCCCTTCCAGTTGGGGAACACTTCTGTGGTCCAGGACATTCGACCTCGGACCTTCAGGTGACCATCCTCTAAGGCAGACTTTGGGACAGGCAGCAGCGAAAAGTGGCCGAGCAGAGGCTGATAGCTAAGTTCGGTACCTTTAGGGAGGGCCTCAACCAGGACCATCATTGCACTATACACACACAGACACTCCTACATACACACACACACTCCTATATACACACGGACACAGACATACACAGACACACACACTCACACAGGCATCCTCTCAGAGACTTAGACCACTCTACACTCATGCACACACATATACACTCTCTCTCACAGACACTCACAACCCCCCAGCCCAGACACGCGCACACACTCCCACACTCACACATCCACCCCCTCACAGACCTAAGACACTCTACAGTTACTACACACAATATACACTCCCTCTCACACTCACAACCCCCAACCCAGACAGACACACACACAGACCGACAAAGACCCACATGCAACCATATATTTTGTGGGGTAAATTTGTACTTGCAGAATTACATTGTACTTTGCTCAAAAACTGCATGAATTCATGTAAAACTCCGTTATCTTACTTTTTACATTAGAATCAATCTAAACATCATGGCATAGACAGAGAACACACGGGGGGCTAACATCTTCAACATATTGTCTAGCTAATACCCATTGTTACAGCTAAGCTGAGAATGTGACTTTTAAAAAAAAAGGTTTTGTGATTTCCTCGTTGAAAGAAGTGAAACTATCATGATATTCGAACAGATGAAAGACTCAACAGACAATCAAGGTATTTTTCAATGTATAATTTCAGTTACTTCACACTGTAAATTTTTGCTATAAATTCTGTGCCTTAGATTTGTGCCCTCCACAATCACCTGATGAAGGAGCAGTGCTCCTAAAGCTAGTGTGCTTCCAATTAAACCTGCTGGACGATAACCTGGTGTTGTGCGATTTTTTTTTAACGTTTCACAGGGAGCCTCACTCCCCAAGAGTAACCGTTTCAGAGAAAACCTTGCCCTCATCCCCCCTAACCATTTCACAGAGAGTCCTCCTCCCCACCCAGTGTAACAGTTTCCCAGAAAGAACTCCATCTCTTTCATGGGATTAGTGCAATGGTGACCAACGAAGTCTAATCAGAGTCATAGAGATTCACAGCATGGAAACAGACCCTTTGGCCCAACTTGTTTATGCCGACTAGATATCCCAACCCAATCTAGTTCCACCTGCCAGTAACTGGCCCATATCCCTCCAAACCCTTCCTATTCATATACCCATCCAAATGCCTTTAAATGTTGCAATTGTACCAGCCTTCACCACTTCCTCCGGCAGCTCATTCCATATACGCACCACCCTCTGTGCGAAAAAGTTGCCCCTTAGGTCTCTTTTATATCTTTCTCCTCTCACCCTAAACCTATGTCCTCTTGTTCTGGACTCACCCACCCCAGGGAAAAAGACTTTGTCTATTTATCCTATCATGTCCCTCATGATTTTATAAACCTCTACTGTATATGGTCATTTCTCGCCTCTGACGCTCCACAGGAAACAGCCCTAGCCTATTCAACCTCTCCCTATAGATCAAATCCTCCAACCCTGGCAACATCCTTGTAAATCTTTTCTGAATCCTTTCAAATTTCAAACATCCTTCCGATAAGAAGGAGAACAGAATTGAATGCAATATTCCAACAGTGGTCGAACCAATGTCCTGTACAGCCGCAACATGACCTCCCAACGTCTGTACTCAGTACTCTGACCAATAAAGGAATGCATACCAAACGCCTTCTTGACTATTCTATCGAGCTGCAACTCCACTTTCAAGGAGCTATCAACCTGCACTCCAAGGTCTCTTTGTTCAGCAACACTCCTTAGGACCATATCATTAAGTGTATAAGTCCTGCTAAGATTTGCTTTCCCAAAATGCAGCACCTCGCATTTATCTAAATTAAACTCCCATCTGCCACTTCTCAGCCCATTGGCCCATCTGATCAAGATCCCATTGTAATCTGAGGCAACCTTCTTTGCTGTTCACTGCACTTCCAATTATAAATAATTTCTTTATGTTCAGGTTGTAAGTTTGCTCAGAGCTGGAAGATCTGTTCTCAGATGCTTCACCATCATGCTAGGCAACATCAGTGAGCCTCTGGTGAAGCGCCGCTGTTTTTCACCGAAGGCTGACACATGATGTTACCTAACATGGTGACAAAAACGTCCCAAAACCAAATCCACCAGTTCAGCAAGCAAACTTACAACATGACCCTCAACCTGAGCTACAAATCTTCTCAAAAATCACAAATGAATTCTTTATACTTAAGTAAAAATAACTACACCAAGTGTTCTATAGGGAAATGCAATTCACACGAGAGAAAATCTCCAAATATGCAACAATGAACAACTGTGAACCTATTTTAAAAAGTGGTTGAGGGGTATTCTCCAGAGTACTCAGAACTCTCTCTTCCATGAATAAATTAATCAGTTGAATCAATGGAACAAGTTTAATAGGCAGCTACCAAGGATGGTAGCACAGTGCATTATTCCTTTAGTAATGCATTACAATGGTTAAACTGGATGATGCACTGGATAAATCTGGGGGAGCAAGTGCACATTAACTATTGACTTAGAGCTAAGCAAAAAAGAGATAACAGAGAGACTGTAAGGCATAGCGGAGGAGGAGGAGAGCAGCGGACAGCAGGGGGAATGCAAGATATAAAATGTATGTTATTAAGGTGGAGAGGGTTGAGAAAAGATTTATCAGATGGTGTTGGGAATGGAGAGTTTGAGTTATAAGGAGAGGCTGGAGCTGAAGATGTTGAGGATTGACCTTATAGAGGTTTACAAAATCATGAGGTATATAAAATATATATATTATATAAATGGTGAACACCAGGTGTCTTTTTCCTAGGGTGGGGTATTTCAAGACTAGGAGGTACCTTTTTAAGGTGAGAGGAGAAAGATTTTAAAAAGACATGAGGGTCAAATTAAAAAAACAATGTGGTTCGTGCGTGGAATGAACTTCCAGGAGAAGTGGTTGTTACATTTAAAAGACATTTAGTAAGTACATGAATAAGAAACCTTGAGGGTTATGGGTCAAGCGTAGACAGATGGGACTACTTTACATTGGCATTATGGCTGGCATGGATTGGTTAAACTGAAGAGTCTGTTTCCATGCTTTATGACTATGACAGGTTCATGACAATTAGAAAGCACTTACTAAACAAGACAATTCAACAGGAACTGGTCATTTCTCGTGATTACTCAAAATCAATTCCAAAATCTCATACAGGGCATAGCTGCAGAGGTAAACTCTGATGTACACAAAAATGATAAAGTGTGTTAATTGTACCTTGTTAAAATATATTCATATGATGGACATAAACTGGGGATGCACTGTGCCTTACAAATAGACAAGCTGAAATTGTGGCTGTTGGGTTACAATGTACATTAGTAATATGCAACACTAAAATGTTTATTAAAATACTGTTTCAAGATTTGAAGTAGATCCTTTAAGTGGCTGTCAGGATTATAACATTTTAAATACCAAGATTTCTGGGCATAGCTAACTTATGCAATCCAAAGCTTCATCAGGTTTTAAAGGTGCCTTAAAGGGAAGCTCAGGAATTCCCTCCTTCAGGTTTTGAAACCTGAATGTTCAGGATTGGAGAGCAGATCGCTCAAGAGAATTCAAGCAAAATGCCCTTGCCCATTATTAATTTCTGTTGAGAATGTGGTGCTGAGCCATCACCTTGAATCTCTGCAGAGCTTTTCTTGTGCCTGTTCAGGACACTGGTTAGGCCACTTTTGGAACACTGCATTCAATTCTTGTCTCCCTGCTATATGAAGGATGTTGTGAAACTTGAAAGGGTTCAGAAAAGATTTACAAGGATATAGACAATACAGTAGACAATAGGTGCAGGAGTAGGCCATTCAGCCCTTCGAGCCTGCACCGCCATTCAACATGATCATGGCTGATCATTCCTAATCAGTATCCTGTTCCGGCCTTATCTCCATAACCCTTGATTCCACTATCTTTGAGAGCTCTATCCAACTCTTTCTTAAATGAATCCAGAGACTGGGCCTCCACTGCCCTCTGGGGCAGAGCATCCCACACAGCCACCACTCTCTGGGTGAACAAGTTTCTCCTCATCTCTGTCCTAAATGATCTACCCCGTATTTTTAAGCTGTGTCCTCTGGTTCGACACTCACCCATCAGCGGAAACATGTTTCCTGCCTCCAGAGTGTCCAATCCTTTAATAATCAGATCCC
>NC_057720.1:29018414-29033907 GCF_004010195.1 Chiloscyllium plagiosum | reverse complement strand
TATTGTAAAAAGCTGCGGTCCCCGCACGGATCCCTGCGGTACCCCACTGGTCACTGCCTGCCATTCCGAAATGGAGCCGTTTATCACTACCCTTTGTTTCCTATCAGCCAACCAATTTTCAATCCAATCTAGCACTTTGCCCCCAGTACCATGCGCCCTAATTTTACTCACTAACCTCCTGTGTGGGACTTTATCAAAAGCTTTCTGAAAGTCCAGGTACACTACATCCACTGGATCTCCCTCGTCCATTTTCAGAGTTACATCCTCAAAAAATTCAAGAAGATTAGTCAAGCATGATTTCCCCTTCATAAATCCATGCTGACTCTGTCCTATCCTGTTACTACTATCCAGATGTGCCGTAATTTCATCCTTTATAATAGACTCCAGCATCTTTCCCACCACTGAGGTCAGACTAACTGGTCTATAATTTCCTGCTTTTTTATTGCCAGGGTTGGAGGGTTTGAGCTCAATAGGCTGGGGCTATTTTCCCTGGAGCGTCCGAAGCTGGGGGATGACCTTATAGAGGTTTATAAAATCATGAGAAGCATGGATAGGGTGAATACATCAGGTGATTATCCCAGAGGCAGCAGAGTCCGAAACTAGAGGGCAATGGTTTAGGTTGAAAGGAGAAAGATTTAAAGGGGACCAAAGGGGAAGCTTTTATCATGCAGAGGATTGTGCATGAATGAAACGAGTTGCTTGAGCAGGTGGTGGAGGCTGGTACAATTACAACATTTAACAGGCATCTGGATGGGTATATGAATAGGAAGGGAGAGGGATATGGGCCAAATGCTGGCAAATGGGACTAGATAACTTTAGGATATCTGGTCAGCATGGATGAGTTGGACTGAAGTTTCCATGACAGCTCTATGACTCTATGCTGACCTTTTTAAGGAAAGTCATTGAAGAAGTAGCTGAAGATGATTGCACCTGGAACACCACCCTGAGGAATCTTGGCAACAATGTCTTGGGGAGAGATGATTGACCTTCAACGTTCACATCCACATTCGTTCTTGTCAGATATGATTCCAACCGCTGGAGAGTTCTCAAACAAAAGCAAAATACTGCAAATGCTGGAAAACTGAAACAAACGCAAACATGACGCAGACGGGGAAGGAATGAGGAAATTTAAGGAAATAGAGGACAACGTCATACTCTGAAGTTGTGGAACTCAATATTGAGTCTTAGCAGGTATAAAGTACCTGAGCAGAAAAGGATGTGTCATTCTTCCAGCTTCTGTTGAGCTTAGTTGAAACACTGTAGTAGACACATGATGGAAATGTTAGCATGGGAACAAGGAGGTTTACTGAAATAACAAACAACTGGAAGGTCACGAACATTCCTGTGGAGAATATGGATCTATGTGCCAAATAGTCGTCCTGCCTGTGTTTGGTCTTACAATGTAAAGGGGAATCGCATTGTGAGCAACAAATGTAGACTCAATTGAAAGGAGTATAAGCAAAATGTTTCACCAGGAAGATGCATTTGAATCCTTGGATGGTGAAGGAAGAGGTACATGCAAAAGTGCCATCGGGGAGTGATGGAGGAGTGGGCCAGAGGTTTCACGGAAAGAATGGTCCCTGTGGAATGCTGACAGTGGGGGGTGGTGGTGGTACCCAGTTGGTGATGGCTGGGGTCTGTTTCAAGAAAAAAGTGGAAAGCCAAAAGACCATCCTGATGGGGAATGGAATCAAGTTACCCTAGTTTTGCTAGGGTTTGATGACATACCCATTAAATGCTGTCTTATTGTCAAGCATAGTCAGTCTCACTTCGCCTGAGAGTTTAACCCATTAGTCCATGTGTAGAATAAGGCAAAGAGTCAGAAGTTGAGTGGCATGGTGGAACTCAATCTGAGTGTCAAAAAGCAGGTTGTTGCTGAATAATAACAATATAAAGGATGCCTTCTGCCACTTTGCTGATTGTCAGGAATAAACTAACGGAAATTCAAATGCTCTTCCATCTTCCAGCAGTTATTCTTAAACTTGCCCGTCAGCCCCCACCCCTTCAGGACTCCTCTGAACACTATTTCATGTCTATCTTTCCTACTAATTACCTCCTCTGATAACTGTGTTGGATTTGCCCTGTTTTTGTGAGCAGGAAATATCTGGGCCATTTTCAAAATTTCTAAGTACATTTTATTGTTATCACTGTACAGGAACAGCTTGGCAAGGGACACAGCTAATTCTGGGGCAAAGGTCTTCAATCCTATTCCTGGAATGTCGTCAAGGCCCAAAGCCTTGGCAGTATCCAGTGCTTTAAGCCATTTCTTAGCATCACATTGGAGTGAATTAAATTGGTTGAAGGCTTGTACCTTAAGATACTGGTGACTTCAGAAGTAGTCCAAGGTAGATCATCTAGACAGCACTTCTGGATGAAGATGGTTGCAAATGTTTTAGCCTCATCTTTTGCACTGACCTATTGGACTCCGCTATTCATGGGGTAGGGTATACTTACATGTTGAACTGTCAATGTACCATCTATGACAGGATGAAGAAGAACTGAAGTGCTTAGAACTGATCTGTCGGATGTGGAATCATTTTGCCCTGTCTGTCAGCACGCTGCTTCCACTGTTTGGCACACAGTAGGTCTTTATTGTAGTTTCATCAGGTTGACACCTCATTTTTTGGTATGCCTGGTGCTCCTCCTTCATTGAACCTTAAGCAAATGCAATGGGATAGATTGTGTTGAACATTTGTGGGACAGATAGATATGAAATACTGTTCAGAGGAGTCATGAGGTGTAAAGTTTAAGAATGACTGCGAGAGAGGGAAGAACATTTAAATTTCCATAACCATTAGGGATACAGGGGGAATAGATTGACCTGAGTGCTTCTGTCTCTTGTCAACATGAATCTATAAAACAAGTTATATTGGTAAAAAAGAAAATCCAGAGAAGGAAATAAATTATTTAAAATCAACCCAGATTCATTAGGCCTAAGGCTGATTATGTAAGAAAGTGGTGTTTATATGTTATTACACCATACAATTTTCAAGGTGATTGAAAGTGAATTAGATGAACCATGGTCTTTTATAATCTATTACTATAACTTCTTCCATTCCCAATGGCAATGTGGGATTTTGCAAAAGAAGAGTTGTATTGGACTTGAAATGTTAACACTGTTTTGCTGTCTACAGACACTGCCAGATGTGTGTTTCTCCAGTGCACTCTATTTTAAATTTACAAATGTTTCAATGATGAATGTTGGCTATGAGTTTTGTCAGTGACTAATTAATGGAAAAGTAAATCAGGTTGGTATCCATTTGATGCTGGATGTGATTAGGGGTATTCAAAATTGGAATCATCGATTTTATGTTTTACCTATTTAATGGGAAATATACAAACCAATCATAGACTATTTGGCCAACTTTTTTTATTCATATGTGGGACATCACTGGCTGGTAAGCTTTGAATGCCCATCCCTTGTTGGACTTGAGAAGATGATGATGAGCTGCCTTCTTGCAGTTCACATGCTGTAGGTTGACCCTTGACACCTTTATCGAGGGAATTCCATGACTTTAGCCCAGTGACAGTGAAAGAATAATGATTCATTTCCAAGTCATGATAGTGAGTGCCTTGGAGGGAAAATTGCAGGTGGTGGGGTTCTCATATATCTGCTGCCCTGTTCTACTGCACGGAAGTGGATGTGGGTTGGGAGGTGCGGTCTAAAGATCTTTGGTGAACTTCTGCAGTGCATCTTGTAGATTGTACGCATAGCTGCTACTGAGAGTGGATGTTTGTGAATGTGATGCCAACTCAGCGGCTGCTTTATCCTGGTTGGTGTCAAGTTTCTTGAGTGTTGTTGGATCTGCATCCATCAAGGCAAGTGGGGAGTATTCCATCACACTCCTGACTTGTGCCTCGTTGATGATTAACAGGCTTTGGCGAGTCAGGAGCTGAGTTTTATTTGAATCATTCATTGTCACGTTTAATCAGAATAAAATACAGTGCAAAGTGTTTTAATAATGCTTCTAATAATTTTAGTAATGTCACCATTAACTTAAAACAAAATATAAAATAAAGAAAGATAACTTAAAGAGAGTTCAACTTTTCCTTCTCAGCTCTGGACTACACCAGCCCACGCCATACTACAGCCAGAGTTAATCACCGTAATATTTCTAGCCTCTGGCCTGCTCTTGCAGCCACTGCATTTATGTGGCTAACTGGTCCATTCCTATGTTTATGCCCCATTTTATGCTGAAAACTAGTCCCTTTCTCTTTGTCACAGCTGGGAAGATACAATGTAACTTTTTAATAATTAATTCTGAACAAAACTTACTCTTACAAGGCCAGTGGCTTACATGGAATAGGAATCTCTGCAAATGTAGTTGCTAACTTTCTAATGTAAGGAGCAGATTGGGACTGGACTGGCATTGTGTACACACAGTAAAATAGCATACTAGCCACTAACATCGTAGAAGCTGGCACAAATAATCCCTCATTTCAAGACTAAACCTAAAAGATTTTGTGAGAATTCTGAACTGTTCGGTAATGGTCAGAGCAGAAGTCTGCTCCCAAAGTAAACCCTTAGCAAACGATTAGCAAACTAAACACATGGCATGTTTCTTAGATGACAATATAACAACACCCATTTGTCGTTGAATTGGATGACTCCACAAATTTTGGCATTTTTCTGAGAAGAGAATGCTTTTGAGTTTCAAATCTCAAGTTGTCATCGGCATACCCTATCTTGTCAGATGCCATTTTTTTTCCTGACACTAGATGGAGTACAAGAGCTATGAAAGTATCCTTAAATGTATGTACAATAAACCAAACCTTAATTATCTGTGGAGGATAGAGACACAAGCTTCTTGTGGATAATATGTAAAAAATGTAGCCTACTGATGCTATGTAACTCTCCTATGTACCACGAACGACTGCGTAAGCAGACCGGACAAGTCAATGCGATAAAAAAAAATAGAGTCTGGGGCTGAATTTGCAAGTACACAGATCAAGGAAGTGAACCGTAGATAATGGCAAGTGAGTGTCATTTAGATGGGATAAAGAAAATTAACACCTAAAGTAATGTCCTGAAACTAATAACATGCACCGTAAGGATATGATTAAGTTCAAATATATTACAATAATCAAACACCTGCCACAGATTTGGATGTTACATGTATACTTCTAAATGGCAAATCTTACAAGTGAACGGAAACCCAGAGCTTGTAGTTTAAGTTTGAAATTATTCCACAGATGAGCACTTAGAGAAAAATAACATGAAAATTTATTAAGAATCCCCATCTAAATAAGATCTTCCATGTCCTCCAGATAGCCTAAAACATTATCTAACTGATGAATTACTTTTAAAGTATGGTCACTACTTTGATATAAGGAAATATAGCAGCCAATTTCACATAGCAAAATACCACAATGGTGTTTGTAAGGTGGGAGTGAGTGCCTTGACATCAAAGCATCATTTGATTGAGTGTGGCATCAGGTAGTCTTAGCAAAATGGTGCAAATTGGAATCGAGGGTGAATCTCTCCACTGATTTGAGTACAAAAAGACCCTAGTACAAAGGAAGTAGTTGTGGTTGTTGGGAGATGAATCATCTCAGCCCTGGGATATCACTGAAAGAGTTCCACAGAGTAGTGTCCGAGGTGCAACAGTCTTCAGTTGCTTCATCAAAGACCTTTGCTCCATCATAAGGCCCGAAGTGGGGATATTCTCTAATGATTGCACAAGGTTCAGCACCATTTCCCACATCTTAGATACTGAAGCAATCTATGTCCAAATGCAGCAAAGGACAACCTTGAGGCTTGCTCAAACTCCTCACTTCCCTCCCTTGACATCTCTGTTTCTATTTCGAGGGATAGACTGGCCTCCACTATAAACCCATGGCTCCTACAGTTTCCTGGACTACAAATTCTCTTACCCTACTTCTTGTAGAGACTTTACTCCATTCTCCCAGGTCCTCTGTTCAAATGATGCTTCAACAAGGGAGCCTCAGAAATGTCCACCTTCTTACTTAACCAAGGATTTCACAGTGTCATTGTTGACAAGGTCATCACTGTGTCCTACCCAACTCACGTACTTCAACCCTCACCCGATCTGTTCCCTCCCACATCAGCGATAGAGTTCCCCTTATCCTTACCTACCATCCCACCAGCATCCACATCCAAAAGATCATTGGCTGCCATTTCTTCCATCTCCAATGAGATGCCACCACCTGGTACACATTCCCCTCCCCTCCCCACCCTGTCCTTCCTCCACAGGGACTGTTCCCTCTGGGACACCCTGGTCCACTTTTCCTTCACTCCCAAGTGTAATACTTGCCCACTTACCTTCTTCATCCTCAGTATCCAAGGGCCCAAATAAACCTTCCAAGTGAAGCAGCTCTTTACCTGCACTTACAACAATCTAGTTTACTGCATTCGCTGCTCACAATGTGATCTCCTCTACATTGGGGAAATGAAGCATAGACCGGGTGACTGCTTTGCATGACACCCACACTTTGCCTTCAAAAATGACCCAGAATTCTAGTTGCCTGCCACTTCAACATACCACCCTGTTGCCTGGACAATTTCTTTGTCTCAGGTTTGCTGCAGTGTTCCACGAGGCTCAGTGTAAGCTGGAAGAACAACACCTCATTTTCTGCTTGGGGACCCTACAGCCTTCACTCAATATTAGGTTAAATAACTTTAGGGCTTGAAATCTCAATAACCCAGCCCCCACCCCCCCACACACCAGGCCCTGTGATCACACATTCTGAAAGTACACAAAACATATTGTCAGCCACGAACAGTCTCCATTAACATCACCCTCCTAGCCGTACCCCCACTCCTTTGTCTGTCCAAATATTATTTTCTCTCTTTAGGCTCTATCACCACCTTTCATTTACTCCCTATCCCCTTCTTCCACCTCATCTTCTGCATAAAAAACAAATTCCTAGCTATCATCAGTTCTGAGGAAGGGTCAGCGGACCCAAAACGTTAACTCTGATTTCTCTTCACAGATTCTGCAAGAACTGCTGAGCTTTTCCAGCAATTTCTGTTTTTGAATCTTAAGGCTTGAGCTGATAAATGGCAAGTAATATTTGTACCACTTAAGTGCCAGGCAGTGACCACCTCCAACAAGGGGCAATCTAACCATCTCCCCTTGATCACCAACAAACAACCTGGCAGAATTTCCAACTATCAATATTGCCCAGAAATTGTAACAAATCAACGTAGGTAATTCTCCTCCGTTTCCCCAAAGCTAGTCCACCATCTGCAGGTAAAGATCAGGCATGTGATTACTTCTGTCCCGATGCCTGGAAGATTGTAACTCCAACGACACTCATGAAGCTTGACAGCAACAAGGTCAAAGCAGCTTGCTTGACTGTCACCGTCTTTAATATTCTCACTTTTCATTCCCAACGCACAGTGGCAGTGGTGTGTACTGTCTAATATATACTGCAGCAATTCACCAAAGTTCCTTTGATAGCAGCTTCCAAACATGTGATCTCCACCACCTGAAAGGCGAAGAGCAGCCGATATATGGGAACACCACTACTAGCAAGTTTTCATTCAAGACTTACATCGCTGCACCTCATTGTCAAGGGGTCAAAGTCCTGCAGCTCCTTTCCTAAAAATGCTATGGGTTAGACACCAAGGACTGCAGTGGTTCATAGTGGCAACTCACCATTCTTTTCTTGAAGGCGACTGAGGATGGCCAATAAAAGTCATCCACGCCCCATGAAACAATGTAGAGCAATAGAGATGTACAGCACGGAAACTTGGTCCAACTCATCCAAGCCAACCAAATATCCTAACTTAATTTAGTCCCATTTGCCAGCATTCCCATATCTCTCTAAACCCTTTCTATTCATATACCAATCCAGATGCCTTTTAAATGTTCTAATTGAACCAACCTCCACCACTTCCTCTCGCATCTCATTCCATACACGCACCATCCTCTGTGTGAAAAAGTTGCCCCTGTGGTCCCTTTTATATCTTTCCCCTCTCACCCTGAACCTATGCCCTCTAGTTCTGGACTTCTCCACCCCAGGGAAATAAGACATTGTCTATTTATCCTATCCATGCCCCCCATGATTTTATAAACCTCTATAAGGTCACCCCTCAGCCTCCGAAGCTCTAAGGAAAACAGCCCCAGCCAATCCAGCCTCTCCCTATAGCTCAAATCCTCCAACCCTGGCAACGTCCTTGTAAATCTTTTCTGAACCCTTACAAGTTTTACAACATTTTTCCAATAGAAGGAAGACCAGAATTGCACACAATGTTCCAAAAGTGGCCTAAACAATGTCCTGTACAGCAGCAACATGACGTCCCAACTCCTGTACTCAATGCTCTGTCCAATAAAGGAAAGCATACCTAGCGCCTTCTACACTATCCTACCTATCTTCAATTCTACTTTCAAGGAACTATGAACCTGCACTCCAAGGTCTCTTTGTTCAGCAACACTCCCCAGGACTTTCCCATTAAGTGCATAGGTCCTGCTCTGATTTGCCTTTCCGAAGTGCAGCACCTCTAATTTATCTAAATTAAACTCCATTAACCTCTCCTCAGCCCATTGGCCCAAAAACAAAATTAAAAAATATTGGCTTGGATATACTGGGAGAATTCATCAATTCTTCATGTTATCCCAAGAGGTCCTATATATCCATTTGAGACCTATACTTAACACCTTGTTTGAGAAGTGGCACCTCACCTCTATATTGAAATGCCATTTGAAGCTATGCGCTTAAGTCTCTAGACTGGCGGTAACTTTCTGACTCAGAATCCAGGAAGTGCTGCTCAGATGTGGGTCTTCTGTACATTGTACAAGTTAGAGTGATATTGTGCTGTATTTTCAATGGCCGATGAAAGAGAGGTTTTGCAGATGTGTGGGTCTGAAAAAGGAGGGAAATCCTTGGAGCTGCTCCATTAAGATTTTCTGTGTGATTATACAGGAGTCAGAGTGACAACTGGAATAGTTATTTGATCAGCCATAGCATACATTCCATATTTAAATACCTAAGCAACACCTTCGGTCTCAACCTTATTCCCTTCCAACATTCTCCATCCTACCCCTTCATCCTAATGCCCTTTCTCATACAAACCCACCCCTCCCTGTCACCTCTCCCAACTCTTCCCATTTTCCCACTCCATCTCCCAAAGCCCAACCCAAACCCCTCTCCCAACTTTCCAAGCCCCCCCACAACCCCATTCCCAACCCCCCTCTCCACTTTCTTTCACAGTCCCCCTCTTCATCTTCCTCATTTCCTCTCACAACTTCCCTGAGAGCTGCTGTGTTATTGAAAGAGGTTCATCCTCTCACTGGTCTTCAGGATGCCTGAGATGACAGTGATACAAAGTGGCAGCCCAACGATGGAGGAACTGTAGGCTTTGACACTTTGGCAAAGGCAATTAAGAGCACTCTCCCAACGCTGACTGGGCAGGTTATACATATCTTATCAGGAGCTTATATGTGAAATGGCAGTGGTCTCTTAGTGGCAGGTGGGGTAGACATCACAGCTGGAGACTCCATTCAACAGAAAAGGCACTGCTCCAAATATTGGCTGCAGTAATGGTGGTGTCCAACGTTGAAGGGGGAGCTAATTCTGTTTGCCTTTTTGTCCCTTTTATAGCCAGCGATAGGAAAGAGACATCTTATATTCCAATATACTTAACCAGCTCTTACCTCTGGCAATGTTGTAAATCTTCCTCCCACAATCCAAAGATGTGCAGGTTTGGTGAATTGGCCATGCTAAATTGCCTGTAGTGTTAGGTGTAGTGGTAGAGGGAAATGGGTCTGGGTGGGTTACTCTTCGGAGGGTCGGTGTGGACTGGTTGGGCTGAAGGGCTTGTTTCCACACTGCAGCGAATCTAATCTAAACCTACTTAATGCTGGAAGTTTTGGGAATCACATCTGCCATCCTTTTTAGTGGAGGTCATTTCAGGAATCTAAAGGTCTTCCTTCTTCTCTTGCTCTCTGGTCCATTCCACAAAGTAACAAATTATTTAAGGGGCAGAAATTTTGAATGGCAGAAATTCCCATCCCACCAGAGAAAAGATTGGCTTGACAGCTGCCTTGTAGCCATTTAATACGTTGCGGAAGATTCATTGGCTTCTACCTCCATCTGGACAGGAAGCCCATCTCAAAGGACTGATGGTCATCTGAGGAGCTGGCAGTGTTCTTGTTCCAACAACAAGATGTGGAATTCACCAAGTCCCAGAGAACAAGGCACAGTGAACCCAGGGGTTGAAGTGTGTGTGTTGGAGAGGAACCTGAGCAGGGCAGACATGGTGAGGTAGAGGATGGGGCTTGCATGGGACCCATAATCCTTCCTGATTTTTCACCTGTGACCCAGGCTAATTTGCTGGGTTTCACTCCTGACCCTAAAACCATTCTTGGGATTAAAAAAAAAAGAAAACCAAAAAGAACAAATATCTTCCCTGGAAGAGGTGGTGGTGGTGGTGGGAAACGGGAATAGGTGGTGGTGAAATGGTTGTTGGATCGGAGAAGTAGCTATTAAGTGACTAATTACTTGAATAGTCTTTTAGAAAGGGTCCCAACTGGGAAAAGGATGAAAGAAACAATTTAGCCTCGTTCGGCTCCTGAAAAATCACTATCACATGGCAATGAGTAAGTAGGTGGTGAGAAGGACACCCCCAGGCTTTTACAAGATTCCTGCCTGTGAACCCATTGGCAGGGAATCATAATATTCTGCCCGTGATTTATTTTATTGTCGTAATAACTTTGCAGTAGAAGCCGCCAATAAATGAGATAAACAGAACAGGGTGATTTCAATTCCAAACCTGGCTTGAAAACAGCTACAGGAAGCAATACAATTGGTTTTATATAAATTCAGAAACAGAACTGCACTTGAAATCACTGAAATAAACAGATATGAAAATTTAAGAGCAGTATGTTTGAGCTAGGTAGAAGTCAGGTGATTGTTCAAATATGATAATTGGTGGCTTTTGTAAGAAAGGAAATGCTGCAAAATAGACCAGCAGACAGCCAATAACTTTACTAGTGAGAAATGAATGAAGGAGAAAGAAGATTTTTTTTTATTTCCTTATTTTCTGGGAAGAGGGAAGAGGAAGTCATTGCTTTGGTGTGAGGTACTAAAATGTGACATAGAAGTTTGGAGTGAAATATTTCCAATTACTAGGTAGGATAGAAAGTGCTTTATTAATTTTATTTCACAAAATCAATTTTATTTGTGATAGAAAACAGAAGTAACACTGTTGGCGATTACAAAATTGCCATTGACATTTCTCATTCCACAGCACTAGTTTCTGCTCTAGTGCCACAATTAAGACCCAATTATTAATTTAAAATATAAAAAAAAGGACAAGACCAGTGTTTATAAAACCTATATAAGTTTAGCATAAGTTACAACGATCAATATTAAATTGGAGCTTCTCAGAGGATGATGGTGAAGAGCAGGATTTGCATCATAAAACACCCTATAGTCCTCCAGGAATCTTGTTTTCCTGATTTTCTATTTCAATGTAACCATCCAGTGAAGACTGAAAAAAAAAAGGAATTGTGATAAATAATCTCCTCAGCAAGCAAATAGCAAAGAACAATTAAAAGAGGAAATGATTCAACAGGCACTGAAACAACAAAAAAAAACAGTAGAGTGGCACAAGTGTTCTGCTCCGGTAAACTCTGAAATAATTACATTCCTATAACTATACATCCAAATAAACTCAGGTTTTGCCTTCAAATATCATTTGCCACAAATTAATATTTATGAGTATTGACACACTTCAAGTTACTCATATTATGTTCAATATTTAAAGAGAATCTTTAGAACCTTTTAAAATTCAGCCTAAGTATGGTGACAGAATCTTTGTTCTGCCAATTGCAAATTTTTAATAAAATGTGGTGTTGATGAATTACTATGATCACTTGAAATGCGCAAGAGCTAAAGTACTGCAGTTGATAGAGTCATTCTTGAGCTCATGACTTTACATTAATAAAAAAAATACACATTTTGAACAGTTAGATAAAGGAAAAAAGTGTTTATACCCAATCATCTAGAAGTGAAGTGTTTTACAGAGATTGAATATTGTGACAGTATAGTGACAGTAATGTAACTAATGCAACAGTAATTTATATGTAGCAACATCCCACAAATGGCAGTTAATATAACAGATCAAAATGAGCATTGGACCATGAGGAAATCATTTTAGCCCTTTGAACTTGTTCTGCTATTCACTGACATTAAAAAGTGGATATGTAACTTAAGTCCATATACTCACCCTTACCCTATACTTTTTGTATTCGCTCATGTGATGTGGGTGTTGCTGGTTCGGCAATTACATTGCCCATCCCTAAATTGACTAAGGAAGGTGGACTTGAGCTCTCTTCTTGAACCACTGCAGTCTATGTGTTGCAAGTACATTCAGTGCCGTTAGGAAGGGAGTCTTCAAGATTTTGATACTGTGATACTCTAGTAACAATAATGTAGTTCCAAGCTTGGATGTTGTGCGACTTGGAAGAGCTCCAGTTTTGGAAGATGCTGCCAGAGGAACTCAGTTGTTGCAGTGCATCTTGTAGATGGTACACACTGCTGCCACTGTGTACCAGTGTGGAAGAAGTGAATGTTGATGTTGTTAGATAGGTTGCCAAGTAAACCAGTTGCCTTGTCCTGGATGGTATCAAGCTTTGAATGTCAGAGTTGCACTCATCCATCACACACTCCCAACTTATGCCTTGTAGATGGTGAACAGGCATTGGTGAGACAGGAGAGTTATCACAGAATTCCAAGCATCTGACCTTTTTTCAGTCACAGTATTTGTATGTCAAAAAATGTGGTGCTGGAAAAGCAAAGCAGGTCAAACAGCATCCAAGGAGCAGGAGAGTCGACATCTCAGGCAGAAGCTCTTCATCAGGAATGTCAATTCTCCTCGGATGCTGCTTGACCTGCTATGCTTTTCCAGATTCACACTTTTTGACACTGATCTCCAGCATCTGCAGTCCTCACTTTCTCACAGTATTTATACGGCTGATCAAATTCAGTTCCTGATTAATTAGAACCCACTGGATGTTATAAAATGAAATTCAGTGATGGTAATGCTGTTGAACATCATGGAGAGATGTTTTAGAAATTTTCATGTCAGAGTTGGTCATTGCCTGGCACTTGAAGCAAAAATATTACAGGTAACTTATCAATACAAGTCTAGATATTATTTAGGTCTTGCTGCAATTGGACACCTGAGAAGTCAAAAATAATGCTGATCGTTAGTGATTGTACAATGAAACGTCCTCCTCTTCTGACCTTATGATGGAGAGGTTATTGATGAAGCAGCTGAAGACAGCCAGGCTAAGGGCACTACCATGAGGGCATTCAGCCCATTGAGTCTACACCAACCATCCAAAGAGCATCCTATCCAAAACCAGGCCCCTACCTTCTCCCTGTAACCCCACATTTACCATGTGTCAATCCATCTAACCTACACATCCCTGGATACCATGGGCAATTTAGCATGGCCACTTCACCTAACGTGCACATCTTTGGAATGTGGGAGGAATCCAGAGAAAGTCTACACAGACATAGGGTGAATGTGAAAACTCCACACAGGCGGTCACCTGAGGGTGCAATTTGAACCCAGGTCCCTGGCACTGTGAGGCAGCAGTGCTGACCACTGGGCCAGCATACCACCCTCCAAAGTACCCTTGATTAACAAATATTAACAAATATTAATAAATCTTAGTTATAAATTTAATATTTTATCTAGCTTTAATCACCATTTATGGAAGTGTGTCCTAAAACCTAGAAGAGTATGGATTAAAAATTAGGGATTCTATGATTCTATGGCTCTGGTCCTAAGACTTTTTAAACCATATTCTTAATCCTAGACTCTGCAAACAACAAAAATAACTCATTTAAAATTTCCCTATCTGTAAACACGAGTATCATGAAAACATAAATCAAATCACACTTTAACCTACTTTCAGGGGAATACAACTGTAATTTGAGTAATCTTGTTTTATAATTTAGCCCTTGATATCAGCTATCATTCTGATAAACCTACACTGCACTCCTTTCAAAGTCAATGGATCCTTTTTGAAGTATGTTGCCTGGGACTGCTTACAATATTCCAGATATGGCCTGCAGGTCCAGTTTAATCTGACTTTCAAGGACTTTTCATTCATGTCTTGTAAGTAAGGCTCTTCAGCTGATTATCTGAGTATTTTTTGTTAAATGTGAAAAGAGCTTATGACTTTCACGTAGTGAGTTCCTGACTTTCATCATCTTCTAGAGATGAGAACATTTTTCACCTAACATGAGCTGTCAGGTCAGTTCTAACGTGATTTAGGTTCAAAATATAAAGACTTTCTCAATACCATCAATTCTTAAACTCGGAAGTTTGAATTTATCTTAAGTGGGTAGTTTGCAAGATGGTCAAATTGTCTGTCGATAAGATCCATCAAAGGCATAACATTTTGGGCACTAGCTCGTTCTAGATTTTTATGTATTTCTGACAGTGAGCTAAATCTTGCATTTTTTTTGGCTAAATCCAAGTTGCTTTGGATTTTTGAAGGCTTTGTTGCAGCAAGGCCTCGCAAGTTCTCTTGCTATTATTTACCAAACTTTCCCCATTACACTACCTGCCATGCCCTGTTGTGTCTCTTACATAACATTTTCCTAGATCTTACCATGACGTTCCTAGAATAATTAATCACCCACTAGATATCTGGCAAAAAAACCTGGGTCATGTTTGAAAGCCCATTGTGCACCGGAAAAGCACTGTCAGTCAAGAGCTGGCCTTGTATGATTCCTGACATTTGCCCTGGACATGGCAGACATGGGCACATGTTGTAATCTGCTTTGCAGATAGGGCTAAAGATGTCCAGCTGGATATTCTCAGCCAGCGGGAAGAATGCACGGCAATGTAGGAGGAAAGCCAATGATCTTCTCCACTCTGCCAGTATAAGTGTTGCCATCTTCTCTCTGATATTTAAGAAAAAATGTTCATGGCATGTGGACATCCATTGTTCAGAGTTTACCATGTTGTTATGGGTTTGGAGTCATGTGTAATCTAGACCAGCTAAGGAAAGCAGATTTCCTTCCTTAAAGGGTATTAGTGAACAGACTCTCAAAAACAAATCAACTGTGGTTACATGGTCATCATTAGATTAGCTTTTTCTGTTTAATTACTTGATTTTCATTGGATTCAAGTGTTACCATTTGCTATATTAGGATTTGTACCCATGTCTCCACAATATTAGCCTAGGGCCTAGATTAGGGCCTAGGGCTGAGAATCTAGGCGCCCACACCTCCCTCCAAGGCCCCAAAGGAAACTTCCATATCCGCCACAGATTCACCTGCACCTCCACACACATCATCTATTGCATCCTCTGCACCCGATGTGGCCTCCTCTATATTGGGGAGACAGGCTGGCTACTTGCGGAGCGTTTCAGAGAACACCTCTGGGACACCCGGACCAACCAACCCAACCACCCTGTAGCTCAACATTTCAACTCCCCCTCCCACTCCACCAAGGATATGCAGGTCTTTGGACTCCTCCATCGCCAGACCACAACAACACAAC